>NC_142249.1:6718731-7020800 GCF_052056855.1 Sturnus vulgaris | reverse complement strand
TTGTACATTTGCCAGTAAGTCCCAACGAGGACCTTCTAAAAGTAAAGCAAAAGTATGTTATATTATCCCACCCTGCAAGTACACAATAAAAGGTAGTGTGGAAAGTTCTTCAGCTTTTTTGCATTTGCTAGACATGTGCTATTTTTACAAAAGTGGGATAAACCAGCCCCCAGCATTCCAGAATCTCAGCCAGCCCACAAGACATCATGACTAAAAAATGTTGAGATGTTAAAAATAATCAATGTCATTTTTTGTATGTACAGTCCATCTTATCAGAATTTAGAATTCGTATTTTTCACTTCTACTCTGCCTTAGTGATGTCTGGAAATGGATTTATTTGTTTTTAAATGGAAGCTGAAATTCTCAGGCCGTCACAAACTTTGAGCACCTAAGGTTTTCAGAAGAATCCTCAAACCGACTTTCACAAACCTGTCTGTGTAACTTTAGCTGTTCAATCTCTTTTTCAGAATAGCAGAGGAACCTGAGACTCCAGGATTGTGTCCTACCCTTTCCAAATTGGACTTGTGTTCCTAGTGCATACCAGTTTAAAAGGCTCTTAGATGGCTAGCTCTTACTAATGTGAGTTACATGCTTCTCTATTTTTAAATATGTGGCCATCACCACCTTTTGAAAATAGGGGTTATTATTTTAGATCTTTGTCTTTTGAAAGTAACCCTTATCATATTGCCACGAGAAGAAAAGCTGAAGGGATAGACAGACAGACAGACATGTGCAGAGAAGAAACAAAGCAGAAAACTTTCCTTTTCCCATCTTATTCCTTTGCAATGAGTATCTCTACTAAATCTCTCCAGCATGTAAATGCTCCTTTAGGAATAAAGATGCTAGCATTGAAGGAGAAGAAATCTAGCTGTGGGTTAATTCCTTTAGTTCTTCACTCACTGTGAGGAGAGCTTCTTCTCTTTGCCTTGGACAGCACATCAAATGTGCATTGCTGCAGAGCTCTGCATCAGGTCAGTGTATCAGCATGTCTGTTCTCCTTTAAAGGTTACTCCTGTGCTGCAATCATGGATCTCAAGGGGATGCTCTGGGCTGGCTTCAGGCCACTCAGCTCTCACTCTGTCAACAGTATGACTTTGGTAGCATGGGGAATGTTCCAGGTCTGCAGCCCAAATGTTTGCTCAGTGCCTGGGGAAGCCTTTGTGGCTCATGCCAGGTTCCCTCACTCCACCTCCAAGGGCAGCTGAGCCAGGAGGCAGCTGGGATTCCCATCCCAAGGCAGAGCTCACAACCACCCTGCATCCTCAGGCTGCAGAATTACCGAATTCTTCACGTGCTGAGGTTGCCACTTTCCCCTGTGAGGCAGCCCCTGTGCCAGACCAGAGCCCCCCACAGGGGCTAGGGAAATGCTGGAGCTGCTCCTGTACATCTGCGTGTCACAAAAGTCATATAGAATTTAAACTGCAGTTTAAATTAGTCGTCACTCTCCTTCCATTCCCTGTATTTATTTCATACCCACATCTTAGTTTCCATTAGGATTGTTTCTTGCAGAGCAAGGCTTTTAAAACAATACTGGGAAAACCCCCGCAAGGATTCAGGTAATATACTTCCCAATCACATGGCAGACAGGTAGAAAACATGAAAGAAAAACAGTCAATAGCTGCTTGCTATCTCACCCCCTCTGAACTGCGAAAATTTCTTAGGGAGCTGTGAATTACTCCCCTATTGTTCTTGCTACATTATTATTTTGAAGTGGCTCATCCCCGTGCTATTTGGTTGGCTGCTTTGTTTGCCTTATCAGTTTGCTGGGTGATGTATAATTAAAAAAGCCCTGTTTTACCACCTCACTCACAGATGTCTTTAGATAATAAACCAAGTGTGACAGTAAGAAAAACACAATGTAAACCTCAACTGCTGCAGCTTCCCTGCGCATTTATAGAAACCCTCCCTTCTGGGATCCATGTGTCTCCTGCAGAATGGGCCAGTATTTGTTTCCTGGTGACATCTGCGAGCATGGCAGTGTGTTGACATAAGAAAGCACAGCCTCCGGTGGCAGGGGAGGCTGGACAATCCTCCCCAGCTGCTCAGCATCCACCATTCCTGACAAAATCTCCCAGGAGGTGTTTGGAGATACACGTGGAGATGGCAATTGCAGATTAGAGCTAGACAACGCATTTCTAAGTGCCAGGCAGATACAAATAGAACAAACTCAGCACCTCCTTCAGCCCCAGCCAATGCCACCTGCAGCCCTTTCTCCTCCCACCTCTTCTTCAGAGTCTCAGTCAATGTCACACATTTATGCCACCTCTGTTCCCTCTAACACAGCCTTTTTTTCCTATCACTGAATCCTCAGCTTGTGTCCAGGCTCTTCTCATGTCTTGATGACAGCATCTCTCCTTTAAGAAGCAATTTCACCCTTCTCTGCTAACTTCTGAATTCCACTGTGTGACTACTTCCCTAGCTCACCACTCAAAACAATCTTTCTTCTTCTCCCTGCATTGTCTCCTCATCACATCAAATAAAAGCAAATTTTATTCACTTTCAGGATCTTCCAGAGCCTATCATTCTCTCATACACTATTTATGCCTTCTCCCACCTTCAATAGGACTGTCATGCCACCTTTCATCAAACACCAGATACATTTTCAAACATCTTTTGTTCTTTCATCTATGCTGTATCTCAAAGATGCGGACATCCAGCAAGTTATCACATTGACCTTTCAAATCCTTCCCCTCAAACCCCCTTTGCCTTCAAACAGAAATGAAACTTGGCTGTCTTGGGAGCTCTGGATGTGCAGAACTGATGCTCCATGAGAAGCTGCTCTGCCTCCCTGCCCTTGCTTTACCCACCTCTCTGGGTCCACTGGTGACCTTCTGTCTTGATCACATTAAGTTATTTAGCACAAGGGCTACTTTTTTTTTCAGTCTTCTCCTATGAGCTTCTGAGCTACAACTGGAAAATGGTGCTTACAGATGAGTCTGCTGTAAACTGCTGACCCTTATGTTTTAGAAAGGAGTAGCTCAGGTCTATACATTACAGAAATTTAGATTTACTTGCAAAATCGGGACCTAAAACAGGAACAGCGCCCCTAATTTTGCAATGTTTATGCAGAAACACTTCTCATGACAAGTAAAAGAAAGCTTAATGGTTATTGAGGAGATTTTGCTGCTGCTGTTTAACACTGTCTCACCATCTAAACCTTGGTAATAGGTCCAGTAATCCTACGTACAAATCAGGCAAACCACATTTCTTTAATCCATTTAGGGTGCAAAAAGCTTACACGGCACCAGCTATCATAGCTCAAATGCTGAGTGACAATTTATGAACCAAGAACTCACAAATTTGTGGTAACTGGCACCCCTAAACCATATCTCACATCCTGTCTTTGAGAGGAATAAAGGGAAAACATGGCCCTCACTGCTCAGCAGGACGCTAGGTTAGGCTTCAGTTCCTTTGCAGGCTGTCAAGTGAAGCAGAGGTTTGACCACAAGTGTCATTTTGGGCACTTCAGATTAGCTCTAGGTGGCTGAGATAAAAAGAGCCTGTCAGCTTAGTGGCTGAAGGGACTCTAGGATGTGGCACAAAGAGACACCAAGCTCAGCCAGTGCTGAGAGGCACTGTCTGAAAATGGAAAGAAACCTTTGCTTGAGGGCTCCTAACTGTTGTTTGGCTGGGGAGCATTAAGCAGGACTGTTGAGAATTAGGTCTGCAAGCCTTTTGTTTCTCTTCCCTTCTCCAGATACCAGGAGACAGAGCACTTTGAAAAAAAAAAAAAAAAGGATTAAAGAGTCTTTTTCAAACAGCTGCCTTGCAAAAGGCAAGGTGTTTAGGCAATGGTAGTATCACTTCAAAATCAAATTTGGGGCAGGGTGAGTAGGGCACCCCAGCATCACAGTTAACAGGGCAAAGACACCTTTTCCCCCAAGGTGTCACATTGCTCTTGGCCAAATCACTAGCAGCAAATAAGAATGGCCTGTTCTTCACACACAGCTTGCACTGTTTTAACTGAAATCAGTTTTGAAGTCAAGTCAGTTCGCCAGGTATGAAATCCCAAGAGAATGTACTTAGTGCACAGACATCAATTTAGCTCATCTGAATTACTGAAGTAGGCTAAATCAATACAAGGCATTTGTAAATGGATTTAAAAGAACATTCATGTGGGGTTTGTTTCAATTTAACAAGTCACGTTAAGGAGCAATTTTATTTAAACCCGAGCAAGGTTTCTTTGTTGGCTATCCTTGAACTCTAGATTACAACTCCAATTACCCACCTAAGAAAATAGAAAGGAAAGAAACCCTTCCATGTATCTCTGAGAGAAAGTCTCCTGAGTAGAGAAACCCACAAGCAGCACTGCCACTTTGTCCTCAGAAATAAAGCAGTAAGGCTGGATAGGCCCACCGACAAAACAGTTTTTTCTATTTATACCAGAGGGCAAATTAGCAGATTAATATTTACTTCCAGCCACTGCTACCAGCCTGAAGGGGAAATGGAGCAGAATGAGGCTAGCAGAGGTCATAGCTCATTCAGCCCATCAGTGTCATCAAATTTGCTCAGCAGAGCTTTGATTACTTTCCTAAACTTCAAGGCTGGTTTGTGGCAAGACATTTTTCTAGAAAGGGAGGAATAGAAGGCTTAAAACCAAGGCCATGTTAACGTATTAATAAATCTCTCAACTAACAAAACTGTTACCTTTATTTGGGAAGCTGAATGCTTCTGAATATTAAATCAAAACCACTAGAACTGAACATCTACAAGTCTTGTTCCTGGATGAGGTGGAGGCTGCAGGGAAGTTCATGGAGCTGGAGCAGGGCTAACTGCACAGCCCATGGGGTAAAGCTGTTAGGCATTCCCAGCCATTGAAATATCCCTCTCAGCTCTTCTTTGACACACAAAGAGGAGGATGCTGCCCTGCAACCTCACCCTGTGCATACTTTAGCTCTGTGCCTGCTTTTAAGACATCAAGCCTCACTCCTAGACCAGCAGTCTCTAAAGCATGAGAGCCTCTGAGTGTCACCTTCACCTGCCAGCAGCCCTGCAGAGCACACCTGGATCAGCACTTCAGCAAACTGTGAGCAAACACCAGCCAGAGGCAACCTGTGGAATGGGGGATTTGACATCCAACTGAAGAGTGCCATGGAGGGGGGAAAAAAATTCCAAAAATTAGGGAGCATGGTATCATCATTTCAGAACAAAACACAATTAATTCCTTCTCGGTCGTGGTGAGACTGGCAGGACATGGATATGTCCTATGGATATGGATATATGTCCTATCCTATGGATACTCCAGGCTTTGGATGTCCTGCCAATGCCAATCAACATCCAGCTCTCCCAAAACACAGCTTGTACCTATTGATTCAACATGAAGGAAAATCTTTTATCAGCCCTTGTGGGCTCCTTCCACAGCCTAGAACACATTCAGCTGTGTCCAGCACAGCTTCCCCAATGACCACATTTGGGACAGGGTGCTTTGCCTTCATCCTCCCTCTATTTGCCTTACCCTTTTCTGCACTATGACTTTTTTGTTGTTATTAATAATGGTTGACTCACCTCCACATTACATTTTTTTTTATTAGTGTTTGCAACACTGCGCTCAGGATAATGGATCTTTAACTGGCTGAGGTTTGTAAAGAGTATTTGGGGAAGATGACTATTTCATGGAAAGGAAACTCAATTAACTCTACCAGAGATGAGAAAGCCATCTCTTGGGCTACACATCCCCTCTGCTTCCTGTACAATGCCAGTAAAGAGTAATTTCAGCAGGATTTGCCCTGGGCCCTCAAGCCAGGGAATGAACTCAGTCGTGACCTAAAGTTCACCACTAGTTCAGGTGAACTTATTTGATGTTGCTTTGGCTTAACAAAAAAGGAGCCAGCATGCTTTTATAAAAGAAAATTCAGTATGTAACAGATTCAATTATCATTGTTCAATTAACATGATTTATTTGATCAAAAATACAACAGTTAGTTGTTAGGACAAAGTATTAAAAGCTCTTAAATAAGACATACCTTTTTATTTTTAACAGAAAGGTGGCGCCCAGAACTTTCAGCACTTTCCCCCTTGTTTTTCTAACTGTTCCTTTCTCACAGAAGGCTTTCCTGTCCGACATTTTTCAATTTTAAAAAAGTTCCCTAAGAATCTTCCACTCACCCTAAGCCTACACACATGAGGCTGGAGGGGAAGAGCAGCAGTTTAAGCAAGAACGTCTTGAACCTCCCTACATAAACTCATCCTGCCCTTGGGTACTTTCACCCCAGAGTCACTTTGGAAGATGACTGACCTTCCTTCTGATGGAACCAGCACCCAGAGTTTTCACAGCTATTATTTTAACTATTTTAATTATTTTATTATTATTCCAACACACAGCCTGTAGCATCAATCTAAATGCATATGCAGCCGACCAGTTAAAAAACGCCAACAGGAAAAAAAGCCCCAAAGCAACTCCACAATCTCCTCTCTCCACAGTGTGGCAGACAGGGATGTCTTTGATGCTGCCCTTCCTTCTGTGCCACCCTCACCCCCCCCAGTCAAGAGTTTCAAACCCAAAGCACGTGGCTCTGCTGTTTCTGACAGGCAGAAGCAGAAGTCAGCTCCCCAAGGAATTCCAACGTGAGCACAGCATTTGTACAAGGGCTGGACGGATGGATGTGCTTTCACTTCTAAGCCTGAACGAAATGAGAGTACATCAATGAAAGTTTCACCAAGGAGAAAAAAAAAATAAAAAAAAAAAAAAAAAAAAAAAAAAGGAAAGAAAAGAAACGAAAAAAAGGCAAGGCAAAGGGGTTTCAGAGAAGACAGCCCCTTGAGCGATTTCCAAACATCAAAGAAAAAGGCCTCCAGCGTGTTCTCCTCATCTGATACCTTTGTTCCCCCACTCCACACCCGCAGGCACGTTCCTCGTGATGCTCAAAAGGCTCCTGCAGCCCCCAGACAGCTCCATGTCCACACACATTACCTGCCTCCAGCTCGGACTCCCTCACACCACTCACAGCTCATTTTCCGTGCTTGAAGCCAGGTGGGACTGACCAGGGAGTCTGGAGTCCCAGAGAACTCCAGCAGGTCTGTACCCAGCAGCCTGGCTGCTCCTGCATCCTCCGTGCAGGTACGGTCAGGTGAGTGCTGCTGCTCTGCCCTTCCTCCTGGGCCACCTGCTGTTCCCACTGATTTCCCTTTTGCACGGCTGCATTTCTGTTCTCCTCTTTCTATTCTCTTTCTATTTGCCCTTGGGGTTATCTTTTCCTGCCCATCTCAGAGGTGCAGGGCAGGGCAGATGCCTCCTGTATTTTCCCTGTTTACAGAGCACACTCATGCCTGGAACTGCTGCCCTTGGATGCATCCCGAGCAACACCTCCAATCCACTGGGGCAGGGAGGAGCACCAGAGTCAGGTCACCAAGGGTCGATTGCAATTGTCAGTCAATTGATAATTGTTATTGTCAGCTCCCTTTACTTTCCCCAGTCACAGAAAGCAGCTCCTGACAGCAAACCCTTTGCTCCCCACCAGGCACTGCTGTTACCTGCGTGCAAATTCCAAAGCCACCAAGAGTTTTCCTCAGCCTGGACACTGCAGGCAGGACCTGTGAGTGCAGCACTGAGTCTGTTGCAACTCTTACAGACTAACACCCAACACATCCTCGTGCCAGCAGTGATTCCCTTTCACATCCCAGGGGACAAAGCTTGTGTGATCCAACTCCGTTTCAGATAATCTCTCGATGACCCGCTGCTCAGTGCATTGCCTGCATTGCTGCACATCTGCAGACCAACCCAAGCTGCAAATACCCCATGGAGGCTTTGATGAGACTGGTCCCTGTGCTGGGCAGGCTGAGACTTTGTGACACTGCAGGAAACAAGGAACAAGCCGGCTGTGCTGGAGCCCTGCCTCTGCCAGCCTGTGTGACACTCACCCCTATGTTGAGTGTTTGGGGGCTGCTCTGTCTCCCCTGTCTGCAGGGCCTTTCCTGGAGCTAAATGCAGCAAAGGAAAGTTTTTGGTTCATTGCCTCTCCAGTCCCTCCATAAAGGGTTTCTAAGGAATTTCTCTCTGCGGCAAATGACATGAAAAAATGAACGGGCATGAAAAAATCCTAGGGACACCAACTACTTCCAACATGTAAACCTGGGGGTCTGATCCAACCTTCTTTAAACTCAGGACTTCTTTTTTTTTTTTGCAATGAATGGTGACCTTAACCCGAATTTATTACTTCTATAGGCTGGCAAGAAAAGCTAGGAAAAAAAGAGCTCACTCTTGAACTTGGGTTTAAATGCAGGTCTGTGAGCGTATGCTGCTTTCCAGACCTGTGTGCAAGGTCACTGAAATGCCTCTGCTGAGCTTTAAGTTAAGGCACTGCATTGACACCTGACCATTTTGAGCCCTAGAAGTCAGCAGCTCCACAGGGCTGGAGGCTGTTCCCTCTGCCCCACCAGTGGCTCACAGCTCATGTCCCCACTGTGGATGGTGACAACTGGACTATCCTGCTCAGCAACTTGCCTTTGGCCAAGGAGTGCTAATAGATTATATTCCCCATGTAACACAAGACTTTAATTACTTTACAAAAGCACAAAATTCCTTGTCAGCTGTAGCCTGTCAGAAGGAAATGAGAAAATCAATGAATTCAGAAGACTGTAGAGAGAAAGGGGGGAAAAAAATAAAAAACTCAAACCAAGCAACAAACACTGAAAGTAATGCTTCTTTCATTTATCTGAAGAAGATATACTACTGGAGCAGCAAGGATTTAAATGTCTAGAACACCTAGTCAAGACATAGCCTAGGCTTGAGAAAACAATTCAGCTGTTCCTTTCTTTCCCAGGCCGGTGGGAAGCTGGGATATCTATTTGTTCAGTAGGGCTGTCACTATAAACTGTACAATCCTTCCCAACTGTAACGCTTACTGCACTTTACTTAAGTTATAGTGCAGCTCAGCACAGGTCTGTGTGCCAAAGTTGGATATTTTGAAATGCCTCCCATTCCTGACCCGTGTGATTGAAATGGAGGGATTACTCTGTTCAGATGTTTAACTCCCTGTGAAGCATGCAGACACAGAAATCCCCGTGCTGCTGAAGCTCTCGAGTCACAGAAGCCAGGCAAAGCTACTCCATTACCACTGGGCTTCAGTATTACTGGAGTTATCTTGATTGCCCACATTTCCAGAAAGCTAAAGGGTGATTCACACCTCCAGAACATGGAGAATTTCTCGCTTCATAAGTGAAAAATGCACAGATAGAACTACTGCAGAGAGGTGAAAGAGAGAAATTGCCAAGGAAAAATACAGTGAGTGGTGTTATTATTTTACATGGCATTATCAGGTAACAATGGCAACAAACCTGGATGCATTTTTAATGAAATTTAAACTAACGTTTGACAGTGTTAAAGTTGAATCCCACATCACACCAGATCCTCTCTGAATAGCATTTTCAATGACACCCTCAAAATTGGTCTAATTAAAGCAGGCAAGCAGTATTTGCTCTGTTGTAGAAGCAGTATGAATCACAAAATAAAGCTGCAGATGTGGAGACTGCTGCAGGGCTAGGAAGGATTTCCTCCATCTACCCTAGACCCAAGTCTTTACCTGCAGACCCTTCTTTACCCAGCAGCCACAACATTAAGACTCTGAAAGCCCAGGGAAACATGCTTCTGTTTGCAGAGACCATAGTTCAGACGGGATTGATCTGCTGGGTTATTCAGGGCCCAAGTGGTGTGGTCAGCACCATTCCCAAAGCCAGCAAGGCTGGATGCTGGCTCAAGGATCCCTGGCCAGAGCTCCTGAGGCAGACATGCCTTGACTCAGCTGTCATTAGCTGCTATTAATCCTGGCAGAGCACCCTGTACACAACATCCTTAAAAGGGCTTAAGTGGATGTTAGGCACTAGTTAACTTATAAATTAAAGTATGAATTAAATTATCCACTGGAGGAAGTAAATGGCAATTTAAATTTCAGTTCATTACAAAGTCAAAGCAAGTAAGCCAATTTACACCAGATAAGGATTTAGCCTGCTTTCTCCTCCCCTTGATTTTAACCCTGTTTTGTTGCAGGAGAGGCTGTGTGACATGAAGTTACTCTGCTGCATGACAGTACTGGCTCATGAGAATAATTCTGTGCATTACTTTCATTAAGCTGGTTTAGACCATTTTCAATAGATGTGACTCCTAGTTCATGTGAAAGCACTGGGGGGAAGGGGAATACCAGCACACATGGGGGATCCTTTGAATTTCCAGTTAAAAACATTTACCAGTATATCCTTATTTGAATGAGCTTTTTGCTTAAATCCTTGCCATAGTCATTCCAAACAAGGTTGCAGATTTCTAACACTATAAACAGATTCAAAAACAGTGAAGTGCTCTGAAATAAAGAAAACAGAGCATAATTTGTTGATCAATGAGTTGCAAAGAATCACAGACATTAGTTGTATTATTTAGCATGAAAAAGGCATATCCAAACCCTCCAGAGACACTGCACAAAATTCTAGCTTTGCTGAAATTTAAAACCCAATGTCCCACCTTTGTTACTGGACAAAATAAACTCATGAATATAAATCTCACAACGCTCAAAATCTGTGTTTATTTCTGGCCGTATAAAACACAGTTTTTTTGCCTTGCTAAGACCTGTGAGCAATTTTGTGCCAGCTGGAGGCAGTTGCTCCTCAGCTTGCAGGTCCCTTATCTGGGATTCCTCAGGGCCACATCTGCAGCCCAGGAGAGCCTGGAAGCGTTCCCAGGCATTGATGCCAAGGGGCAGGGAGCAGCCTGAGCCCGTGCTCCCACTGCCACCTGGGATGGGTCCTGGGCCAGCCACACCTGTGGTGGCTGAGGAGAGCAGCAGCTGGAATGGTGTGGGAAATGGAAAAGGTAGAAAACTCTCAGAAAGCAAATCTCAGAATGCAGGAATGCTGAAGATGCAAGGACAAGAAACAATAAGGCTATGAGCTGAGTAGAATCAGGCCTTAGGAAAATGTTAAGCAAGATAGAAGAAATCTGTAAGTTTAATAATGAAGCTTTATGCATTGTTTTTAAGCTATTACAAGCCAGCATTGTTCAAAGCAAGATGTACGTGCAGCTTTATTAATTGGCTTAAGCAAACACTTGTCAGCTTTTAACATTATGCTGTTGGCTAGAAAGTTGTTAAAAGATCTTGTAACAAAGAGAATTTTGGATGTTGTTGTCACAGCAAGGGCTTTCACCATCTCCCGTGTCTCACCTTGTAAAATGAGGCTGATGAATAAAAGCTCTAAGGCTGCCGTATCTGCATCCCCGTCCTGTTGTTGCTACATATATAATGTACATGATATCATAATAATATCTACAGATAATCCGACAGAATGGGATGATTTTTTTTTTCCTCAGAGAAGAGTCGAACAGGGGGAGAAAAGACAGACATGCTCTAGCAGGCACACCTGCATTTATGAGCCTGAGGGCAGCTCCAAGCCTCGTTCCCTCTCTCTACAGGGACGGGGTGAGCAAGCAGGACTCAGGGCTGGCTCTTTACATGTCCCCGAGGTCTGTGGCACCACCCAGAGAATCCTCCACGCTTCCCTGGGGAAAGGAGGTGTTCCTCCCTCTTCTCCTCCCCCCTGGCTCTCCACAGAGCTGTGCTGGGATACCGATACCTCCGTGAGCAGCTCCAAGGACCCGGGAGAGGAGCACACCTGGGCGGTCCCGGAGCCACTGCAGCTTCTCCTACACAGAGCTCCTGCAGCAGCCCCGCACGCAGAGGGGCAGAAGGGATTTAGAAACCAATTCCTCACGCCTCCGTGTATCCTAGCAACCCCTCTCCGAGGTTACAGATGCCATACCTGGCCCACCTGTTGCACAGCCAGCCTGAGGCAAGCTACACATCGCTTCCTTCCCGGCTCATGAAGGAATGTGGCAATTCACAGAATTCACAGAATCACACAAGATTGGAAGAGATCTCCAAGATCATCGAGTCCAACCCATGCCCTAGTGTAGCCGTGGAAAGGGGTTTTAACCCTTTAAGTGCAGCAGAAATAAGATGCACAGCTACATGGTCATCTGTCATGACAAGAAGAAAGAGACAAGTTTATTCAGAAACACACTTGGTTTTATAGCATGACTCGCAATTCCAAGAGTAGAGAAAAGGTGATTGGTTCAGAGAGAAGACACCCCATTCCCAGGGCCTGGGCACACACCACAACAGGTGTTCTATCTGTGTTATTAATTCCTTTTTATTTTGACCAAATTATCACCCTGGGAGAAATTCTCCCCAGCCTTGAGCTGGACCAGCTTATCGGCTGGGAACAGAGCTGAGAAGCTCCAGCCTGGAATATTTTTCAGGCTGTAATTTTCTTATTTTCTCAACATGTGTCCCACACCCTAACACCTCAACTAGACCATGGCACTGAGTGCCACATCCAGTCTTTTTTTAAACACATGCAGGGATGGTGACTCCACCACCTCCCCAGACAAAGCATTCCAGTACTTGATCACTCTTGCTGTGAAAAACTTTTCCCTAATATCCAACCTAATTTTCCCTTTCTGCAGCCTGTCACACACAGGCACCCCTGGACACCAGGAACTCCTTCATGTCTTTCCTGTGCCTTGCTGGCACAGGTTTTGTGGTCAAGGTAAGAAAAAGTGGGTGGCCTTAATCCCTGCTGCAAAAATGCCTGGTGTGCCATCACTCGGGTGCTGTGCAGACATCCAAGCACGATTTCCAAAAGAATTTTAGGTCCAAAAAAGGCACAGTGGACAAACTTGACTCCTCTCATGTCCTTCCCTCCAACTGCAATATAATTAAAGTAAATGATCTTGTTAAGGAAAAAAGACAAAAAACTGCTCGAAAAGCAACCTCTTTAAGGAGTGATGCCACTCCAAAGTACACTATAGAATTTTCAGTTTCTTTTTTGGGGGGGAAAAAATACTGAAAACATTATAGAAATAACTCTCAAACATTAAAATTTTGCTCTGCAGAAAAATAACCCCCAAATTTAATCAGAAATTAAGGTATATAAAATCAATTACAAAAATCTGTTGAAGGAGAAATTTACAATTTTACAATATTTGCTTTCTACACCTGTGAAAATGTTCCTTTCTTTATGATTCTCCTGCTCATCGAATTAGATTTCCTTTGTTTGGCTATCACTGATCAAGCAGTTTAAGCTGCAATACCATTTCTCACTTGTACCTCAGTTATCTGACTTTATCATCTGTTAATTTATTAATCTCATTCCTGAAAAACAAACGAAGAAAACCCCTAAATATTTAGCTGTGCGTTTGTTTCTTTTTTATGTTACTGCACTTATCACTGCTAAGTCCACTTCATTCTAATATATTCAAAGAATTCAAAGGATGCATGGAACCTGCTGTCCCCGAGGCCAGTAGGGAAGATGAGGTTATCACTGCTCAAAGACACATAATTTGCTGTATATCTCTCTTATGCATCTTCACAGAGGAAAATATGGGATAGTTCCTAACTGGTTCTGGCACCTGGGTGTCACCCCACTTTCCCCTCTCTGCAGATAAATGCTGCAATAGATGCGGCCATCAGTGTGTTTGGAGTTCTCCCAGTGTGAGCACCGATGGTTCCCTTTCACTGGTGATGTGCAGTGCTCCGGGCAATGACTGGGAGGAGCTGGCACACCTTGTCCCTCAGCACCACTCACTCTGCTCGTCTCAGCCTGAAGAATACAGCCAAGCATGTCAAACCCTGCTTTTACGTCCAGGATGTCAAACCCTCCTTTTCACGGTGAGGCTTCTTGGCAGCTGGATGTGCACACTGAGATGAGTCCAGCTGAGATGGCAGCAGCCACTTCATTAGTTCAGTGTCAGTTCCGTTTTGATATGTTTGTGGAACCATTGACTAAGTTTTTACAACAGGAGAGAACAGGATTTTTATAGCTAAGATTTTTTGCAAGTGTCACATGCATTTTAGGACATAGTCCTGGGCTGAGCTATACAAACAAAACTCCCTTGTGGTTTGACAGGCATCATGAGTGAGAACTGGATCATGTTTTCTTTGTAAGATAAAACTAACTGCCTTCACAGCTGTCATTTTTTTTTATAGTGCAAGGGAGGAAATTCAAGCATTTAAAGTTACATTTAAATATGAAAACTTGATAGACATATCTGGCAATAAAAACACAGCTGTTAACAACACATAGAAAATACTGCAGTGGTACAGCACAGGAGACTGAAACCCTGTGTCTGAGGAGAATCTGCAGGTGAGAGCAGCCTCCTCATTTATTTAACACAGGGAGTAGGGCTCGTGTTTGTACACTGTACAGCACTAGGCAGAAATACCCTCAGGAGCCTATCATCCAGCACTGCACGAATAAAAAACAGAATTTCCCAAACTCCTGTGAACAAGGCATGAGCCTGGAATGACAATTCTTCACATGCAGGACAAGAACCATGTTATATTTTAGTCAAGTGGAAGAGCTGCACGATTCAAAGCCAGTCTCTTCAAATCTGCAGTGGACTTGAAGAATGCGAGCTCTCGGGGGCTGCTTTAGCAGCTCACCCATGGTTTCTGGGCTAAAACTAAAAACTAGGCTCAGATACAGCTGATCCATCACAGCCTTGCAACATCACCCACTCCCACATCCACCAGTTATTTTCATGCAGCTACTAGTGCTAAGGATGTGTCGGGAAAATTAATGAAGTATGAACACGCTGCGGGAAGAGCGTGCACAGCAAGAGGGGGGTGTGGGTTAAAATAGCCCCGTGCATCTCAACCAGTGCACAAAATGGTCAGAGAACAGCTGCTGGAGAGACTCATGAGGCACTGGCATGTTGTCTAGAAAACATTAAGAGTGTTTTCAAGCACACACTGGCTCACATTCAGCACACAGAAGCTATTTTAAGTGCTCCATGGAGACAAGCTGGTGTTATTAGGGCACTTTTCTTCTAGAAGACAACAATTCATTTCAAGTCCAATAATCCATCAGAGGCCTTTGTAAACACCTAAATCAGAAGAAGTGGATGTGATGATCTCATGTTGGGAGAGATTCACAGGCTGCTTTTCTTAAGACATTTCAAATGAAAATGAAACCACTTGCTGGGCTGGTGCTGTGTGTGTCATGTCACAGCAGCTCCCACAGGGCATCTCTGCAGTCTGAGGAACTGCCAATTGGCACAGGGATGCTGGTTCATGAAGAAAATTTGAACAGAAGTCCACAAGGTAAGTTTTTTTTTACCCTAGTGAGCAGCAAAGCCATAGCTAAATGAGCCCTAAGAGTACAACTCTCACCTGGCAGAACCACCTCAGACCAAGAGGAAAGACTTCCATCATCCTCTGGCCTTGACCTCACCTCTCTGTCTCAGTTTCACCCAGCCAAGTATCTTTACAAGGCATTTTGAGACTCAAAGACCAGAAAACATGCACAAAGAAAGAGATAATGCTGTTATCACCCAATGCTGTGGCTCTGTATGGTGTGAAGGCATAGACAGTCACAATGAACTCCCTATGCCAGAAATGTGGAAAGAAATATGGGAACAGAGGAGGAAGAAATTGGATTATGACAGTGACAGAGTGAAGAGTATTTGATGGCAGGGATTTAGGGACATTTGGGAAGTACTCTGATATTGGCATGATGGTCTCAGTAAAGAAAATTGTCAAGAATATGACCAGAGGAAAGAGCCTAATCAGAGTCATTCAAAATTGGTTTATTTTGTAAAATATTTCAGGCTTTCTTTACCCTCCTGTTTTTGAAAGCCTTGCTGTACAGCCAGGTGAGGCTGAAGAGGGAACTGTAAGCACTTGTGCTACTCTGAATACTAATAGACAAAAAAAGCAGAGGGAAGGGTGTCTAAATATAGTTCAGAAGGCTCCCACCTCTCCATACTGAGGTTCAATCTCTACAGCCAGCTCAGGTCAGTGATCTTCAGTCACCTTTCAGCCACTACCAGATACAAGGGCACATCCAAATTACCAGTTTAGGGTAGAAATTACCATAGTTGATGAGGAACCAGGTATAAATAAAATACTTCCAGTGAACTCCCTAAGAAGATCCACTGCCTGCTCTTTATTAAATTACAGTCCATTGATATTTAGCAAGTTTTAATCTCCCAAACCACTGACTCTGGATCTTCAGATGGAGGAAATGAATTGTTGATCTATCCCATAGCATGATCCAGCCCTGAATTTACAGGTAAACATGAAGCTGTGGACTTTGCTTACATTTTTGGCTCAAAAAAAGAAGCACTTTTTCTCACTATATGTAATGCACTATTTTTGCTTAGAAAAGGGAGTTCTAAAATTAAATAAACCAAAGATTCAGAGGCACAGGGGATGCTAAAGCTAAGGTAACTTGGCAGAAAATACCCAGCACCTGAAGGAACAGGTGTGCAATAATGAAGGATCACAAGGAAACCCAACATGCTCGTGGTATCGAGACACAAAGTTCACATACTCTTTCAACAACTGTTTTTGCTTCAAATATGCTCTTGCCATGACTCTCATGGGCAGCCTTTGATCATTATGGAGAGAAGTACTTTTGTGAACCAAAAAAATGATGCACCAACAAACCCCTCAGAGAACACACAGCTGCCAGGCTCCGGTGGTACCTCAGTCTCCTGCAGGATGCAAGTGACTGAAAACACTGAGGAAATACTCAACAAACTCTTTTTTTTTTTTTTTTTTTCCTTGCAACTAATCCACCACATTGCCAAGTTTCACTTACCCGTCAGGTTCCTCAAGCCAAGCTCCCTGAGGCCAAAGTTGCCATCCTTTCTGTAGTTAAGGAATATGGCCAGAGCGTATCGCTCCTCGTAGAGCTTGGTCCCGCGGACGATGCGCAGGTTCTCCAGGGGCAGGTATTCAAACTGGTTCAAAGCCACCAACACGTAGCCTGTGACTTCTCGGATAGACTGCAAGGCAGGAATGAAACAAACACATCAGCCATGAATTCACCACACAGTGGAAGCTTCAGCACAAGATGCTGCTACACAAGACAAAAAAAAAAAAAAAAATAAAACACACAGAAAACTAATTCTGTTCCAACTTAATGATTTCAAGCACATCCCTGTTTTAATTTTAGTGAGTTTACTGGGAATAGCTGTTAAAAAGAGAGAAAATAAAGAGGTAGCCGTTTTTATCAGAAATTCACTGTAAGGTATTAAGGATTCACAAAAGGATGACTTTGCCCAGCTCAAAGCAGAGAGCAGGTCAGGGGCCTCTGCAGTACATGAACAGAATCCACTGGGGCAATGCCACAGTTCAGATGAGATGAGTGTCTGCAAGTTACTGTGTGTTGTACAGTGTATTTCAGGGTGGGACTGAAGAGTCATTACATGGAAAACACCTCTGGAAGAGCTCACCATCAAAGAGGAACGGGTGGGAGACAGGGGGGGCCACTTTGGAAGGGGAAATAAAGATAACACATATATATTAATACCCTCTTTGTGTACTTTCAAACGGAACTGATCACTGAACATTTGCAAAGATTTGTCTCCAAGTTTCATCTGGCAGTGCTGGAACCATCCACGCCCATATATCCCTGTCTTCAATCAAAAGTGCCACCCAAACCTTTAGCAAAATGTCTGCTGCACCTTTGAGTTGGCCAAAATCTTCATTGGCTTTAGATGAACTGCTCAAGAACCCTCCTGCTCATATTCAGGAATTGACTGCCTGGGCTGGAAAGGGAAAAAACACCCCAAAACCCAGTAACTAGAAAAACTCTTTTGAAGTCCAAAGTATTAACAGAACTAAGATGTTGTTAGGAAAAAAAAAAAACAACAGAATGCCCAAAACCAGAGAAATATGCTCCTTTAGAAAATAAAGTTCATTCTAAGGAATTGAAAGAAATGTCCTAGAAATGTGCAAATGCCTTTGAAAAATGTCATTTCAACACTCACAATGACCCCACCATTCTCAGCAGGTCTTGGTGCAGGATGGATGCTCCTGGAAACAGAATATCCGTGTTGGAGAGAATCTCCTGAGTCTGTTTCTCACCTAACCCTGTGCCTGTAGCCACTGCATGGTGCTGTGTTTGTGTGTGTGTGCATATTTTAACAGCCAGAAATTGATACCACTACTTGTGTGCTTAAGTGGCTGCACGCACTTCTCCCTTCCCTTTGGCAAAGTCAATACCTTAAACAAAACACTGAAAGAAAAATTCTGCTCAGGGTAACGTGCCCAGACTACAACCAACATGATGGGGACTCCAGTCGATACTGTAATAAAAACAACCCGACAAGTAACAGCAGGCAGAGAATTCAATGTGTCGTGTGTGTATCATTAATAAAGAGAGGCAGCAATGGATTTGCAGCACCAAGGACAGGATCCTGCTTTGCTGCTTCAGCACTTTGCCATGATTTCACATTTAAGTGTGCACAAGCCTTTTAATTAGGCTTATAAAAGCCTGCAAGGTTATTAATACGTGTGGCAGTGTTCATAAGGAATGATTTCTAGGCCACAAAATCTAGCTGTCCTTCTGAAGTCAAGCATTTGTACTCAGCTGAAGCTGCTGAAAAAGCTGTGGAGCCATTTCCAGACTTGCTTGGCACCTAAACCAAGGCCAAGTCCTAAACCAAGTCCTGACAGGACTCAGATGAGAACCCAGGGAGTGGAGGTAGTGGAGAAGCATGGTTCAGCAGCTAAGTATTAAATGTAGAGCTGCATCCCACCCTGGGACACTGATTCCATTATAATCAGAAGCTTTAGAGCACTTTCATGATAGCTCTTTGCCTTCAGATATTTGAGCTTAGCCAGTTCGGTCAGGGATTTGCTTTTCATCATATGCAAAAATTTCTTTAAGCTGGCTTTTTTAGCAGCTCCTCAGAATTCAGGAAATACTTAAATTACACTCATGGCTTCAGTTTCTCCACTGATATTCTAGGGATACTGTAATTGCTCTAATTAATTTAAATGGATGTTTAACTTGGAATTGAGTGGAAAAAATTAAAAGCAGTTCCAAAATTGCATCTGAACAGGTCCTCCCTGCCAATTGTTGTCACTTATAACCACATTTTCTATTTTTAGGGTATGTCTTACTGCCAAACAGCAATTCCACCTGGAAGGGCTGCAATTCAGCACAGAACTGAAATGCCCCACACACACACAGAGCAGCAAATCTTCATTCAAAACTTGGGAGAAAAAAAAACAGCCAAAAAAAAGTCCAAAACAAAACAATAGTCCACCAGAGAAAATGACAAAGTTCTGTTGTTGATAATTGTGAACTGCCTCAGAAGCCCTGCACTTTGTTTGGCTTAACCAACTGAAATGACAAATTATGGCAAGTATTTTGATTGACCAACCAGAAGGTTCTTTGCAGTCCCATGGCTTCCACCATATTGCAATACACATTTATTTGCTGGAGACACTACCATGTTCATGCTTGCAAAACAAAATTATGAAAATAAACCCAAAAGAGTTTCTCATTTCCTAGGAAACAACCACCTGACCAACGAAATCTAGTAGTCTTTTATATTAGGACAGGGCTTCATTTTGGGTTTAAATTGAAATAGGAATGAAAAATGCAGAACAATAACCTGCTTTGAAGGATGGCTTCTGACTAGTTTCTGGTTTGCAGGGTGTTTTCTGACTGGTCCATATTGAAAAAAAAATGCACTGGGAATGCAGAAGACATCTCAAGTTTTGGCCACTCCCAGCCAACACTGTCACTTTGCCAGGCACTGCAAGTTTTAATTTGACTCTGGCTGCAAATGGACACCTGCCCACTTGGAGCTCACTCCCAGCCCTGCTGGAGTCACTGCAGAGATACCTGTTGGCTTCCACACTGACACACAAATCCTCCTGCCAGGTGGGACCAGCAGCCACATCTCCTCCCCTGCACCTCGGGCCAAGGTCAGGCATGACTGGGACCTCTCATCCCTTCAATTCCAGGCTGGACACTTTCCTGGGCAGGTATCCTGGACTCAGGTATCCTGGACTCAGGTATCCTGGACTCAGGTATCCTGGACTCAGGTAACCTGGACTCAGGTATCCTGATGCTCTGGTTGAGCTGCTCTGCTCCAGCTTCCATCTGTGTTCCAAGAAGGTGGAGTGGCTCACAACAGTGAGTGCCATCTCTCAGGCTGATTTTCCTGCTAGGGCTTGCAGGCACTTGCAAAAACACATTTCCCATCAGTCTGTCCCTCAGGAAAGACAAAAAGGAAACTGAGCCTGTCGAGCATCAGCCCCTGGGTAAGGACAAGCTTCCAGCAGAAAGAAAAGGAGTGCCAGGGGGAAAAAAATATCAATCCTTGATATATCTAATGCCTCATGAGCTGCTTAAAAAACACACCAAACACAGGGTCCTGATATATAAACCAGGAAAAAAGCCCTTTATCTCCATTTTCAGACAGGAGATGAGCACTTGTACTCCACAGTTTGCTGTCCAGGACTGTCCTGCACCCCAGGAATAGCCATGTCATTCTATTAACCCATTTCCTAACACACTCTACAAGCCCCAACATAGCCAATTTTTTGGTTTTTAAACATAAAAAAGCTACCCTGTGATAAGAACAGAGCCAGTGAAGATGCTGCCCCTCCCCAGGGGTGCACGCCAAGATGGGCAGCCCTGCAGAGGGTGAGGAAGAAACTCAAAATGACACCAAAAGCAAAAGAGTTCTTTCTGGAGGTTCTTTTTCAGGTGATGAACTGTAAAAATGAGCTCTAGACAGCCCATTCCCTTAATTACAACTAATATTAGCTGAGCACAGATGAAGCACTTGAAGCTCCCAACAGCAAAACCAGAATTATCCTGTCAGCTGGGAGTAAATGAGAGTAAAATTGTGCCCTGGCATCTTAAATCGTCCTTTGGTTCGAATCAAGTGAATCTGAGTGAAGCAGAGCAAAATAACAGCGAAAGCTTCATCATTCCGCCCAGAAAAACAGATCAATGAACGATTAGGGAAGCTGATGTTTCTTATAAACACTACCAAGGCTTCTTAACATCCATCAGCAAGGCTGGGCTGTGGCAGAGGCACCGAACTCTATTGTGGGGTTTATTTCAGCTGCAGACACATTTATCCACTCGCTGAACCTGATCTAGTCATGTCCCTGCTGCCTCAGCTGACCAGACACTTGTCCCCAGCTCGGAGTCAGAGCAACAAAAACCTGCCACAGGGGTCAGCTCACACTTGTGGGACCACTGACAATTAATTCTCTTTTAGGGTGGTTTCCCCTTTTCCATAAAAACAAAGAACATTTGGATCTACTTAAATCTCACTTGAAAGCACCAGTAAGTACAAGCACAGGAGGGGAGGATCACCTGGAGAACAAGTGTGTTTAATTCACAAACATTAAAAGTGGACTTGAACAGAGTATCTCACATTTTGCTTTCTTATCAATTAAAAAGCATGCATTTGTATCTGGTGAGAACTGCCCAACATCCAACCGGCCCAATTTTGAGGAAACAAATTTTTATTACTAGGAAAAAAACCCACAATAAAGCAAAATCAACACCTGTCTAAATAAGTTCAAAAATTCAGTCAGGCATGTTTGTGAGCATGCTGGTAACCATCAATTAATTTTCTTCTTTTTTTATTTTCGTCCATACATTTTTGCCCATGCAATGCAACACACCTGTCACTGTCACAATTTAAAAAATCATGTTTATTGAATAACACTAAAGTAGTCTCTAAGCAGCTAGATAACTTTCAATTCTAACTCTGGGAGAAATAATAAAAACAAAAACGTGGAAACAGCAATTTATAGAGCTCAATTAGCTGTTCCATGCATTGCTCATTGAGGTTATGAATTTCTAATGACACGAGAAGCTGAGATTTTCAAAGCAGTTCAGGTATTTATGGGATCCAACCTTTGCCAGCTTGTCTCAAAGCCTCATCTTTGAGATGACAAAAGATTTGGCACTTCTACCATGAGAAATATGTGGCACACACTGACATTTCTCCTGTCTGAGAGGACACCCCATTTAGAGACTATGTCAGAGCTAACATGGCACGCACGTGAGGAATTTTGTCCCACCACAAGCTCGTGTCTTGATTCCTTCCACGCTGTGCACCCTTTAATTACATCAACACTTGTGAAATTGTGATGTTAAGCCCTCCTGAGCACCAGTGGTTTTCCAGGTACTTTATACAAGCTTCAGTAAAAATCCCTTAAGTTTGAGCACGCTGATCAATACCAGAACACAGCTTGTAGAAAACATTTCCTAGTGCCTGGTCAGAAGCAAGCAGTGTATTCTAACTAGAGCTGCCTTGGCAGCTGCAGAAAGATTATTGTCCACAGCACTAAAAATGCAGTTTTTATTCAAATTGGTTAATAAAGAAAGAGGATCTTTTGGTAGTCTTTCAATTTGTATTAACAGCAAAGGAAGGGTTTGGATTTAATTTCATTAAAAGCTGTACCTACACTGTTGCCTGCTGCAGAATCAAACTGTGATTCAGTTATTTATGACAGTTGGTAGAACTTTAACTCATCCTCCTTCTCTCACAGACATCTGGAATTCTTTGGTAACATGCTTACAAAACATCCTGAGCAGCAGATCAGTGACCTGAACACAGCACTCGATTCCCTCAGCTCTAAAGCAGCAGTCAGTCAGATGCATCTTTTCTTAAGGCCACTGGAAATCTGTAAGGATTGTGCTACATAATTTACAGAACCCAACTCGGGAGCTGTTGAACTGAAAGCTCTGTTTTCTGAATGGCTGGTCTTTACATTGCATTATTCCAAGAGTGGGAATTTTCATACATTAAAATAGGAGGATTAGCTGTGCAGTTATTTATTTACTGAGCTCGATGTAGGAAACACACTGTTGCTTATCTGAGGTAAGTTTGGCTGTGTCTGAGCTAATATACATTACAGTGGGGTCTAGGGAGGCCTTGGAAGAAAAACAAATATCAGTCTAGAAATACTTTTAAATTGCAGGACAACATCCAAATCTGGCATTTGGAACGATAAAAAAACATGGAGAGACTTTGAAATATGTATCTTGACTCATTTTTAAAGTACTGATGAGAAAACAATTTGGGACTTGAAAAACAAAATAATAATAAAATAATGTGGGAATGGGAACTCTAAGTAGAAATAGGCAAATAACAGGACCAAAACCCCCAATCATTTTGCTTTCAAATTTTGAAATATATTTTCTAATGACATACCAAAGTATTCTGCCTGCTTAATACTGCTTCAACTGAAGCTCAGGTGTCAGCTTGCCCCACGTGTCTCTGCCCACTTTTTAGTTGAAAATATCATCTGAACAGAGAAACTGAGCAGGGTTCCATCAGTATCTGAGAGTCTTCCCAATGTTTGCAGTCTAAAACATAATTCCTCTGTTTGTTTATCTGCTTAGAAGTATCTGCTAAGAACTTTGAGGTGCCCAGGCTTGCTGAGAGCACACAGTAAATCCTAAACTGTTTATGCTGAAGAACATGACCTGCACTCTGTAACAACCCCGTGTTCACAGCTAACATCTGTCTGTCCTGAGGAACGCTGTGGAAGACACATGCTTAGCCAGGCTTTTTTACAGGAAGACTCTATTACCTGATTGGCCTTCAAGGTATTTGCAGCGTGGTTTCCAGAAGAGTTTATTGTATCATCTCCCAAGGGAAAGCTTAGTCCTAAATGAGATTGAAAAGACTACAATGAGAGCATTATGCTGTTACAAAATGCTTTACCACTCAGGCTGCTCAGTAGTAGCTGCATTTTGCAGACACTCAAACCACATCAGCTTATAGCTGTCCAGTTACAGAATTTCCAACAGCACAGATTGATGCCTTTTGCTTTCTCTGCTTTTGGGAGCTTCAAATCTAGTAAATCACAGTTTCTTTCCAGGCAACATAAAATTGCACAAACTGCTACTTCATAAACTAAATAATACCAACACTGTGGAAGGATTTTTAGGAAAGTAATAATCATGTGCAACGACTATTTTTTTTTTTTTTTTACCAATTTCTCTCAGAGAGGCACAGGCAGTGAGAAGCTGAGTGCATTTGAGGGTCTCGGGACAATTTCACTGAAAAAGCCAACGTGAGGGCTGTCTTGTCAAACCCTCATGGTCACATTTCCACTGGCTGCACTGCCACAGGCATCCTGACATGTCAGGGGGCTGAACCAAGGTGCTGGATTTACTTTGGCAGGACAAGGCATCCCGTACCAAAAGAAGAAAAGGGCACTGAATTCCTCACTGTCCCTTCACGTTTTTGCTTGTGTCTAAGCTGAACTAATCTTAGCAGGCTGCTTACTTGGTCGTCTGGCTCATAAGACTGGTTGGAGCTCATTTATCCATTCCCAAGTCTTCCCAAGGGAAGAAAATGGAAGAAATCGAGGAGGAGGAGGAGATGGATGGATGCTCACAGTCTCTCACAGCTCAGAAGCACTCCTGGCTTCTCCAGCTTACAAGCTGGGACAGCCCGTGGCTGAAGAGGAACAAAAGACACAGTGAACAAAAAGCAGAAGGGAAGAAGGATGCCTTCCCCACCGTGGGTTTGAAAGGTTCAGGTGTCTGAGCAGAAGTCAGATGGAAGAGTGCCCATGACAAATGCAGTGCAAGCTCTAACAGGGCGTCCAGAATTGCAAACCATGGTAAGCACGGTGCCTGTGAAGATCCTAGGGATGTTCTGTGGTCATTTAATGGAACAAGGGACCTTTATTTCTTCATTTGATATATGGTGAGTGACAGGCTTTGTACATCACAGATTGTAATTGCTTTTTTCCTACTACATAGCCAGGCTAGTTGGTATGAATTACAGGGAAATCTATAGTTAGACAAGTAAATTAAATGCATTTATTAACGCTTCTTCAGTCTCTGCTATGGAAGCAACAGGAGCTCTTGGCTGTTACAATTCCCCCTCTTTGGAATAATGCAGAATGAATGAAACATCCCAGAGATCTGGTACAGAGGTGGAGCTGAACAACAGGACTTTTCTAATTTTTCTATTTAAACTGCAGGTGAAGGTGTCCCGCCACTCCAGCAAGCAAAAGGCTGCTTCTATTTCTGGACACAGGAACTGACTGCATGTAGTGAAAATGTGTTAACCTTGCCAAATTTCAGCTCAACATTCTCAGTCTGCATTTTTGCAAGAAGCAAATAGCTGGCTGTCCAATCCTGGAAAAGCAGTTTGCTTATTTTTGGAGAGCTTTGCTTCCCTTTTCCAAGGAAATAAGTTTCCTAAAAACTCACTTTCAGTTCGTTTCATACGTGCAACATCCACTTCTTAATGAGTATTTTTAAAGCATTTCCTGGGAGGAACTGATTTTATTGGTGCTCTAGGACATTTTTGCACACTGAAATTAGTGAATATTGGAGTTGTTAACTGTTTGTCTGGTTTCACTGAAGAGAAAACTCTTCATCCAGATATTGGATTTAAGCAACTTTTATTTCTAGCTGAGCATATATAAATACAACATCTGAGCTCAACATCACACCTACCTATTGAAACTATTTCAGCCTTTTTAGCTCTAATCTTTTCAAGAATAGAAACTCTGAAGAGATTCATTAATTGCTGGCTTTTGATTAGGTTTATTTCCATTTAGATAAAAAGTGAAGAGGGTTCTTGTTATTAAAGCTGTGTTTTTGTTTTGTTTATCTGGAAGCTGGAGAGTAATTCTGTTACTCAGGCTTTAACAGATTGTTAAAATCTCCTTCAAGGATAGTTTCATAATTTATAAGATGTGAGCAATTAGTCAATGATCTGATTTTCAAATTCAGAGGTATACTTTAAGACAGAAATGTAAACTCCACTTTTTGAGGTTATGTAGGGTGCCACCAACCAGGGAAACAGCCTTTAATCTGCAGTGACTGCTCTAACCTTAAAATAAGATTTTCTTCTGCATTAATTCCACTACTTTTCTTCGAGGGGGCACATTAAAAACTTCTCCCACTCATTGCATTTTCTGTGTGGTTTCTGAAAAAAGCCAGATGTACAATCTTACAGGAAACAGGAAATTTTTCAATCATGTCCAGAATGACCAGACATCTTAAATGTACCATTATTACCACACACAATTATTGCAGCAGTGAACAAACAGTGGCTCCCTCAAGGTGTGCAAACACCTTTTTTTGAATTACAGGTGAGGTTATGGAGGGGGGTGTTGGAAAAGTTGGAAAGCAGAGAAAATTATTTCTCTCTTTTCAAGACACAGCAGCAGAAAAAGACATTTGGTCTTAACATAAAAAATTCTAAAAAGGTTAAAAATTAAGACTTCTGGAGAAATGGTAATTTTATGAAAGGAAAAAATAGGAAGGTAGAGGGCAAGAGATAAGAAAGAGGAAAAGCTCATGATCAGGAGTGGGGAAGAACAGATCCAGGCACCCATCATTCTGGCACTATCTAATTTCTGAGTGCCTGAGTTTGCAATTTTACTGCTTATTTTTATATCATTTTGTTCTTTTTTTAGGGGGAAGCATGGCAGGAAAAGTGTAATACTCTGTACAAGATATAATTTCTTTCAGTACTCATCACCAGCTAATGACTGGACAAGCAATCTTTTGCCAATAACTTTAATTAGAGGAAACCTCTACATTTAAAAATGTTCCTTAATGTGCTGAACCCCACACAATAGCTTGTTGAAGGAAAAAAAAGCAGAGTGGTTATTGTCACAGCTAAGGATGGAAGAAAGGCTCAGTCATTAAAGTCATCACAGAAACAATGTTATTAACTACACAGGAATAATCTCGAGGGAGTTCTGCACTGACTGACAGTGATGAAATAATGCAGGAAGCTAAAACCAGGGCACCTCTCCTCACCTGTTTTTATTAATACCCTTATTACCTTTCCCTGAAAGACAGCTTTTCAAGAGCTATTATTGTGCTTAATATTAAATCAAATTAAGGCTGGCATATTGTCAGTTATGTCTTCTGAACCCCAAAAGAGAAGGTGCTCACCACTGACCCCTCAGCTGGGATGTGCCCTTCATCAGGAGCACTCCAGTGGCCAGGCTCCCAAGAGTCAGGGACAGCAGGAAAAAAAAAAAAAAAAAGCTCAAGACAGAGAGAAAAGGGAGTGTTCAAGGACCCAAATACATCAAAGGGCCAGCAGTGGTATTTCATTGATATTAACTACTTTACAGTCTGTAAACTCTGCAGAAAGTATCAGCTGCTGTGAGCCAGGACCATCAAAGGTCAGATTATCATGAAATCATTACAAGAGAGGCTATTTTCAGTTAGCATATAATTGCTAAACCTAAGCACACTCCACAGAACCAATAGGAAAATGAATTATTTAAATACTCTTTTTTAAACAAATTGTATTACCATTTTAATTACATCAGTATAAATTTAACTCTAAAAGGTGCCTGAGGATTTTGCAGAATTAAGTTTTGCGTCTTTGGAGTGTTCAGAAATCTCAGAACTTCTGCACAACGTAGGTGTGTGAGTTTAGCTATATATGGCTTTTGACATATTTACAGATACACATATAAGCTTTTTAAAGGCTTGTGTGTTGTACTCCTGCAGAATTTCTTGTCTTTCGGATTTTTGGTTGTCTGAAATGCAATCCTTAGGTAGTTTCCTCACTGCATGCTGCTGTGAGATAAAGGGGAAATCCTGGCTCAAATGACAGGTTTTTCTCAGGTCTCATTCTCCCAGCACCCAGCCTGGCTTGGAAGCTCAATTGGCAGCTACAGCACCAGGTTTAAGTTGCAGGCATTTCTGGCTCCAAATGACTTTTCTTTTCACCCAATTCTCTTCTCCTTGTAGCTACCAGGGCTTTTGAGAGGCAACTGGGAAAACAGGAGAGAGCAGGCCACGGGTGTTTTACTGCTGGAGATTCAGCATCAGCTCCCTGTGTCCACACACTTCCTGAAGTCCCATCTGCTTCCAGATTGTGCAGCTCCTCTTTCCACATTGCTCCTGCTCACCCAATTATTTTTCTCCTCCCTCTTTTCTCACCTGATGACAGGCAAAAGAAGACACTTGGCCTTTGACCAGCTCGTTATTTATTCCCAGCTGCTCTGAATTTCAG
Source organism: Sturnus vulgaris (assembly GCF_052056855.1). Taxonomy (NCBI): domain Eukaryota; kingdom Metazoa; phylum Chordata; class Aves; order Passeriformes; family Sturnidae; genus Sturnus; species Sturnus vulgaris. The sequence continues at coordinate 6,993,028 of NC_142249.1, read as the reverse complement.
TAATTTCCCTGCATGGTCCCACGGATTTGGTGTTTGCCCTTCCTCCCAGCCCAGCCTGTCCAACCTGAGAACTCCCTATTAGATACACCAAACACACCCTTCAGGCCTCAAAAACATCTTCCTGAATGAATAAATCCATTCATTTTTCTTAATTCAGTAACTTCATTTGTTGAATAAATTAGTTTTGCGAATATTAAATTGGACAGTGTAGATCCTGATCCTTTGAAGTCAATAAGCATAATTTTCCAGGCTTTAAACCACGCAGGGTATACCCAAAAAATAATTTGGTCTTACAAAAACCTTTTATAGGCATTTACAAGATATTCCCTCAAACCCAGCCTTTTCTGTCCCTTAAACCCGTGATGCAACAGACTTGTTCAGTGCAGAGCACACCAAACAAGCTTCAGTATTTGGAAGAGTTTGGATATGTAACTATATAATTCTGCTTCATATTCTGTGTGTGACCTGGCACACCCCATGCTCTGGCAGTTCTGAGGGTCGGAGCAGGAGTGGCTCTTGTTTAGCTCTGAGACTCACAGATGCAGGAAGTTATTTACAGTATTTTTCCTAATGGGTTTCCATGGATGACTAACCTTCAAGCTGAATTCTTTAGCATCCTACTTTGCCAATGCCTGTTACAGTACTTTTCTATCCCTACTTGACCCTGCCAGTCCATGAATATTTGATACTAAATTAAAGCATTACAAACCAAGAGATAAATTCTACCCAGGGTGCTGCCCTCGCAGAGCTTAATTACATTTGGTGGTGTGAATGTTAAAGACCTGACACTGCAAGAGCTTTGGACTGTGGCTTCTGTTGAACCAGAAGAAAGAAGGGAATTGTCATCTGCCCAAGCCTTCTCAAAAACCAAGGGGGCTTTTGGACTTGGTATTACTTATTTACTTATTTTCTTGGTATTTACGTGCATGCTGTCCCCATCCTTTAGCTCGAACTACTCCCAGGTATTGGCAGCAATTAGGAGACCATTTAAGCTTTTGTTCTGTACACAAAACAAGCCAAGCTCAGCTCTTCTCTTTCCTCCTCCTTTAGAGACTCTGTTCCCCTTCCACCAGCCCAGGAATTCACATCTCTGTTTCGCTGGTCCCCAAGAGAGGATTTAGCAAATTTTCCTTTGCCTTCAGAAAACTTCCAGCCTTCTTCTCCTCTCTCGTGCATTTAGGCTGTAAGCTTTCCAGAGAAGGGAAAGGTCTGTGTCACACAATGCCCTTACGCTGTGTAATGGAATTCGTAACTGAAATGAAGTTGAAAAGTCAAAAGGAAAACACAAATTATCAGTAGTTACAGAGAAACAGCCGTGATCTTTGCAAGCCAGTGCTAAGAGCTTAGTGAAAAGAGCAGAAAGTTGCTGCTCCATATCAGCATTACTTTCAAATTACTCATTAAAAGAGAGCCAAAGGTAAGGTCTGCACATCCTGTGCTACACATCCCAGCAATCCCACCATTTCCAGGCAAGGTTCATGGCCTATCCATGTTTTCCTTGCCTGCAGATCACATTTAGCTTGCACTGATCCAAAGTTAGTGTGTCTCACCAGTACCTAACTGTCAGGAGGCACTCCTCTGTCTAAAGAGATCACTACAGCCCTGGCACTCCAATGCTTCCCCTTGCCAGAATATCCATCAGAATGGGACAATGGTTACATGGAACTCCAAAAATCCCAATAGTTGTGTTCACAGCAAACTTCAGGGAACAAAGAACTGGCTCTTGACCCAGCTTTGGCTCTAAGGGATAACATTTGATAGAGAAACTTCACTATCACAGCCTTTGCCACTCTCCCCAGGAGTATGAGACTGGAGATACAGGTGTGAGCACTGGAGGCTCATCCTCATGTCTCTTCACATGTTGGTGTTCCCAATAGCAAGGCAAACTGCATTTTCCTATTCTGTTGTAGTCAAAGTTAACTCACAGAACACCTACAAATTAAATGAAATTAAAGTGTCCTTTGCTTTGGTTGTTCTTGATGAGATTCATAACTAAAGCTGAATCCATTAAAACAGACAGAACTCCAACCATTTCACCAGCGGCCATGAAGTCAGGAGAGACATCTGAGCCCAAATTCACCTAATTGTTCCACGAGAAATCCTTATGTTTAATCACAGACTGTTTCACAGGAACTCCCAATAGTTTTAATTAATTATCTTCATGCTATAGCCTTTCACGGAACTGGAATTGTTTTTGCCAGCAAGCCATCCTTTCCTGCACTGCAGGACACCCAAGGAATGGGACTGGATAGAGCTGCTGATGTGTGCCCACAGAGGGGAGGGCTACAGAGCAGGAGGACAGACAAAAAATATTTGCCTTCTTCCAGGGCTCCTCACAATAGGTATTTTCCTTCTAGCAAATTTGTGCTGGGATTAATTTCAGCTGTTCCAACAACACTGAATGTTTATTTCAATATTAGCAGTTATGTGACAGGCCAAAGGAAATGTGTTCTTTTCAGAGAAGAAAACAAGCTCGGGACTAATCTGGAGAGCTCCTGAAGTGCAGGGTTAAGACCAGGAGCTCCCTTTGATGTGGCCAGAGGCTTTGCTGTACTTTTCAGTGCTGTAGCCATGTCCATCTTCCCCGGCAGGGGCTCAGCCTTGGTTTGGGCAGGAGGACAAAGAACCACGTGAAAGTCAGCTACAGCCTGTGGACTTCAGCTGAGGCAGCCACTGAACACTGAGTCACAGCACCAAGCTTTGTGCTGGGCCACAGCCAAACAGGCTCCTGAAGGAGATCAGCAAAGGATGAAGAAATTTTGCTATGGGTCAAGATGTTAACATTTCCAGGAAGACAGTGTTATACCAGGCATGTGTGTTTATCTTTCACAGCTGCTGGCTGCCTTTCCTAGGCCCTGCTTTCCCAAGCTTTACTATCTCCTTGGCAGCTGCTGAAGGGCTGATCATGCACAGTGGCCAAATACTCTTCCTGCTCTTCATGTTCTGATTGAACTTTTTCCCTCGAACCACAGCACTTGCCTAATCAGCCTCATTTACATTTCCATACATGTAACATTTGCTATTTCTGAGGCACAGCTAAGAAAGCAGCTCTTCAAAGCTCCTTCCACACACAAGAAAACTCAGCATAAGGAAGACAGGCTGGAATGAGGAGGGAAGGAAGGAGTGCTGCCTTCTAGGTGGGCAAAAATGCTGACATGACAGATCTTCTCCCTTAATCAACTTAATTTAACTTCTTGAAAGCTCATGATGACAAACTGCCTGGACTGGAGCGGCTTGGAGCTGATATCCCTCAGAGTCCACTGCAGTAAATTATTACCTAGCTCTGCTGATGGAGATAGAGAGGTGATAGTGTCCCATAACAAAGGATAAATGGAAATATCCACCATTTCTTTCTACTCTGTAGCCAAGCTGCTAAGAGTGCTTAGATTAGGAAGTCAGTACTATTAAAATAAAATCTCTCTTTTTCATTTTTTTATTTTCTCCCTAAGGTGAAAAATAGCTGTAAAACCCCTCTATATTTCCTAATAAATAGTAAGCTGTGCCAGAATCAGATTACTGAGTTTATGCTAAATTCTAAAATGCATTTTTTGAAAACAAATAGTCATTCAGCTATCAATAAACATTGTGCACTTTATCATCATCCTGCTGGGTTTTCATCTGGCAAATGTGCTGTTTATGTTATGTACCTTCAATTCCTGATTTGTCAGTATCCCACTGGTGCTATTCCCACTCCCTCCTTGCCTTAGAGGTGCAGGTGTGCTGCTATTGATGCAGCTTCCAGCTCTGCTCCTTTGTGCTTGTGCAATTTGCTCGGCAAATAAGCTTGTGCTCACCATGCCACGGGCACAGGCTGGGGACAAAGCACGGGGACACCATGGACAGTTCCTACAGCCCTATAAACAGTGACATGACTCACGGTGACTCCTCGGCGTGGTTCAACCTTGGCAGCTCTGGATTTAATTACACACTCCAGAAGGACACAGCCTTCCACATACACATGAAATGCAGTGCACGGCCTTTTACCAGAGGTCTGGAATTGCTGCAAGGTGCCAAGCACGGTTCAGGGACTGGGACACGAGGGAAGGAGGTCAAGCCTGTGTAATATGGAAGTAGCAAATGAGAGCCAGGGAGAGAGACCCCTCCATTCTGCACTGCTGCACCGAGGTCAGCACAAGAAAGAGGATGCCAGGAAAATGTTGATTAAAAGCAGAACATTGCTTCTCTTTGTGAAAAAAAAAACCCTGGTCATTTTAGGGAGTGAGCCAAGAATCTGCCTGTTTTCATAATGCAGGCAAGTGCAGAAGAAAGGTGCTGGGAAACCTGCTTTGCTCCTCTGCTGTGACACTGGTGAGCATCCCCTGAAGCTGGCAGCTACCCTGGCAATCCTCAGGTGACACACTGTCCAGCACACCCCTCACTTCCCACCACCAGAGCCACGACAGCTCCCTTCCTAGCACCTTCACCAGCTCTCCCAAGGCTCAGCATGGCAGCTCCTGGAAAACCCAGAGGAGGATTGTACCAGCTTCCTTTAGGGAAGCATCAGACCTCTGAGTGGAGGAGAAAGTCTGCTGCTCACTGACACAAACCAGCTGCTTTGCACTGGCCCTCTCAAGGCAATGGTGCTTGGGGGGTGCAGGACAGAGCTTCTGCATCTGTGGTTCCTGCATGAGAAATAATCCCCTGAGCCACCAACATATCAACCAGCTCTCCTCGTTGATCCCCCATGGGCTGAAAGGGCTGTGTTTGACACTGGCTGGCACCAGCACAGCTCCTGCACAGCCAGGTAACCACGGGCATTTATTGGATTTTTTCACTTGGCTAGGTATTATTAGAACAGCACAAAGTGCTGTTGCCTCCATCATTCATCATAATCACATTTCTTTTCTCTGAAAAGCCTCAGACCCTGGGCATTTCAGCAATGGCTAGATTTGTGGCACTGGCCTTTTCCCCTCCTCCTGAAGCCCATTTGTCAGTGAACATTAGTTCAAAAGCTGCAGACAGAGCTATGACATTGACTCAAACAGCAGATACCATGCCTGTTTATGAGGTACTAAGACACAATACACAACTCCTGCCTTTCTCCAGAGTTTATTTAATTTAATCAAAATCTATTTAAACCATTCTGTTGGAATCACCCCCCTCACCCACTACAACAAACCTCTTCTGTGGGTGACACAGGGACAGATAAGAAAAGCTGGGGAGACTGCAGGGCTCTACTCAAGATCCAGAGGTGGGGAAAGCAGCAAGTTCATGAACAACAAAAAGCACAGCTGCTGCTTTCCCATAGTGCTTCCTGGGGGAAATTGTCTTGAGACTAACAGTGTGGTAGAGATGAACTCCAGTAAATCTCTGTGGGCAGGCCACAAGTATCCCATTAGATATCAATGGATTTGGGTCCCTGCCATCTACCCTGTGATTATTTTTCCAATCCTTGTTGGAACACGCTGGCACTGGAACCTGACAGATCTGTTTGATAACCAGAAAATGACAGTCAAAAGGGGAAGTCACTGAGTAACAGGCACACACAACCCTTGGATGCTTCAGGAACCTGTCTGGGTAAAGGAGACAGCACTAAACAAACAGTGAGTTGATCCACCCATTTACCTGCTCCCTCCTCATATCTGAGCCAGAAGTCAACATGTGCTGGCTTGAGCTGCTCAAAGGAGCTCATTCATGATTCTGACTGCCAGCTTGGAGTGAAATTCAAGCACCTGGGGACACTGCACTAATGATGCAGAATTGAATTACATTGAATCTCCTTGGACAGTGAGGATCAGCAATCCCAAAAACCTACTGAAGACAGGTGTACATAACCCAAGGTAGGACTTTGAACAATCAATAATGTTGATGATGGAGGGATTATATGATGGACATCATCCAACTCTTTCTCCAGAGGCTTCAGACAGTGGGAGCCTGGAGGAACAAGGTGGGACAAGGAGGACAAAGACACCAAAAGTGCTCCTGCCTTAAGTGGCTGGACACTGCATCCCAGTTTTTTGATGGGCCAGCTCACATGCAGAATAAAGCCTGGGACAGCAGTGGCCCAAGGAACCAGTGTGTCCCCAACCCTTCCCTTGGTGCCACGGGTCCAGTGGGGAAAGGTAAAACTATCACTGCTGAACATGGAACAACACAATAACCCAACATTTTCCATAAGACAAAGGCAGAGAAAGAGAAGGCACCAACTCAAGAGCCAAAATGTCAGTGTAATAACAAAATGATGACTCCCAGCCTATGCCTGGCACTTCCATTCCTCAAACACCAGACTTACTCAGGTGCATTTAAAAAGCATTAGCAATTAAAGATGTCAGTGTGATTGACCAACCAGAAAAATGTAAATAACAGAGCCCTAAATTGCATCATTTGGGTAAATATGTATTTATACAGTTTGGAAAGAAAAGCCTTGTTATTCAACTGTTGGACAGCAGCAGCGACACAGGAGCTGTTCTGGTTTATAATGCAAATCATGTAATTTGGGACATCCATTATGGGCATTAAAAATGCAAAGTAAGATCCATGTGAAATGATGTTAATTTGCAGTAGCCACTTTTCAAAGTATAATTTCTCGGGCATTTACATATTTTTTCAGTTAAAAAAAAATAAAATTGAACACTATTTAGAACATTTGCCACATCTTGTTTGTTGGATCAAGATACTTTTGAGCTACAGAAACAGGAAAATGGCAACGGAAACTGGTAAATTACTGATTTTCTTCTTTTAAAAAAAAATCAAATATAAATTAAATATAGGATTCTCATATTTCTAATAGGCCAAACATTTTTAATTACAATCTGATGTCAACTGAATTATATTATCATCTTTCACAATTCGTGCCCCCTGGAAGAATATTTATGCTGAGAAAAGAGAGGCACAGAGCATTCAACAGGAAGAAACTCCAATTTAAACCAGAGTTGTACTCTGCCCCACACAGCCTGGCCTTGAGCAGGGATCAACAGGGACAAAGGACCAGTTCTAACCTAGGAACAAGAAGGCTTAGCTGACCCAAGCAAGGGTTTCACAGCTGCTCTAAAGCTTTTGTGTAATTCTGCACGTTTCAGCTCTATCCCTCCCATTCCATGTGCCCCAGTGAAGGATTTCCCAAGGTGAAGGAAGTGCACAGATCCAGCACACATGATTGCCTCTACATTTGTCCTGTAGGCACCTCAACAACCTGTGAACCTTTCCACACCAGGGACTGCTGTGTCTCCTAGAGAGGGAGAGCTGTCTTGTCCCTTCCTTCAGACTTGGCAGATTTAATCTCTAATTTGCAGATCCTTAGAAATATCACAGAGACTCTTTGTGGGAATTCAGAGGATCACTCTGTGCCTGTGTTTGCAATGCCAGCTTCACCAGGCTGCTCTCCCTCAGAAGGGAGCCTGAAATTGGGGTCTGCTCCCCAAGAAGTTTCCTGGCACAGTGAGCAAAGGGGTATCCAGAGAAACTGAAGGACAAACAAATGAAAAAAAAGTATGTTTCTACTGCAATGCCACTCCAGGCAACCTGGTATTTGAGAACATAATCCTGAATCGCCAGAAAATGCAAAAACAATTAATATATAAAGTCAGAAGCAGAGATTTTATTTGTAGGTCCTTTTCTTTGCTTTAGTTTCACTGGAATTGTCCCAGGTGCACACCTGAAAAAGCCATTGCCTAGCCTGGGCTGCTCTCAGCTGTGAGCATCCCTCTTCTCTCACAGGAACTGAAAGTCTGCCGTGCCCAGGGATCCCCTGCAGTCACAGGCAGGCAGAGGCCAGCAGTTCTCCTGCACGGTACTAATTCCCAGAGCTGAGCTAGAGCACGGAAACGATCTCTGTGTGTGAGCCCTGACCCTGCTCTGCCACGGCAGTCAGCGTGTAACCCATGGCTAGACATTTTGGCATGTGCTCCAATTGCTCCTCTCCAGTCCAAACCCCATCCTACACCCTGGGGAGCAGGCAAATCCACAGGCTCTGACAGGGTTTGGATGATGCCCAGTAACACTTGCTAGCACTCCTGGAGGTTATTGCACAGAAAGTATTATTTAAACCTGGCTACTCTATTATTTTCCCAGTGGCAAGTCAAACAATAACCCTTGAAGTGGTGAAGCCAAGCCACAGTCTTTGTCAGATTAACCTTCCTAAAGGCCCTCTAAAATCAATTGCAAATGTTGGCTCTGAAGGACCAGGCAGATAAAAGTTCTACCCCCTCCCCTAACTTTCATTTCAAGTTGTAAAACCAATCCACAGTCCCATTACAAATCAGATCTGAAAAATGCTGCTTGATTATTTTTTAAAGAGCTCAAACTAGGTCACCAAAAATAGAGTCTCTAATGGGCTAAATGCGGAAAACGACTGCTCAAAATTAACAAGTTCCTGGGCTCCAGGACCGCACAAAAGCTTTTTGAGTTGATTGCTTGCAACTACACAAACTGTATCCTCTGCCACACATGGCAAAAACCCAGCCTGCCAGATGCTAGGCGATCATTTGTGCAAAGTGCAAAGTAGATTTCAAAAAAACCATAAAGGGATTTTTATTCTTAGAAAATAACTCTCTGGCTTCTTTTCCCTTCATTAGGAAGTGCTTTATAAGCACGGCTCCCGACACTGGCCGTCTGAGCCAGCGCAAAGCACGGCCTGGCAGCTTCTGCTGCTGCTCTCCCACTGTTCCCAGGCACGTGGAGGGGGACAGCATTTGGTCCCTGGACTAACAGACCCGAGGGAAGGTGTCTGTAAGGATATCCCTCCATAGGCAGCACCAGGCTGTGGATATGGAGCAGTTTTGCCACCCCACTGAAGGGCATGTGAGAATCATAGGGGAATATTCACCTGTTTGTAATTAATATTCTAAACCAGGACGCCCTCAACAATAACGAGGCCAGTGACCACCAAGGTCTGTGGCATCAACACTCACAGCTTTTCTGTAAGTCACAGCAATGCACGTGCAGAACACAGGATCTTGGGGATTATAGGAAATGTGCTGGCATTTTCCAGAGCCACTATTTGATCACACACACAAACACCCAAACCAGTGGCTAAACCCCAGATGAACAAATAGGTCCTAAGAGTACCTACCTTGGGTACCCTATCCTGTCATACCTCCTCCCCCAAATCCAAGCAACAGGCAGCACATCACCTCCATTCCCTGCAGAACTGCCTGTTGCCCAATACTTAAAACTCAGCATTATTTTGAAGGGAGATACAGCACTGGGAGACATCCTGCTCTGGGGACAATATCTGGTTTCACTAGTACCCCTGGGATACAGCACAGCACCTGCCCCTCTCCTGGATGCTTCCTTCCAGCCTAAGTGGATTAAATGCAGAAAACTGTGATAAAGACTCTCAAAGTCATGTTGCATAAACCTCTGATAATAAGGGGAAAAAAGGTTATGTCCCCTGATTGCTTTCTCTAAATAACCTTCTATCTTCTGAACAAACATTGCCGTGGATAAAAGGAAGCTCTGCCAGATTTATAAAAACAGAGAAAACACCCTTCTGTGAAGTACACACAGGTCTCAGTAGTAAACAGCTGTGCTCATGTTTTGGACATGAGTCACCCTCTGCACAAAGCTCATGAAAAATCGATCAAAGGCAAGGAGGAGGAGGAGGCCAGGGCAGACAAACATGTTCGAGACAGCACAGCAAGAAAATGTCTGAAAGCCAGAAAGCTGAATTGGTACTTCATAGCCCCACCTTTGTCAAATGGTCAGTCAGAACATTTCATCTCTGTTTGTTTACTCTCTGTAACATTCTGCCTAACACCTGAGGATTCTGCCTAACACTGAGATCCTTGGATAAAGGATGCTTCAGCACATGCCAAGCAGGATCCTGACTCCTCTGAAGCAGCCCACTGTCACCAGGCATGTGACTTGGAGATTTTCAAAGCTGAGTGTGTCTACTCAGGAGCACTAACAGGGAGGATGTGGATGTGGTGTGCTCTGGATTTCATTTTTGCTGTACATGCCTACCAGATTGTGTTTCTCACAGAAATGTCACTTTTCTGCAGACAGACTGACCTTTGCAAAAAGTGAAACATAAAAAAAAAAAATTAAAAAAAATCCATGACAGAAACCCAGCCATATATTGGAGAAAACTCCCTCCATCTCTTCAGATTCACCATCTACACAGTGAGCACCTAACTGCACTCGTCCTCTTACATCATGCTACACAACATGATGGAACAACACACTGATAACCACATGAAGTGTGAAACAGAATGAGAAAGCTCTAGACATACCTTTCTTTTTAAAATTGCTCTCTTTTTTTGCAAAAAGTGCTTTATCTCGAAGTACCCAGACGAGGGAACGTTTCTGACTTCTGGGTAGGTGACATGAAAAGAACACAGTTTTGCTATTGGTTTGAAGGAACATCATTAAAATTCATGCTTGTTAGCTCAGGTTGTGATTTCAGTTTTAGAAATCGAACATGAAAATTACAAGGGTATGTCTTACACTGGTATGTTCCCATATTTTCCCTTCAATCCAGTCAGCTGCCTGGTGCTGCATGGTGTGTGGGAGTCCGGATAGGCTTTCCCCACAGTAAACATGAGTGTGGCTTTCCAGTGTGGGCAGAGGTCTGCACAAAACCACCACGGGTTACTGTGATACACTTCCACCAAAAATGTCTGGGATTGACATAATTTAGACTGTAGGCACTCATGCCATTCCAGCATTCTTTTGTGAGTGTGTGTGTGTGTGTGTGTGTGTGAGCTCTGTTCAGCTGGCATTCCATTTCTGGACGTGGACGTAGGAGTTTGTACAGGGAGAAATTAATTTTACAGGACCTAAGGTCTTCTCAGGCAAGTCGCCCCCTGATTTCAAGAGAAAGGATTGTCACATTTTTAACATTTTTTACTCAAAGACCTCTCTGTCTTTAGAAGCAGCTGATACCTTCTAAAACACACTGCAATATCCTTGTTGTCACACAACAACTTCTGAAGCTTTATAAGCAACAAGAGCTCGTGGATGTGATACAGGGACTCTAAGAGAAAATGGATGGAGTTTATCAGGTGAGGACTTAAATCCCCATTCATTAGGGCATTGTCAAAGCAGACACTAAATTGCCAAAATCTCAGCTCCTTCCCTTCTCTCCTTCCATACACTTAAGCAAATGGACCCCCAACATCTCCCATTTAATGGCTTTAGGCAAAAGCTGCAGCTTAAAATCTCAGCTCGGACCCGTGGCAAAGAGAAGAGTGAAACCACAGATTGTCAATCGAGCTTTAGCAAAATTCCTGATTCATACTCCAAATTGACAGCAACACACAGCATTCCCATGCTCAGGCAACCAGCTTGTTATAACCAGGACACAGCTTTAGAGAGGAAGATGGACTTGACTTTTTAGCCAGATAAGTATACAACTCACCTGGCTAATTCCACACATGGGTGTTACAACAAGTCTCTAGAATCAGGAATTATGAACCAAAGTGCTCCTAAACAGCCAATCAGATGGGGACCCATGAATACATAACAGTATCAAAGCTGCTGAGGAGATGCAGGGCAGGGTCAAGTACAGCAGTGATCCTATTCTCTCAGCTGGAGGGAAAATGAGCACATTTTCTTTTGCCCCTAAGTTGTGGATCACAGATCCCCTGAGAGCCACAGCTGTAGCAGGAGTGCAGAGGGCTTTAGGAGAGGGCAGACTGCTCAGGGCAAGGGAAGGATGGGCCCAGCCAGCACAGGAATAACCAAAACCTTCCAGCAATTCAGTGCTCTGAAACAAGCTATTTTCTAGCACTTAATACTTGAAAATGCAAGTTTTTACCACTCAACAACAAGGAACGCTCGTGAGCCCTTCCTTTACAAACGTTCAGCAAAGCTGCAACTTTCAAGTCTCAAAAGAGAGGCATGGGGAGGGTGTCAGTGCTTTCATTAGCCATTTTACTCACAGGAACACTCATCAATAGCTGCACAGTCAGTTTTGAACTTCAGCAAAGTATGTTCTCTCCATAAAAGAGTAAATAAATTAGCTTTTCCATCAATGCCTCTTGCTTTTGCTTGACAAAGAGCAGTTTTTCATTACTCAAATTGCTTTGTGCATTAGTCAATGAAGCCCCAAACATTAAATTCTGCTCATGAGTTTGAAAAATTTAGGCCAGATAACTTTATCTCTATTAGGCACATACATTACAGCACTCCTGCATCTCCCCACAAAACCTACCCATCCTCTGGAAGCCCGTATCCATTTTTCCTGGCTGCCATCATTAACCAGCCAGCAAATCATTCCAAAAATAAGATACCAGCATCCAAACACCTGCATGTTTTTGCCACACACCAGACATCCACATCCTTTTCTAGACAGCAGTACAACATCTTCCTTTCTAATGCAAACTTCCACCCACTCACATACCCCACATAATGACTCAAAAGCAAAGGCAGCAGATTAATTATGCCTCTGATGTTCTCCAGGATTTGTTCTTGCCATCATCCAATTGTGAACCATTGGTGTGTCCCTGAATTCCCAGAAGCCTCTTTCAGCTGTGGCTCTCAGATGGGCACAGCACAAACCCCAGGAATGCCAACAGAGCAGTGCTGAGTTACGTCACCGTGAGATCTGGCCCAGAATTTATTACATGCTGTCCCTTCAACCACATTTCTACCCAGGTACTTCCACGGAAGTGATTTTATTTCATTTACTTTCTTACCCTTAGAAACCTCTTTATTCCAAGACAAGGACCAAAACTACTGGGAGTTTGTTTAACTGGAGGTGCAGAATATAAAGCATGCTTTTGTTCAAGGGGTGATTAAGTATCGAAGATCTATTCCCTTTCAAGCATCACTTTAAGCACAATAACCTAAACACTGGAACACAGTGATTCTTCTTTTTTTTTCTTTAAATTAAGATGAAAATCACCTCAGAAACATGTAGATAGATACAAAAAAACCTACAGCTACTACTGTCCTTTTCATCTTCATTCATGACCACAAAAAGCTTCCTCCACCCTCACAAAGAAGCTTCTGCTTTCATGTTTTTGCTGTGGGCTCTTATTTTTTAATAGAAATAACAACTAATTCAATCTTAGTGCTGAACTGTTTGGGGCTTCATTTCTTATTAGAGACTAACTTTGGAATTTTGCCATAATTTTGCTGTGTCCACACTTGATCTGATTTGTATCGACTCCTTTAATTAAAAAATGGGTTGCAGTACAATATTAATTGATTTTGTGATAAAAGAATTAATAGCAATTAATTCATTTTGGAGTAATTAGCATACGTAATTTTTCCTGCAGCTGTCATTCTGTACCTGTCAGAAGCCATGCCCTTAGGGCAGGAGAAGTAAAACAGCAATGCTCCTTTTTCAGGGTGTCCATAGAGGATGCACACTCTCTTCCCCTCATCCCAGTGCCTCTGCAAACAGGGTTTAGCATTCCAATCACTCCTTCATTGCCCCAAACTATTCCTGTATCTCTACCCAGTGATTGCCAGGCAAGTTATGCAACTTCTCTCTAAAAGGAGTTTGGTGTTTCACGGAAGCACTGCCCAGGAAACACAAAGACATTGCATTTTCATTTAATTATAGTCTTAAGCTGTAATCATTTACATACTGGGAGCATCATGCACACTCTGTAAAATTAAGGAATTTTTTCCCCATTCCCAGTACCTCACACCTCTCTCTCACAGTGAAATCCTCAGATCAAGCACGCATCCCTGTGAAGTGCAGAAGGGTTTCTCCAAAGAGAGCTCACACAGTGCAAACCCATGTCGAGTGCTTACTTTTTCCTAAAGGCCTAAAACTAGCTGAGGCCTCGTGTCTTATTTCAGAGAGAACTCTGTGATTACAACTCAAATAACCTTTGGCTTCCAACTGAACTCCGGAGCCCAGCTCCTTTGGAAGCTGGGAGCTACACATCCCACGGATGTGCAGGGGCAGGCGAGAGGGGGCTGCACACTGTGTGCTGCCAAAGGAACAGCCACAGAGACATTTTGTGGGAGCTGCCACTCCCATGGCTGTCCCTGGGAAGCAGTGACCCTGGGGCACAGATAGCCTGGGAATGCTGGGCAAGGAAATTGCTTTAGGAGCACACGACAATTTTTAATGCAGTGTCAAACACAGGGACAGACCCTGGCACAGCAGGCACTCGAGGATTGCCAGGCTTCCATTTGAGAATCTTTTGCTGAGGCAGTGCAGCATCTGAGAGAGGTTTTGCTGCTGGTAGATGTGAAGTGGAGCACAACAGATTTTATAGCCTTTAGAATCACAGAATGGTTGGAATTGGAAGGGACCTTAAAGTCCATCTTGTTCCACCCCCTGCCATGGGCAAGGACACCTTCCACTATCCCAGGTTGCTCCAAGCCCTGTCCAACCTGACCTTGGACACTTCCAGGGGTGGGGCAGCCACAGCTTCTCTGGGCAATTTGCACCAGTGCCTCAGCATTCTCCTAGGGAAGAATTTCTTCTGTGCACCCAGCCTAAATGTCCTCTGTTTCAGTTTGAACCCATTACTCCCTGTGCTATCACTGCAGTTGCTGAGGAAGAGCCCTTGGCCTTGCAGGTCCCCTTGTGATACTGAAAGGCTGCTCTGAGGTCTCCACACAACCTTTGCTACCTAAACCATGCATCCCGAGGAATCTTCCAGACTATGGAAAACCGAAAAGAACCCACCCCTGGAAACTCCTCTGCATCAACCCATAACATTTCTAAGGCAAGTATCTCACCCAGGCACTTCATGGACCTGGCCCTGTAGGATGAAGCAGGATGTCTAAAAGCAAAGCAAACTGAACCCCAAATTTAGCTCTGTGGTGGGGACACCAGAAAGATTTATGAACAAATGTCTTCTTTTTAACTATTCTACCTTACTAAGCTTTTTTTGTTATAGAATTTCGTATATTCTAAACATTGCTTTTTGAGCTGTTATTTTTCTATTGTCAACACAAGACATATTTCTATCTGTTGCCAAGATCTAAGGCTGTCTTTGCCTCACTGAGAACTTTGGGCATCCCAGAGGTGAATTATAATTGCTCTGGGGATTGCTTTTCCTACCAGCTCATTCTTTCAACAGAATCATAAACCTTTGACTGCTTTTCTCAAACCTTCCTTATGTTTATGTCCAGTGTTCAGCACCTGGTAACAGCTCCTTTGGACATACAGATGTATTCAAAAGGTTGTCTCCTCCTGAAAACCACTTGTTATTTGCAGAAGAGTGGCCTTGGAGGACTTTGTCAGTGATCCCTAATCTATTACACAGAAATTCACAGCCCAAAGGATTTGCTTGATGTTTTATGATAGGCATAACCCGGAATTTTGGGAACATTTGAACTAAGCCACCACGAAAGCAGGCAGTTTCAGAGAAAATCCATTGCCTTTTGTTGCACAAGTTTCAGACTTTTTATTATTCCCATTGCTCCCCCTTAGGAGGCCATTGAAAACCCTGGCACTGTGCTTGTCTCTTGTCCTGATGGGGGAACGAATGATGATGTCAACTACCATTTCTTACTTGTTTCTGTTCAGTTTTGATTCCCACCTAAATGTTCCTCTGAACAATAAGGATGAATAAAATCTATACCTACTCTGTTACAGATTATGTAAAATAGGACAAGAATGATGACAAAAACTCATACTCTGAAATTGCAGCAACCATTTCACAGTTGTTCAGCCCAGAAATGACAATCACATCTTTTCTAAAAGAGGGAAAGGCAACAGAGATGGATTTCAAGCTTTGAGCCAGAAATGCTCCACTGACCCAAGCCCAGCTTCCTGACAGCACCTCTTTCTCTTCCTTTTATCCGTTTACTTAACTGATAATATTTTCTTTTTTCCTATTTTTTTTTCTTTTGCAGTAATTTTGGAAAACCCAAAGGAAAGGAGCATGTTTCCGTTGAGCTCAGACTGAAATATTTCTGAGGGGCTGAACCTGGTTCGGTTCAGTTCATCCTCAGCTTGCCAACGTGTTGCTTCATGGCACTTAGGATTTATCACTTTGCTGATTCTGAAGCTGCCTGCAGCTCAGACAAGGCAGTGGCGTGTCACTGGTGGGGTTTTTGGGGTCCCTTTTGGGATCCCTGAGACTGCTTCTGCAGCCCTCAGTGACAGAGCAAGTTCCCGAGCCTTGCCCAGATAGAATTTGGCTCACAGTGAGCTCTCAGACCAGCAGGGGAAAGAAACCAGCATATGCAGAAAGGCACAAATCCATGGTTTATTCTATGAAGGCATCCTATCTAGCATATACCAACTGCCATTGTTTTACAGGGGTTTTTATATCTTTTGAGGGTTTTACAGTTTGCATTGATTACCAAGGGAATTCTACATTCTAACCAATCCCTGAGGGATTTTACATTCAAAGCTGGCCTGCAGATACTAAAAGAGGATGAACCACTAATATTGACGATAGATAAGAGGGTCTACCAAGGGGGGGAACTGGATTCCTTTTGTATTCATCATTTCACAAGCCATTTCTTATCTTTAAGCTATGGTTTTCCAAGGAGCTTGTTCTGAGGATGCAGGGAGACTTTCTTCTTTATGAATGTTTTCTGCTCCCTCCACAGTGGCGAGCTCGTCCCGTCACATCTCCCGGCACAATTCTCTCTGTCACTGCCAATACGTTTCTGCCTGGGCATTTCATTCTGCCGAATTGCTGGATACTTTAACTTGTCATCCCGTATCAGGGTTACCAAAAATGTTGGAAGAGCAGAACTTTCCCACAAGGCAGGAATATCAACGCTGCATTTATCTTTGTTTTATGCTGCTGCTGGTAGTAGTGGGGAAGTCTTCTGCTGCTCTTCAATAGCTCATTATCCAAAATCATTTGACAATGACTTAAAATACATTAAAAAACCCCAAACCCTCAAAATAACCCTGCCAAGATTGAATGATCAAAGAATTGAAAGGCAAAACACACTTGGACTCATTGACCCTGCAGCTACTAAAAATCAACACCAAGAAGGGTGGGAAGAATGAGCTGTGGCAAGATGAAAAAGTACCTCTACCAACCTTATAAAAGGAAATCTATGAAATGCTCAAGGAGGTAAATAAAATCTGTTTCATGCAAGAATAATCAAAGCCTTATTATAACAGGAGGAATAGCAAGTAATTCCCTTCTTGTCTCTTCTCTTTCTTCACCTTGACTGCTGAACCTATGGAAATGGAAGCTACTGAAGAACTACCTGAAGTGGAGAGCTTTTGGTCAGTCCAACAACTGCAATTAATTCAACTGTAGGTAGACTGATCCAAAGTAGATAGCTTTTCTTTTTCAGGTTTCCTAATTAGTCTTTAATGAGATTCTCAGAAATGAACAGATTTTAGACTCCTTCCACCAAGCAGAAATTATACTAAAATAAGAGGAACCAGGACAATCACAAGGATGTTCTGTCATCCTCCTTTAGCACAGTCCCCCAGTGAACAGATTCCTTACCAGAAATGTGTAAGTGCCTAATAAAGATATAATCACCATTACTGAGCCTTCCTCTACCATCCTCCTTCAAGAAAGCTCTTGATGCAGTACCCAGGGACTCCTAGACTGTGAATGTTCCATGCACTGGAAGAAGAATGGCACATCTCAAAAGAGGCCAAGTTCATAAGGAAGACAAAATTTTGCACAACTAGCCAAAACAGACTGATAATAATTAAAAAGAGCTTGTTCTGCGTTTGTTTTTTTCAGTGGATTTTTCTCCCATCTGCTGCCTGGAAGAAGGACAATGCAGGGGCAGGACAGCATTGCCTGAGAGACAAATGGCCAGAGCCAGCAGCGCCCCCTGCAGGCCTGGAGGAATCACCAAACTGCCCTGCCCAGAGCCAGCAGCGCCCCCTGCAGGCCTGGAGGAATGACCACACTGCCCTGCCCGGCTGGGAGCCCCCAGCGCCCCTGCTGGCCGTGAGCGGAATTGCAGCAAGGGGAAAGGGCCTGCAGGGTGGGAAGAGATTGTTTGGGGTTTTCTGTTCTTGTTTGTTGTTGCTGCTATTGTTGGGTTTTTGTTTGTCTTGTTATACATATGCATACTAGTAATGATCTGTTATTCCTTTCCCCACATCTTTGCATGAAAGCCCCATAATTTCAAAGTGATAATAATTTGGAGGGAAGTGGGGGGGGGGGGGGAGAGGGGGGGGAGGGGGCACGTTTTTCATTCCAAGGGAACTTTCCTTGGCAGACACCAATCTTTCAAACCCCCAAGGCAGGGCTGGAGGGAGAAAGGCTGAAAGGAAGATAACGAGCCAAGGCACTGGATGTCACCATTGGTGGAACAAGACAAAGGCAGAACAGCTGTGCAGGATGGTGGGATCACTACCAGCAAGCTGGAAACAACATAAAATTAACAGGTCTATAATTTATTAATCCTTTGAATCTTAAGATTTAGGTTCAATATTACCAGGCAGCAACAAGCAAACGCCAGGCATTTATTTATGTTACCCTTCAATATGGAGCTTAATAGATTGATTTACAGAAAAAGTTTGTACAACCTAATTGTGACAGCACATTTTGGGAAAAAATAACAAGCTTGTAACCAACAACACAGAGTCTGTAATGCACTAGATGATTCAAGGTATTTGAATCTACATTTACAGGCTCTAGAATGTCACTGAAATGTTAAGGACTGGAGAAATTTGAAAAGCTATTCAATTTAATATTTGAGGCTCAAGATCAATCATCCTGTGGGACCACTGCTAGTGGTGACTGTGCCCATTTCAGATTCCTCGAAGAAGCAGCCTTTCACACACCCACACCAATAAAACAGCATATTCCACATGGCTGAAAATGCTCACAGCCACAATGCAAAGCACAGCTACATAAAAGCCACATGAAGACAGAGTTCCCACTGAAGGCATAATCAGAAATTCTGCTAAGCTGATGCATAATGTCAGACTTCCAAGAGAGGCACCTGAGCCAGGAGCTGCAGGAAGGGCAAAGCACAGGAAAAGCTGGGCACAGCTCTCTGGAAACCAGTTTGAAGCCTGGTTCTGTGATTTCTATTCCTAAGAGTGGGCACAGTTTAAATACATATTGTGAGGTTCACATGTAATTTTGTGAATCATAACCATAAGTTTGATTCACCTTTCTTTATTGAGTCAAGTTTAAGGAGAATTTTAATTATGTCGAAAGAACTATTTTCATATTTAATAGTTACATGAGTTTTAGCACAAAAACTCCATTTGATGATTCATAAGATAAACATTATTTGTCTTCAGTAACTCGTGAAAACCATTTTAAAAATTAGCTCCAGTCACCCAGTAAGAGAACAGAAATTATTAGGGATGATATATGTAGATGGTAACAAAGACTGCTGTGATTGAACACAACTTATTTGCAAAAATATCCCTCAGAACAGTTCAGTGCCAACTCGTGGCATTTTCCCAAAGTACAGTAGGATGGCAAATTCATGCAAATATTAGAAATGTGTGAAGAATATGAAACTGGCCATCAGCAATTTGTTAACCACATTAGAAGAAACCTCTCACCATTAGAAAACCATCACTTTAAACAAGCAAGCACTTAAGAGTTCATCTTTATTTAGCACAGTGAAGCATGTACTTGAGTCCTGCAAGCCAAAGACATTTCCCCACAAGCTCTGAGCTGAAGGGATGTCAGAAGGCTTTGCTGGATGGTCAGCCCCAGACTATAGGTGGGAATGAAGGGTTGATGCATCTACAAGATGGACTCCAGGCATGATCAGTGATGGGAAACAGCAACACAGTGACCTTCAGAAGAGATAATTGCATGCAAATATGGTGCTCAAAAGTCAAAGGTGTGGGACAAGTTCTTGACAATCTACACAATCTGCTGCATCCCTGGTCCAGAGGAGGGATTTTGTGCAGCATTCTACCAGAAGTCTCACAAAGAGCATTAACTTTCAGCGGGAAGGTTTAAGCAGCAGGAAAGTTTCTTTCTTTAGAGAACATGTTCCCTAGGAAAAGAAGCATGTGGGTAAAAAAGTATTACATCTTCTCAGAACTAAAAAATTCATCTTTAATAGTATTAAAAATGCCTATTTATGACTCCATACTGTACATTCCCAAAATCTCTGGGGTAGGGCCCATCTCCAAGTAGGAATGACACCCTAGCAATCTAATCCACTAGAGACTATTGCTTAAGTCCACAGTATTTCTTCAATGCTTCAAAGTGTCTCTCAACACCCAACTTTCCTTCAGGCATCACAAGGGTGGTACCAGCACAAACAGGAGAAATGTTTGCTGCCTACAAGTTCTTTAACATATTTCAAGGCACTAAATTTGCTCAATGAATTTCCTTTCTGGCTATTTTTTGATCTATGGGAAAAGAAAGCTCTTAACTGTTTTTATATTAAGTACACAAAGACTGTTTATTCATGTCATTACAGCACAGTTTGAAAGTCTCAGTATTTTTTCTTTATTTTTAACTTTTGGGCAGGGGAGAACCACCGCCAACCAGATTTATGAGGCTGGCATGGATTCAAAGCCAAATATGATCAGAAAAAGCTTTGACTAGAAGACACAATAACTAAGGCAGTGCTGTGAAGCTTTTGATATATGTGGTCTTCCCTCAAGCCATGTAATCCTACTGGAGAAACTTCAGCTCGTCATACTCTTTTTAAAACATCCAAAGGCTCCCCAAGCCCAAATCCCTTTGGAGTGATCTGAGAGCATCATCCATGCTCAGTGTTATCATCTTCTCCATGCCTCAAACTGAAGCTACCTGGAGGTTTTCTTGGAGCAGCCAAAGAGGCACTCAGGCAAGAACACCAAACCAGGAGGCCAATGACTTCCCCAGGACACACCTTGTGAAGCTTCACTGCAGGTTGTGTCAGGAGCAGCCAATTCCAACTCCCTTTTAAAGTTTTAGGGCTACCACTCACCACCACTTACTTCAGGGCTAAATCCCCTTCAAGTGCCAAAAAATTAGGTCCAGTCAAAAAAATAACCCCAAAAAAGAGCCGGAGCTGGGTTCATTTGTGTTGATTTATGATTACATACACCAAGTCCTGACCTAGACCCACCAGGATCAGCCTAAGCATTGCTGACACCAGACCAAAGCTCTCTCCCCTGAGTCTTGCCTTAAGGCGTAGGGGCCCTTTTTTTCGGAGAGGAGCAGATTTGATTTTAACCACAAACACTTTTGCATGTCACTGCCACTTCTCACAGCCTCCTAAATTCTTCACTGGTTTGCAAAACAAACACGGGTAATTGCATTTTATTTTGGCCTTGTTAACGTATTACAAGAGTCCAACAATGAACATTGGCAGCTTTATCTCGAGCTGAAAGTCATACACTCTCTCGGACTCAAGGCTTTTTCACACCAGTGGAACAAGGGCAAAATCTCTCATCCCTTTTATCTCTGAAGGCACTGACCTGAAAGTGCTTCATGTGCCCATGAAGCACCATGACTGAAACACCACAATGTTTTCTTGTCACCTTGGTGGGTCACTTCCAGAGGACAGAATAACCATATGAGGGTAAATAATCTCATTTTGCAGGATCCTCTGGAGAAGTTTGGCTTGCACTCAGATTAGAAAGGCCTGGCCTTCCCTTGCCTGTCATTTATCCTGCTCTGGAAGGGTTCTGCTGTGCCTAAAATCTCTCCATGGGCCTCTGGAAGACTTGCTCACTGTTTGCTCAGAATACAAACACAAAAAAAGCAGTTCTTGTGCTGCCACAAGCAAAGCAGTTCAACCAAGCCCTACAGAGTATATGAAACTACAGCACATTTTGGGGCTCTTTTAACTCAAATACAAAGCCAGTTCAACTACTTGCCCAGGCAAAGGAGAAGTGCCAGTGACATGGAAATCCTTGCAAAATATACTGTAGGATTGGCTCAAGAGCTGGTGGTGAGACATCACAGAACCCTCTGCAAAAAGTCATCAATAGATTTGATACAAATATTGAGGCAAGGATTAGAGAACTTTGAACAATTTAAAAAAAATAATAATTAAACTTTTTTTTTTCCATAGCTGAAGAGGGGCTTTGAATAACTATTTTTATAAAGCTCCAAGAAAATTTTGCCTTCCCTAGAAATCATGGTTTGGGCCAGGACACTTTAAAAAGATGAAAAAAAAAACCTCCACTGGATAAAGCTAAGAGAAGTTTTATTTATATTTCTTGGTTTTAAAATCCGTGGATGTTTGAGCAGTAAAATTTTCAAGGTTTTGATGGGGTTTTTTTGGGTTTTTTTTGATGAGGAACTTAGACTTTGCAGATACAAACTGATTCCCCTGAAATCCCTCCTCCAATCACTGCAGCTGGCACAAGTTCCAATCTGTCCCACGCTGTTTCATACTTCAGAGATTTTGTCTCACCTGTAGGAACAGAGACTTCAAAAAAAAAGACTGGAGACTCCTTCAGTGCCCCTATCCCCAGTAGATGTATTTCCCACTCATTCCTACATCCCATAACAGAGGTTCCCTATGGATCTGATACAGAAATATACTGTCAGCATTTATAAATAAACCCTTTCATGCCTACACAAGGCTTGCATACAAAAAGGTGAGGAATGTGAATCTCTGTAAAATTAAAGTATATTAAATCCTTGAAGAGACATTTCTCCATGGACTTGAAGGCAGGCTTGAGTTCAGGTGGTGTGACTTTGTGCCAAGGGAATGGCTGGAATCCCTGCCTCTTTCTAGCCAGAATCACAATTTCTAAAATGGAAATTTCATAAGGAATTGTGGAAATTCCCTCACCCTACTGTGTGGAAAAGGTTTTAAAAGGGTAAGAGCAATATCCAGCCAGAGAAAAGGAGAAACTCGTCTGGCCAGGAAATGGCAGTGTTAGAAACAACACACAAAATTAGGAAAGGCAAAGACCTTCAAAGAAAAAGTGCAGCATTTCCTTAACAAACCCAAAATCTGAACATTGAGGCAGTTTTAGAAACCTCTGCTTTGTTAAAGAAAGAAAAAGTTGCATTGAAAACATATGGAGGGGAAAAAAAATCACCCAGGTGGCTATTCCTTATTTTATCTTGCTCACCCAAGCCAAGATCACTTGATCAGCTTTGAAGCACATGAGCTGAGCTGTTTTGGAGATGCTGAGCTACACTGCAGTTGATAATGCTGCCTTCTACCCCCTCCAGCTACCTCTGGGACACCTGTAGCTGGGAAAAATTGGAAATTTGCTCCCTATTCTTTAGCTGAGGAGCATGGCAAACATTTTGCATCAAATACAAAAAAAAAATAATTATTGGAAAGTGCTGCCTGCACTATGAAACCCTGTGATATCTTTTCTCAGCTGCTCTGTATCAAAGTGCATCCTCTGCAAACAGAGAACTTGCACTTGCTTGATCTGCTGCCCTGAGCCTTTAGCTGACTCCCTTTTTGTGACTACTTGCTGTTCTCTTGCAGGATCTAAGAAAAATATAAAATGTATTGATTTTAGTAAATATTCTTTACCCAACAAGGCAAGACAGAAGTGATTGAAAGAAAAAGACAATTATCTCATTACGTGGCACCTCTACAGTATTTTTTTCTGACTGTTTTCTATGCTTCCCACCTTTCTGCCTTTGATTTTAAATTGCACTTTGTCTGTAATTACTAGGCTGTTGTTTTATACTGTTTTTCAAGACATAACCACGACAAAGGAACATTTTATAAAGCAAGAGAAATCCCACTTGCCCCACCTTGTAGTGATGGCCACTTGGCAAGTGGCTGCTCACAGCCCTCCCCAACTTTTTATCTCCCTCCCAGCCTCAGCAGAACAAATAAAAATCCACAAACAGTCAGAGAGGAAAAACACCAGGAGTTATTTAAGCTGGCAGTGTTTCACTGTTCACTTGCAATTACTGCCTCACAATTTGGGCAGCTCAAAGTTCATCATTGGTTCTATCGGTTGTTTTCTCCCCAAAAATTTGTTGGTGCAGCTTAAAAAAAAAAAAAACAAACAAACAACTTGCAACAGGCTGGATGCAGGTGCCTGTTTAGGTATCAGCCTGTCAGCGAAGGTAAATGAATTTCAACTGGCTCATGAATTTCAACTGGCTCAGTCACAGGCAGAGGCACAGAAAAGGGAAAGATATCTAAAGGCACAATGGAAATTAATAGAGTAATCCCTCCAGATGGCTCCAACACTGCCCCATCTCCCCTGGTGAAAATGCCACACCAGCCCTTATCATAACCATGAAATGGGATAGAGTAAGAGCACATCACCTCGCTCCCTGCTCTCCTTTATTCCAGCACTTCTAAATATTTATGGAAACTGATAGCCCAGGCACTGCTCTATGGCCAACTTTATCACACTTTTCCACACAGGAGGATGCTAGTAATTAGGATCCTTCCAGATTTTGAAAATAATTGCAAATCTCCAGCATACAGAGCTAATCATAGCTTTAAAGAACAAGTCCTAAACTACTGCTCTCATACCAGGCATTAGTTTACTCTACCTGATGTAGGCTGATTCACAGGAATAACAGGAAAGCTGCAGCAAGGCTCAAAGTTCAGAGAAACTCTGGTGTTTTAGATTCTTACCTAAATCACCCCAGCCTCTTCTGCAGCAGAAGTTCTTCACAAGCAATCTTTGATAGATTTTAGGTACTTCTGATACTTTTTACTAGATCTGGTATTTTTGACAGGGGCAGATGAAGCAAACACTTCATCCTCTTGCTGTGTGCTGTATTTCCTTATTACCTGTACTGCAGTAGAGGCTGGGAACAACACTGACCCAAAGGACAAGTCCCTCCCTTGGGCGAGTGATGGCCAAACTCCCAAGCCATAAGAAAACCATGAAATCTGCTGTGAACAGCAAACAGAGAGCTCAGGTATGAAGCTGAAAAGCACTATCAGCTGGGGAGAACAGGTTCACACTTACTGTGCTGAGGGAATTGATCTGGCAGTGGTGAGTGTTCGAGGGAGTTGAAATTAAGGTCAGATTGAAGTTTTCTGGGCTTTCATCAAGATCTCTCCCACCAAAGACGTGGGAGGCAGCATCTGAGGGATATGTGGATGGAAGGGTTGGTAGGTTACATTGCATAATAAAGTGAAAAATAATGGGAAAGGTGAAGTTAATTAAACATTTCTTAGCCTTTTAAAAAGAGCTGAGGCTCCTCCTCAACTGAGGCAATATTTTGGGACAGAGTGGATGGCATCTCCTGTGCTAACAAGCTAGTTTTCAGCCTTATTTAGCTTTCAAGTGAGTTAATTTTCCTAAAGCATTCAGCTATGCAGCAGCACAGGCACCTTCTCACAAGGCATGTTTTTCTAATAGATCAAAAGTCTATGTTTTCAAAATCTCATTAAATACATATTCAGCTGTCAGATGTTAGCACACATTACAAAAAGGAAATTTACGGTTGACTCTGAAAATCCAGCCTGATGTGCTGTCCCTAATTTACCCTGGCTCTTGCAGCACACTCTTTGGAGTGTGTGATCCATTACAGTGCATTCGCCGTAATACCAAAACACAGAAAACACATGAGTCAAAGACAGAATGTCACATCACATTTTTCAGGCTTAACTCAGGATTTAATTGCATTTAGAGGTTTAAGTCAGACTATTACAACTGTCTTTAAGGTAATCTCCTCGTGTAGGAGGGAGTATTTATGTCCAACACCTAGATATCACTGGATACAGCTGCAGTGAGACAAACCTCTCTTTTCCTCATTTTCTACTGAATAATCAGTTTAGCCTGGAACCAGGGGCAATTGCAAGGGGCTCACCTCCTGCTCAGATATAGAAGCACATGGAAAAACTGCCACAGGGATTTCACAAAGACAGGGGCTTGGAAATCATCACTAAAGTCCAAGCTGAAGTTTATGGAAGCAAGGCACTGAGAGCCCCTTTCTGCAGGATTTTGTGTGTCTAGTTAAAAGTTAATGGTCAACACGTTCGAGAGCTCAGCTCACATGAAACATGAGATATGTGGCTTGGATCTTGACTGTGGGCTCTCCTTCACCAGAGGAGTATGTCTGAGAATATTAAAGCTGGTGGGTATCAAATGCAAATCTTCCACGGAGAGCAGTGCACTGGGTTTTTATGCTAATAATACCAAGCTGGTGGCTCAGTACAAAGATTGCAGAGGGAAGTGCAATCAAATCAGTCAGTGGAAAGAAGAAAGTGGAGGAAAAGGCACCTGGAAAAGCAGGC
Source organism: Sturnus vulgaris (assembly GCF_052056855.1). Taxonomy (NCBI): domain Eukaryota; kingdom Metazoa; phylum Chordata; class Aves; order Passeriformes; family Sturnidae; genus Sturnus; species Sturnus vulgaris. The sequence goes on along the minus strand of NC_142249.1, from coordinate 6,967,123 downwards.
ATGTCATACAGAAACCACAACCAGAACCATTCTGATGGCTAAAATGTTGAGATTTTAAGCCAGGCACTCACCAATGTACATCATTGGGAATGTACCTGTCCATCCTAACCCTAAACCACAGTTATCACAGAATGGCTTGGGTTGGAGGAGACCTTAAATATCATCTCCTTCCAGACCCTGCCATGGGCAGGGACACCTTCCACTATCCCAGGCTGATCCAAGCCCTGTCCAACCTGACCTTGGACACTTCCAGGTATCCAGGGGCAGCCACAGCTTCTCTGGGTCAGTGCTTCATCACCCTCACAGTCTCTCCAACTCCCTGGACTGTTTGAACTGAAACATATTTTTGCCTGTAATGATACTCAGGTCGGGCTTTTTGGACTGCATCATCATGCAAATGCTGTGCAAACATTTTTAGACCCAAGGCATAATTTTGTGCCTTTTTTCCAAATTTAAGAATCAAAATTATCACACCTAAGAAGAATCATTTGGCTTGTTATAATCGATCTTTTAAAAAGAAAATACTGAGCCTTGTTTGGCTGCTTGGACCAACTGGTTCAGCAAAAAGTGAAATTTCTTCTCTTGATCTTCAGATAGCCTTTGAATTAAATACTTGTTGCAGCAAGAGAAAGTTTGGATTGTTTTTGTCATCAGATTTGAGATCAAGAAGAGATTAGATGGTCTAGGATGAAAGGCAGAAATGCCAGCTGAAGGACTGAAACCCAAGGATTCAAAGTAACTACAAAGGTGCTAGAAGTAAAACACGGATAACTCCGTGTTTCCAGCATATGCATTCTCTCTGTACCTTATGCTGGAGGCAAATAAACACCAGACAGAGCCAGAGGGTTGGGTGGGCAGCATTGGCTGGGATGGAGCCCACCACCCCCAGTGCCTAATCCTAACTGGATGTTTATGGTGTTTGGGGGATTTCCAGGTGCAACCCTCCCTTATCCTTTGGAAACTTACCCTGAGCAATATTTCCAATGCAGATCTCAGCCTTTTTTTTTTTTTTTTTTTTTTTGGAAACTTTACAGTGCATTAGCCCTGAGGTAAGACTGAGACCCTGGGGTGTCCTGCTCCACTCTGGGAACCCCTTCTCACCCCTGTCCTGTGCCACACCTCAGGGCTCAGGGGAATTAGGGCTCCTCTGTGTGATAATTCTGTGTTCCCACAGTCACATCAGTGACTGCTATGCTGCAAATCCACAGCCACTTTCTCTGTGGCCCAGCTTTTACTCCTAAGTTACTTTCTTTTCGTGGACTTAAACAAATTCAGCCTGGCTGCAGTAGGAAGCTGCAGAAACAATTATGCAGACCTGATAACATCAGTGATAAAACATGCCCTGTCACATTTTCTGAGCTCAAATTTATAAAGGCAGTTCAGCACAAATGGTATTTCATTGCTGAATGTTCTTTTTATGGAGAACACTTTCCATTTTGGGCAGGAGGGAGGGTGTGTTTCAAAGTTCATTTTTCAATTTACAAGCCCCCTACGTACTTTTCATCAGGATCACATCAGGGGCACCCTTGCATAATCAGACAGAAATGGGTTCAGCATAGGAAGAGCTCTGACAATCTGTGGGAAGTAGGCTAAAGTCCATAATAACTATGAAAAACAAACTCAAATCAAGGTAAATCAACAAAAAACATAATGGAAAATGTGTAGATTAGAGATAATCAGCTATTTTTCTAGTGAAGCAATTTCACACCAAAAAGAGAGAAGGAAATGCAAAACCCAACTTCCAGCCTCAATTCAGTTCATGTGGGTTCAGCATCTTCACAGCTGACAGAGATCTCAACTCTTGCTCAGTCTGGAAAAATGCTGGCTCAGGTCTCCAGCCTGACAGAGGCAGCTCCAGCAGCAGGCAGGTGCTCAGGGAGGGCTGAACTGGGGTGCTCCAGATAAAACTCAGTGCTGGGCATTCCTGACTCTGAAACACCTTGTAAATATGTTTTCTACCCTTTGATTTCTATTAATAGCACAAACCTGTTGCTCTGGAACAAAAAATTACCTTGTAAGACACCCAACCACTGTCATTTTACCTGTGTCTGTGCCATATCCTATTTTTAATTCGGTAACATTAGTAAATTCAATGGTGATGCCTAAGGTGCTTCAAATTGCAGTTGGGTGCCAAAAAAAAAAAAAAAATCACATACTTATTTCTAGTAAAACTCCACTAGCAGAGAAAACAACTTATTTCTAGTAAAACTCCACTAGCAGAGAAAACAGCTTGTCTAAGAGCCCACCCAATCAAATTTAACTAAAGAAGTTAAACAGTTTCACAGCACCCAAATACTCTTAACTTATAAGCAAACAAACATTATAGAATTAACAAAGAGGTGCCAATCTAATTAAAATCAATCCACAGATATCTCTAAACACCAAGGGAGCCTGATTAGAAGCTGTTTATAGTGGCTGCTTAAGCAAATTGTGAAGGAGTAATAATTCTGATGTTGTCACTTGCCAGAAAGATTTTTCTCACCTCCAAAACATTCCTTCGGCTTTAATTTATTTTAAAGCTCACAGTTTAAAATTAACCACATCTTTTGTGCCGTAATTCCTTAAATAGAGAGGTTGAGAAAATTGAGAATTGTAGAAGTGACTGTTTCTTGTGTGCTGCCACATACTTGGGAGCATCCTCACATGCTCATGAGGCTGCACAAAGGGCTTCTCTTGGGGAGAGAGAAGAGAAGAGAAGAGAAGAGAAGAGAAGAGAAGAGAAGAGAAGAGAAGAGAAGAGAAGAGAAGAGAAGAGAAGAGAAGAGAAGAGAAGAGAAGAGAAGAGAAGAGAAGAGAAGAGAAGAGAAGAGAAGAGAAGAGAAGAGAAGCTCTGCTTCTCCATCACCCACTTGCAAAACAAGCAATGCTAGACACCCAAGGAAGGGGCTACAAGGAAAGAAATCCTGTTGCTGCTCCAGCTGGATGCTAACTATTCCCAGGAAAATGCCCAGAGAGATACAAAAAGCAAATGGGAATCTACCCCAAGACAAGACACGATGCTCTCATCTACTCCTGTAACTGGTATCCACAGGAAGGGCTGTGCCGGGCAGAACCTGAACACATTTGGTTCCCAGAGAACACAGGACACATCACTCCTTAAATAGGAGGGTCGTTTTTTTTTTTCACAGATTCTTTCCAGGCATTTCAAGAATGCTGTTTGTCAAAGGGAGAGAAAGCAACAATTCAAGAAACACACAGATCTGAGAGAAGAATGAAATTGGGGCTGAACACTTTCAGACAGAAAAACTGTTTTTCAACAGGACAACCAGTCCATGCTGGCTTTTCTGTAATTCAAGAGGAAAATTCTGAGCCCCAGGCAAACTTTTAGACACCCTGAAGATAGGAAATTTTGAAAACTCCTCAAGCAAAGTGGCAATGCTCGAGCCTGGGGTGAGGGTATTTTCCCCCTTGCATGACCTGTGTATTCCACCACTAGTCTGAAGACAGGTTTTACTAAAAACCCTCCTTGGCAAAAGCACCAAAGTGGGTAAAAACTGAAAGAGGAGACAGAGGTTGTGCTAGGCACCCCTCAGAACCAAGAAACCCTTAAAAAAAGATGGGGATCAAAACACAGCAGCCTGTCTGGTCTGGACTGCCTGGAGATTTCACAGGGCCAAGCTGATCCATGGGACCTTCTGGGGCTGTGACAGACACCCACATACAGATCACCCAGAACTCAGGTGTCCTTCCCGCCTTGCAGCGTGACACTTTACAGTCTAACAAGTCACAGGGAGGAGATGGCAGAGCTTCTCCAGCACCTGGACCCAGTCTCACCCCTGTAATTATGAATTTGTGTCTGAACTATTTTATTTCTCCTAAGCCACAGGACCAGCACCCTGGGAGATGTCCATCTCCACTCTGCCACCTCCTCCTCCTCCTCCTCCCTCGGCCAAGCCCAAAGGTTACAGGAGCAGAACGTGCAACCTCAGGCTCTGCAAGGACATCTGCAGCCCCCAACAAATCCTTCCCTGCTGCTCTTTCAGGCGCTGAGTGGGGAAAAAAGCACAGTCTAGAGGCTCAATCTGCGGGTGCCACCCCTCCCCTGCCAATGGCACAGCTGCTGAAGAGCATTTGTTTTTAGAAAGAGTTTTTTCGGTATCCAATTCACAGAGCTTTGCTTTTTCCTTTTTCCTTTTTTTTTTCCCTAATGTGTAAAGTGCTTTGTGAATGGGCCAACTAAAATTATTTATAATGAGCTAATTTCCATAAAATTGGGCTAATTAATTTCCATGCTGCCTGATGAAAATTGCTAACATTGGCTTTTTACTGACAATCAAGGTCCTGCAGGCAGTTTCACACCATCTGACTGGAAGGAGGTCCAGGCTGGATCCTTAGCAAGTGTAAATCAGCAGATATCTAATAAAACAAGCAGAGCAGTGTGCTCATTACACAGGAAAAAAATATTTAGGGGCACTTCACAGTTTATATGGGGGTAACAGTGTGTTATCTTTAATTAAGTGCATATATAAATAGAGAATTTACAATATAAAGTTACTTCTTCAAGTTCCTGAAAGCCAAGCAAAGACTCAGCTCCAGTGAAATATTCTTTTCCCCCCATTAAAATTAGGGATGATATCAGGCTTGGTACAGCAGTGAACTGGGAAGCATCAGGAAAGGCAGAAAAGGGAAAAGGAAAAATAACCTTACACGAGCGCTTCAGTTCCCTGAGGGTTCACAAACAGTCAAGGGATTTGTGTGCTCCTAACGGATTTGCATATGAAAATTGCCACTAAAGGGATTAATATTGCCCTTTCAAAAGCCATTTCACAGTATTAGTGGACACAGGGCCAGCCATGGCTAATCCTGCTGGGAACAGTTGACCTGGCAAAACAAAACTATCATGTCTTACATCAGTGAGGTTTCTCAGGTACAATTAAAGACAGCATTTTGTAGGGCTCAGGAGCAGCAAAGTGCCCCTTGTAGCAACTTAGTGTTGTGGGCTACACTTTGATAATATTTCCTAAATCATGTTAGGCTTTAAGTACCTAAGCCCAACACATCACCAAAGGCAGCTACTATTGGCATCTAAAAATGTATGATTGAGTTTTATCATGGGCTTCTTAGACTCCTAAGAAAAATTCGATTAATACTCTCATATTATTTTGACTGAACTCTCTCCTGTGAGCTCAGAGGTCTAAGTCTGTGATTGTCACACCCTGTAATGTCAATATTCACACCTCCAGCCTCCCTGGTAACACACACCATCGTTCCTTGAGAAAAAAAAACCTTTCAGGCTAACGCTCTGGATCCCCTTGTTTGCTGTACTACAGAACACCTAGGCAAAACAAAATGAAACAACTCGTTTTTCATGTCTAAATATTGCTAAATGACACTGTATCAAGCTAATTTTGCCTTAAGCTTATTAACACAAATTGAATTTGGTGCTAATCAGATACCACGTTGGTATGCAACATGGAAATGTGTGATTTGCACTGACTGCTGTAAAACACAGTAATTGTATTTGTGCAAGACATGGATCTTGTAAAAGATCCCACAATTACTAGCAGTCATACATCAGCTGTAACTTATTGGGTAGTGCCTGAGCAATTTATCTGTTCTTGGCCTCAGGCCTACACTTTCAAATGATTGCATAAATTAGGGCAGATGTCTCAGCTTTTGAATGCATCCTGTGCCTTCTCCTCTTTGACACACGTGCTGAAGGCTGAGATCTCTCCTTCAGCACAGCCCACCAGACATGGGGTTAATCTTGTTATTGATATAAATGCCAACGTTTTTTTGCAAAGAGCCCCCCTCCCCAAAATGACCAGAGCTACCCATTGCATTGTGATACCTACGCTTAATACACTGCATTTATAACATGTTTAATAGCAGTTAGTTAGACACTCAGGTTCCAAGTATTCACAGCATCCCCACCACAAGGAAATGCAGCTCCATTACTCCCACGATTTTGACATCCAAGATTTATCTTCATCTCTGTCAATTGATGGAAACTCTTTAAGAGTTTATTCAAATGCTTCGTTTCTATGCTGTCTCTATGTTCCCTTATTAGTTGATCACATACTAGTCACAACTGCAGTGAATATCTATCTAGCTAAAACATTGATATTTGTCAAGCTAATATCTCTTTCTCCTTCTATTTCCCCCCTTGCCCTTATAAAGACACTTTATTCTAGTGAGATATTAATTATGATTTTTCTTTCCCTGGACGTGGCTGCATTTGTCTTTTGCCTCTATTTACTGCTTCATAACAGCTCATGAAAAGACAGTCAATAACTCTCCTTTCCACTTCCAGGAAATCTAAATGGATGACTTGCAAGAAAAGGAGAGAAATTAAAAAGGTGCATGGTGCTGGGGAGGAGGACAAGAGTATTAGGCCATGGTGATGCTGGATGACATTTTCCAAAGGGGCAAAGGGACATGGGGCAGGCTGTGAGGTTACCTACAGAGAAGAAAGGAAGGACTTCCCACCTACCACTGTGTCTGGGGCTTAATTCCCTTTTGCAAATGTAAATCAAGCACTTCTGACCAGGGCAGCCCTGGCCACAACCCCAGATATAAGTGCATTAGAATGGAATGCAAAATATGAGGAGGATTAAAGGGCAAGGGAATGCCAGAGGGATGCTGCAACACACTCCATTTGTAGGCAGTCCAGAACCACGTGGGACATGCTGGTTACAACTAGCAAGGACAAAGCCAAAATAAAGAAGACCACAATAAAAGGCTGACCACTGAAATGGAGAGGAGAAATGATAAAAATATTTCCAAGACTAAGCGGTGGAGAGGAGGTGGATTGCAAAATCATGTTCAGCCCCCCTTCAAACAATGAAAAGATGCAAAAGCCATCAAATTAAACCTGGTAAATTTATCTAAGAAATGAATTCCAATGCTCAGGTGGCTCTTGCCCAGTGTAAAGTACCATTGAATTCATGCATTTAGGAAAGGATTACAATCAGGATCCCAAAGCTGAAGAGACAGCAGAGTATTCTCAGGTAAAAAAGCAAATCTTTTAAAGGTGTAAATACAACACCCAGGTCTGGGGCACTGAGCTGTGCCTGTGATCAGGGCCAAGAAGGAGCTATGCCTTGGGGGAAGGAGTTGGTGCCTGCATGGCACACCTTTGTCTTCCCCTGCAGAGCCACCTTCCGTCTGCTGCTCCTGCTGTTTCCTGCAACCACCTCTCCTATTTGCATTCCCACATTTCAACTGCTAGGTTTGGCCAAAACCAGACATGCAGAGGGTAAAGAAGCTGAATGATGAGTATTTCAAAACCAACAAATTCAGCCCTCCAGAAGGAATCCCCTCAGGCCTGAGGAACCACTGTGGGTGGATTAACAGGATCACTGTGCTGTGGCAGCTTCACCCTGTCAGGATTTTGGGACCCCCAGGCTAAGAGCAGATCCTCAAGGTGAGGTGAGCAGTGCCTTTTCTTGAGGGGCTCTGTTTCAGTCAGATTTCCCTGAGCTGGAAACATGGTGCTGAGGAATTTCTGAGCTATTTGCACAGTGTCAGCCACAATCCAGCAGGAAATACTCTACGTCCATCCATCATTACCACACAATCAGACTGAGCTCTCCTGTTCCACTGAAAAGAACTTTTCCAGAGTGCTATTGATATTACACACTGAAGCCTAAATAGACAGACTTGTTAAGAGAGAACACATCTTCCATGCCCGTGACAGAGGTGCTCACGGAAATACAATTAAATCTTTTCAAGACAGAGAAATGGGCTTTTTACTAGGGAAGAAACTTCCCCAGCTTCTAACAGCAAAGAACCAACCAAATCTAATATATCATTCTGCTCAATAAAAGGTTTTTTCTGCAAAACGTTGCAAATTCAATCTAGAAAAATATTAAAGTGTATTAAAATGCGCCTTTTTTTATGCCATAGCTTTATTCCATTTTGCCTACAATTGGTTGCATATGGGGTATGTCATTATAACTGTATTTAAAGCTATTTTTTTTCCAGAGGTGTTCAAAAGACATAGGTGTCTGGTTATCATTCATTTTGAAGAGTAACTGAAGCTGTACTCAGGCAGACTGAAATGCTCAGGCTGGGTTAGCTGCAGCTCCTCTCTCTTACCCCCTTCCAAACCCCTCTGTCTGCAGGATGTACTTAGGCTGCTAAGGTGGAGGGAGGTGCTCTTGATGGCATTACAGCATGTAATCCCCCTTATAAATTTAACAAACCTCCCTGAAATTCCACTCACCTTTATGCTCCAAAGATTCTGCTCTCTAATACCTGGACATCTTTTTTTAACCTAGAACTCAGCTCACCCTTATCTAACTCTGCCCTTTTAGCCATCATAGTTCTTTTTGCTCTTTTGGGTTTATTCCTTCCCTACCAGCAATCTAATTTCCTTTCAGTCCTCTTTTACTGCACTTCAGTGATTCCAGCTCATGATCCTGAGGGCTCTGCACTGGCTGCCTTTGCAGCCAAGCTCCTTGCAGCTCACCTCATCCAAATCCCATTTTCTTACACTCATCCCACCTCTCTGTTACCATACAGTATCTGCTTCTACACCTTTCACCAGAAGAACATCCTCCTTCCTGCTGCATGACATGATTTACTTTAAAGCAACATTTTAACATTTGATTTGATTCTAACTGAGCAAATACTCTGAGCACTTAGGCTGGGTATAGCACTACACATTGCACCTGGAGAATCTGCAAGGGAATGCAACACTTAAATAAACTGCAGCAAGGCATCAAACTGACCTGCAAATCAGCACATCACTAAATGAACTCACCCAACCAGTCCCACTGTTGCCCTAATTTCAGCACAAATTATGCTGTTGGCGATGACAATCAGTTGCGAGGTGGTTTGATTTTCAATAGAGAACTGTGCTGAGGTGAAGGAGGGAAGTTCAGCCAAAAACGAAAAAACGCTGCCAGCAGTATCATTAACTCTCCAGGGAGGTGTGCAGATTGCAGGCTGGTGAAAGGCAGCGGTGCTGAGATGTCCTGATGCACCAAGGACATGGAACAAACTCACCCTGTGCTGGTGCCATGCTTTAGGTGTAGCCTTGACTGGGAGATGCCCTCACAAAAATTACTGATTCTGACCAAATCTGCACACCAAGCTGGGAGTAAGATCGTACAGACCAGTACAGACACAAATGGCAGTATATGTTCATGGTTAAGTGCATCCACATGTTTCCAGCATTGGTCAAGAGACTTTAAGCACTCCTATGAGACGAGGGAAACAAACTCCTGGGGTTTTTTGAGGGAGGGGCTTTAGACACAAAGTTGGTTATTGAAAAGTAATGTTTATCTTGAAAGTACTTGCTGCCCAAGATACAAGGGCTTCCTTATTAGCTTTGTACAAAGCTGAAAACAACCTGGTCTGCTCCACCAGCAAATGAAAAATCAAACCCAGACAAATCACCCCCTCTCAAGCACTGTTCCTTGATCCTGAGCAGGTTTTTTCCTACAGCCTAAGTCAAATTGCACAGGTGGGACAGACCTCACATCTCTCTTTGGAACACGGATCAATATGAAAACCCTGATGAGTCCTTAAGTGGTTCCCCCCAGTGATGCTGCTGGTAGGATGTGCCAGGGGCAGCCCAGCACCTCACACGGGACACCTGACTGGGGGACACACTGAACTTGATCCAAATAAGCAGAACCCTCAGCCTGAGAGCCACAGTGCTGCTTTCCCACAGGGATTTGGGGCAGCAGGACCAGCACAAGTGCAGGGCACTGTTTGTGCCCAGGCAGGGATACCCTTGGCACCCATCTCAATTTCAGGCGGTCATTTTGCTCCAGGACTTCTCCTGGGCATCGGTTCTGCCTGTGCTGAACAAATGTCTTTGCCCACAGGTCAATTTGCAGCAGTTTCTGCTGCCCTTCAGTGCCACACAAACATCTGCACCTTGACTGCCTCTGCAGCAAGGAGGGTCCAGAGGGTCTTCAGCATAAAGAGCTTAAAATAACTCTTGCCAGGCTGCTGGCCTGTTTGGCTGCAAGCACCCCCACAGCTCCCCCACTCAATAAAAGATGTCCAAGGAAATAAGAAAATAACAGTATCAATACAGAGTATCACCGCCCTCGGCAAGTGCAGGGAGCTGGGGAGCAGGGAAGGCATGTCCTTCAATATTTAACTTCTTCACTCTTTGTTCTCCATCTCAAGTTGAACAATACGTTAATTACCTGATGAAGCGCTGTAATTACTCTAACAGCTCTGCTCTTAGTTATAATTACTGCATCAACACTTTCTTTTTCATATGCTTCAATCTATACCTATTACATTGTCATGATGAAGACATATTAACATTATAATACCGTATAATTAGCTGATGAGCAATTAAATTATTCCACTGCTCTTGTTCCTCTTTGCCAAGAGGTTGCCTTCCAAGCACTATTGTCTTCTTTTTTCTCTGGTCTGCTTCAGAGGTTGGGGTTTTTTTGCTCCATTTTAATAAAAAGACCTCGTATGCTTTATTCAAACAGATTTGATTTAAAATTCTGAGAGAGCGTGGTAGTTAAGGTCCTAGGAGGAGTTAATTTGTTTAAAATATTTCAAACTTCCCTTCCCTCAGGTTCAGACTGAATTTGTTTTCCAAAAGCTAACAAGAATAGGAAAGTGTTAGAGAAATATTTGTGTAAAAAAATAAATGAATTATTAATTACTCCTTCAAAACACTTCCTAGCCATAGCACAAGATCTTGCTAATAGGGAGGAAACAGCTAAACCCCTCAAAATAGGTTTTATCCTCACACTTATTTATACCTCAGTGAAAAAATCATGAGCACTTTTGCACTTTTTTCTTTAATACCTTAAAGGAAAGCATAGATAATAAGTTCATGGTGAGTATTTGAGAAGTCTGACTCAGTCTAGACAGCAGCACTGGGAAATTCTCACAGCATTTAGGAAATCTAACAAACACTGCACAGTACACAATAATGTTGCATAGACTTCAGCATTTATCTTGATTATTAGTCACTCTTGTAGGACTCATTTGCTTTGTCCTCTCACCTGATTTTTGTGGCTGGAAATTGCCAGTTTGATTTTCAATCAGTTCAAGCAACTCATATTATTGCACAGCCTTCCCCCTCTCTCTCGTGGCTAAAATCCTTTAAAATGTAGTTGTGAGATGCCTCCAGCCCTGTGTTGGTGGGAATCCCAGACACCTCCGTTTTAGGTGCCACTGGGCTGACTGGTTTCCATTCTAGGGCAGTTATTTCCTTTCAGCCACACTTTCTTGTCATGGCTGTTGCTCTTCAATCAACACTTGGTAATCAAAAAGTTGTTTTGATTTAGTAACACAGAAATATCAGCAAAGCACCTCAGTACAAACAGAGCACAGCAGAGCCTGCTGGTGCCATCTGACCAGAAGTCTATCCCAAAACAACACTGACTTTCTACATCCCCCTCCCTTAACCCAGGGTTTTTTCTCCATCTCTCTTAGCTCCACAAGCCCTTCATTTCCATTTGAAGACAAAGACAAGTGCTTAAAATCCAACCCATCACTTGCTATGTTGATTAAATTCCTCTATTTCAGATCTACCCCCTGAGACTTCTCATTGCCATCTAGCACAGCAAAGCCAAATTTCTCAACTTCAGGCTCAAGTTGTTACTTGGTCAAAAATTCTCATTTCCTGTAGGCACCTGTCCTTGAAGTGCTCAGGGTTGTGCTTACCTTCATCTCTGCCCAAGAAAACCTTGAAAGACCCGACTAAATTTGTCCCAGTGAGGATTGCTAAAATTATATGGCATCTGAACAAACATTCAGAGGATGGAAAGTTGGCATGGAGGAATTTACTTTGACTCTTTGCTGAAAGCTCCCTGTCTCTGCAGCACCTGCACCCACCTCACTCCTAATAATGCCCTTGTTGGTGTTTGGCATCCATCCCCTGAAGCCTGCCTTAGTCCTGCCCCCCCAGTGCAGGGACAGATTTCCATGTGAGCAGTCTGCTCCCAGCAAGGCTTGGAGTTCACCCACCTCCTGCCTGCATTAGTCCTAACACTTCTGGGCGGAGTGTGAGGGTCTGAAGGCTTTGTCAGATGGAAAAGCACCGGGAAAACCAGTGTTTATCCTCTTTGATGCTAGTGCTGCTTCCCACAGTGCTCAGGATAAACTGAGTTAATCCCGGACAGGGGGACAGACTGCTCAGCTCCTGAAGCCACTCAAAGCTGTGATCATATCTGGATGTTTCTTTTCATTTACTGGCAACTCTCCTGCACTTAAGAGTATTTTAAAATTACATAGATCAATGATGTGTTATTTGTTTTATCACCCTCTTATTTTCCATGAAAACTCCTATTTGTTTTCTACAAGGTTCTTTGGAGAGATACTGCGAAAGCACAAGACAGTGCTGGAAGACCACAAACTGCTGAAAAGAAACACGTGGGGCTGATGCCTTCCCGTCTTTTAATGTGCCCTATGCCCCATCCCTGTACACACAGCCACTCCATCTATGCCACTCCCAAAGAAGCCACAGGCTCGTGTTGCCATCTGGGAACCTGGAAGCTGCCTCGTGCATGAACGAGGGAAGAGAGGAACAAGGAACATCGCAGCAGCGCTTTGTCTTTCTGGGTATCTCTATCTGCTGGACAAAGTTGAACATCTTGGCAGCATGATGTTGTTTTGAGCCTTTTTTTGGCAGGGCTCTTCCCAAAAAAAGATATTTGGCAGATGTGGCACACAAACAGAGCCAGCCAGCTCGTTTGCTCAGCCTTGATCCTTTATGCTTCCTCCAAGGACTTCACACGAGCAACAAACATGCCTCTGCCAGCCAGGCTTTAGCAGCACAATTTCACTTCTAGCCAGCTCCCAGAGAGACTGGCCTGGCACAGGGAGATGGCACAGGGAGATCTAAACACCAGGGCACCCAGTGCCTTCATGCAAAGGACTCCCCACTAGCTGCCTCCACAGGCATTGCAGAAAGGTTTGGGTTGGAAGGAGCCTTAAAGCTCATCCCACTCCCTGCCCTAGGCAGGGACACCTTGCACTAGACCAGCTTGCTCTAAGCCCCATCCAACCTGCCCTGGAACACTTCCAGGGATGGCAGCTCGGTTTTTGAAAGTTTTCCAGTCTCCTCCTGTGGTGATCATCACCCCAGCAACGCTGGGGTCCTGCTCTCCCAAACGGTCTGAGAAAATGTGGCTTTTCTTACAGCAATGGCCAAATCCAGAAGAAGATTTAAGGGTACATCCCAGTGCCTACTGGGGTCACCACCCAGGGAGGAGGAGCTGAACTTTACACTTGATTTTTGGAAGAAGGGTCAGCATTGGGCTTTGCAGCAATGCAGGACTGATCACACTCCCCCACTCTCCAACATGCCTTTTTCAGCACTCACAGCTTTTCTGCTTTAAAAAACATCCCATCATTTTTACCCAAGCCATTTATTTCCCAGTGTTGTTTCAAACTGTTTGCACATGGCCCCTGGTATCTCAGCGGGTGAGCACTTTACAAATAAAGTGATGAGGGGGGTTAAAAGAATGAGACTTGATAATTCTCACTAGGAGCAGCCAGATGTCTTATTGCCTTGGAAAGAATAAAAAAGAAGAAAACATATCATCCTCACGTGGGTTTAGATGTACACAGAACACTTTAAAAATGAAAGCAAAATGACATTGCAGATGCAAAAGCTGAAAAGCTTAACACAAGTGAGCTGAAAACCAAGTATGCAAAGAAATGATGGAACAAGTGTTTACTCATGCTCTTCTCCTTCACTGGTACCCACACTCAATAAAGTTTTGGTAGCCTCTCTTCAAGTAAACAGCTCCTGCATACTTTTTTGCTAAAACAAGAGAGATTTTTTCTAGTTCCTAATGAAAAACAGGGTTTGCACGCCTCAGTAGCGTGGCTTACAGGAACAGGGCATGGGAAGGACAAATCCTGCCTTGGTGCACTTTGCTGATGCTCCTGCATTACTGTAAAAGCTGAGTTGAAAGCTTGTCTTTGCAAAGAAAAAGCAAAACAAAAAGCCACCAGCTGGATGACGCAGTGCTGCTCCTACAAAATAACACATGGCCATACTATGGTGCCTAAAATAAAATTATCAAGTATCAAGTAAGTCCAATCCAGAGCAGGAAGGGAGCTGCAGAGCCTGTCTCTCCCACTCTGTGGTGGGAGGAGGATGGGCACCCATGCAGGGGCTCTGGGCTCCACGGAGGGAGCCAGAGGGTCCTTTGTGTTTCTGCATGATCCTCCAACACTGAACGGACCCAGAGCAGCAATAATTCTCCTCTTTAGATCACCTAATTCAGAATGATTTGATAAAACAAGCCAAATGGTTCAAAAGCACCACTTATCACTTTCAACCCTCAGCTGAGCTGCCATTTGGGTTCACAACACAATATCTGATATTCTGAGGCTCTCAGACCCTATGGCAAGATCCTTTGGCCCCACTGGATCTAGAAGCACTGGATGAAAAATGCCTCTCTCCAATGCCCCCTCCATGCATCCCTGGGTGCTGGGGAAAAGTACACTGCCATCTCCCATGGAAATCATGCTAAAGGCTTTGCAGAAAAAGATCTTTTCCTTCACAGGAACTGTGAAATTCCGTAGGATTTCCACATCTGAGCGAGCGGGGTTTAGCTGTAAGGCACAGAAGGGGAAACAGCCATGCACAGATCTCAAGACTGTAAACGTGATCGCCTTCTAAAAACCATCTGGAACCTAGAATTAAGCCTAAACCCAGTTCTGTCTCAGTATCAATAAATAAAATAGTAAAATAGTCCAGGTAGTGGACAAATTCAAACTTGTAGGGAAAGTAAAAAAGTGACTTTAGTATCTAAAGGTGCTCTTTTTCCTTTTTCTTCCCCACTCTCTTAATCAAGAAGAAAGACATTCACTGAAAACCTGAGTTAATGCTCCTTGAAGCCAATTTTCCACTGAATTTCACAAAGCTGTGGATTTTGCTCCTGGTGAACTTGGTGGTAGCTTCAAGGATGATCTCTTCAAACACACAGGTTGCAAGATTAAATGTGCCTCTGTATTTACTTAACCCTTTGACACAACACTTAGGAAAAACTTGAGCACAGACTGTCGATACTCACAGAAGCACGGGGTCTTTGTTCCCTCTGAAATCATACTGAAGGCTGTGTTTGTGGGATGCCAACACCAAAAAAACAGCTGTTTAGCACATACAACCTTGCACAGCATCAGTCAAGCTCAGCTAAACTAAACTGGCAGCAGATCGAGCCTTCAGCACCTAAAGGTATTGACTGAAATTCCAGAAATCATTCAATTTGGACAGAATTTGTGTGCCCAGTTTGGACAGAATTTGTGTGCCCAGTATTAGGGCAGGGGCTGTAAAATATCCAAACAAAATCAGGATATATATATTTTTTGTGGTTCTAGAAAGTATTTAGATTGTTTGGAGTTAATACGGCTAGTTTCGGGACTGAGGTTGTTAGACACACAGTAAAATTAGGAAACAAATTAGGAAAAAATCTTGTGACTCATACTAAAAGAATCCTGATAAAATGGGAAGCTTTGGCTTTTTGTGGGTTTCACCCTGGATGCAATACCTGCACCTGCTCTGCTTTGCCTGCATTAGCTGGCAATTACACCAGATGTGAAAACTGGCAAAAGAGAATGCAGCCTTGTGCCAAATCTTCCTCCCTTTATGTCCTGGCTATGACTTCTTCCCTTAGCTGGAAGGATTGTAGCTGCTAATTGGGTTTCTTGGTCATACCACCATTTCTTTTACATGGGCTGTTTTCAAGCAAGAAAGTGCTATGGCAAACCCATTGCAAGATTAAATAAGTTATAGTTTTCAAGGATGACATGTACATATTCATATGGTCTGTCCTGAGTAAAAAAACAAACAGAAGTCATGTTGAAATGGATTTTACCTCTTATTGTAAAGCTGCAACTGAGGAGCAAAGTAAGTTAAACTGCCAACAGTGACTCTGTTTACTTCTTTGTGCACAATTCCTTCCAGTAATCAACATGGGAAGTGTGGGGGGGATTCCTCATTCCTGCCATGCAAAGGAAATATTTTTTCACAGCATATTGATAACTCTATAGTCCTTTTGAGCAGAAATCTCATCATTTACAGAAAAAAAAAATTGAAAAAAAAAAATCTGACATCTTGACAGACACCTCCAGCATGACTTCTGTCAGATCGAGGCCTCACCAGCATGCCAGACAGACACTGCTGTTTTCCAAAGCAAAGGAATTTGTAGCCTTCTGAGTCTGTGAGGCTACACAGAGCTGCAGAAAGCTCTTCTTTCCATCCCCAGCATTCCATGTGCATGGCAGCACACCTTGGCCAACACCAGAGCTTCCAGCTCCTGCTGCAGGGCCCACAGCAGAACGGGAGACAATAAATGCTAAAACCAGTGGGGTTTTAGCTGCACTTCCTTTGGGATAGATGGGAAAAGCAACTGGGCCAGTGACTGCAGCATGGCAGATGTCACAGGGACAAAAGTCGTGGCTGTGTCCTGGGTGTGTGGGGGAATTCATAACCCTAGAAAAGCAGAGGAGCAGAAATAGAAGACAAGAGCCGCCATGGCTGGGGAAAGCCAGGCCTCACACAGGGCCAGCATGGCCAGGCTGAGCAGAGACCGCAGCATAGCAGATGTCATGGGGACAAAAGTCATGGCTGTGTCCTGGGTGTGTGGGGGAATCCAAAACCCTAGAAAAGCAAAGGAAGGAGCAGAAATACAAGATTAGAGCCACCATGGCTGGGGAAAGCCAGGCCTCACGTAGGGCCAGCACGGCCAGGCTGAGCAGAGACTGCAGCATGGCAGATGTCACAGGGACAAAAGTCATGGCTGTGTCCTGGGTGTGTGGGGGAATTCAAAGAGCCCAGAGAAGAAGAGGAAGGAGCAGAAATATGAGATAAGACCCCCATGGCTGGGGAAAGCCAGGCCTCATGTAGGGCCAGCACGGCCGGGCTGAGCAGCGGCTGCTGGGCGAAGCTTGGAAGGGTAACTAAAGCAATTACCTCCTGTGATTCTTTAAATCCCTCCTGCCTGCAGAGGGAAAGGGCTCTGGGCAGTGACAGATGGTCCCTTGCGAGCCTTGCTGCGTTGATTTGAGACTCTGGACGTGTCCAGCCAGCCCGTCTGTGCCTCGGGCTTGTGGCAGCAGTGGCAGCAGAAGGTGACAGAGCCAGCCAGACACGGCCCAGGTGGGGAATACAGCTCTGCCAACAGAGCTGGGCTTGCACCAAAACACCAAAACACTGTTCTGGGTTCGATGGTAGTGGGGGGACCACGGGGGTGGCTTCTGTGAGAAGCTGCTGGAAGCTGCCCTGATGTCTGGTAGAGCAAATCCCTGGTGGCTCCGAAGTTGGACGTGCTGCTGGCCAAAACGGGGCCAATTACAAATGGTGGTGACACTTCTGGGATAACAGATGTAAGAGAAAGAAGGAAAAGTTATGGCGCAGTTGTAATTGCGGCCAGAGAAGAATAGAGTGAGAAAATGTGAGAAGAATAATTCTGCAGACATCAAGGTCAAGGAGGGGAGGAGATGCTCCAGGTGCCTGAGCTGAGACTTTTGCAGCCTGTGGAGAGACCATGGTGAAGCAGCTGTAGCCCAGCAGCCCATGGGGATCCATGGGGATGCAGAGATCCACCCACAGCCCATGGGGATCCATGGGGGATGCAGAGATCCACCCACAGCCCATGGGGATCCATGGGGATGCAGAGATCCACCCACAGCCCATGGGGATCCACGGGGATGCAGAGATCCACGCACAGCCCGTGGGGATCCATGGGGATGCAGAGATCCATGCACAGCCCGTGGGGATCCACGGGGATGCAGAGATCCATGCACAGCCCTGGAGGAGCCCCACACCAGAGCAGGGGATGCCTGAGAGGAGGCTGTGACCCTGTGGGAGACCCATGGAGAAAGGAGCCCACTCTGGAGCAGCCTGTCCTTGAAGGACTGCATCCCAAGGGAGAATGGCCCACGCTGCAGCAATCTGAAGATGGATGTTGGGCATGGGATGGACTCACGGTGGAGAAGTTCACAGAGAACTCTCCTGGGGGAGGAACCCCATGGTGGAGCAGGGGAACGACTCCTCTCCATGAGCAGCAGGAGAAACCACAGGTGATGAGCTTAGCACAACCCCAATTCCTGTCTCCCTGCACCACTGGAATAGAGCTGGAAGGAGGGAGGAGTAGGGGAAAGGTGTTTTTAAGGTTTTCTTTTACTTCTCATTATCCTGCTCTGACTTTGTTAGTAATAAATTCAATTAATACCTCTAACTCAAGTAAGCTTTGCCTGTGATGGTATTTGGTGGGTGATCTCATTATCTCAACTTAGGAACTCTTAGGTCTGTTGTCTCCCCTGTCCACCTGCAGAGGGAAGTGAAAGTGTGGCTTTGGCCTGGAGTCCAGCCAGGGTCACCCCATTACATCACCAACACAAGAGTGGCCACATCCTGAGCCTGAGGGGTCTCTGCTCGGGGTACAGGCAGCTGGAGGTGGGCAAGTTTAAGCCAGGGCACAGCAAAGCCACAACCAGGTTGCCTAAATCCTCAGCAATTCCCATACAAACAAGTGTATCTAGGAAATAAGCATATTTGTCTTCAAAATCCACCTCTTTTCTTGGACAGAAGTGTTGCTAGACAGAAGTCTGGGCAGTGGAAGATCGGGAAGGGCTGCAATATGAGGATTCACTGTGATGTGCAATCGGCATTGCCCAATCACAGAGGAAAACAGAGGTCCAGAGAGGAAAAATAATGCAGGAATTGCATTGCACCATGCTGCAGACTTGAGAGGGAAACTAGAACAGCAGGGTCACCTTCTTCTGGCATCACCAGACCTCAATTCCTACCCAGAGCTCCTGAAGCAAGTCAGATGTGTGTGGACTCTCAGAGGTGAACACACAACGACAAGACTTACTTTAAACCTGGAAGCCTCTGGGCAATGCTTTAAGCAAAACATTCCAGTTAATAAAGGCCAATAGGCAGGCACTTGACACCTCTTTGAAACTGTCTGTCACACCCCAGCCCAAGTGCCCCTCATCAGCATTCCTCCTGACAAGTTTATACTCTAATTGATAAAATTAGGCTAAATCCTATTGTGCCAAAAGGCAGTATAATTTCAATTCCCTCTATTTAAACAATTGATAGCTCTCATATAGAAAGTACAGTACTTGAGGTAGGCAAATTACTTTTAATTCCCTACTTTTCTACTGTGTCAAGTATTTTCTTGTGGATAAGCAGACTCCCACGCCTATTCTATTCTGTAACCCTTCTTTCATTCATCATCATCAATCTGAATTGAGGCCCTTGAATACCCTATTACTAAACACAGCATCTTTGTTTATGCCTGTTTATGCTTAACCCCCAGCTATCAGCAGAACAGCCTTCAAGGAGAACATGCCAGCACACACCTGTAATTGAAAATTGCAGCAGTAGAGAACAAAGAAAGAACTGGCAGTGCCCTATATCACAAGGCAAGAGGAATAATCCAAAGAGCTGCATTATTTCCCTGAGAAACACAGCAGAAATGTGGCCTCTGCCACCAGCATGGGGCTTCTAACAAAAATGATGCTCGTGCTTGCCTGGGGACAAAGGCAAAGCAAAACATCTCTTTGCAAGCAAAACTTTGCTCTGACTCTCAGCTCATCCATACTGTGAGAAAAGTAGCAAAATTTGCACAGAAACTGGGCCTACCAGGTAAGAAATAACTAATGTTGAGAAGTGGCAGGTCAGAAAACGTGTCTCAAGGAACACTGTAAAAACTGCTTAGCTGTACACCCTGAACACTCCAATTTTATACAAAGGGGTACCTTAAAAACTGCCCCAGATTTTAATTTTCCTCCTCAGCCAGCCACTTGTAGTCTTTCCCATAGTGAGAAGTAGGGGGTTTTCACATCATGCATACTAATAACAATGTTAAAAAATCTATCCAGCACTGCTGACTGAATTAACTTTTGTGCTTCTTCTTGCATTTCAACATCATTTACCACAGCATTAGTGCTGCTGTGTTACTACAGCTGAGACAAAAAAAAAAAATCAGTTTTTGGTCTGCAAACACACAAAATCCTTAGGATTTTTTTTGAAGTAGGGATTTGCTGAGATGGGTGATCCTAGAGGGATGGGACACGTAAGCTGCTGTCCCAATGGATTCACATTATACACTCTACAAACATGTAAATATTCCCATTTTCAAGCAAACCATTGCTGTACATAGCTCAAGCACGCATGGCTGTGGTCACATGTCCATGGCATCAATCACAGCACGTGGTCTAAGCTTTCCCAAAGTTATACACCACATTTAGATTTAGTAGGAAAGACTGGCAATTGTTAGAAAATGCTCATTTTCACTCTACTCACTGAAACAGCAGTTTTCTCTAGGTATAACACTCAAATGTAGAGTGAAAATATAATTGAAGTAAGAAGGACAAAGGTGACCTGGCTTTGGCCACTGCAAAGACCATCAAACCAGAGCTCTGGAGCAGAGGAAACACACAGTGATTTTCTTGCCTCCTTGATGGTTATCAGCCCTGTTTTTAGGGGTTGTGTATGCTGAGCATGCACTACGTACACACACAGCATTTCCATCCTACTTCTCTAATTGGTCTAATCATGCATTTCATTATTAAGGTAATTTTTAATGTCACACATTGCATTAAGCAAGTCCTTCAATTTATTTTCTTCCCCACTTTTCTCAGCTCATAAAGGAGAGCAAGGAAGAAGAGGAAAGAAACTCTCCATGTCCAACACTGTTAAAACTTAACCAAGCTCTTTGCAGGCTTTTAAAGTTCACCCTTCCCAGAATTAGAGCAACTTGATTTCATTTTTTACAGCTGCTGCAGACTAGAAACAATTTCTCTAGAGATGGGTTTAACAGGCATTGGGACACTGTTTTCCAGCTGGATGGCTGTAAATAGGTGGCTGGGAAATGCCTACATCCTCCGTAGCTCCCTGCTAGCTGGAGTCCCTGCCTTTCAGAGCCCATCTGAGATGGATGAGTGACTCAGTTGTCACTCAGCATCAAGAAAGGGGATCCTAAGCCACAGGGCTGATAATTTCCAGCTTGTAAATCTACTAGAAATACCTCCCTCGCCCTTCCTTTCCTCACCAACTCCACAGCTTACTTTGTTTTAAATGGATTTGCCTATTTATTTGCTGTCAACTACTACCAGCCTGCTCCTAGCAGGACCTTAAATGAGCACTGGACATTGTCCTGTTGGCTCAGTTCAATTAATCACTTCAACTGATGGCTGCGTAATTTAGTTGGCAAAACATCAGCAACTACACTGCTAATCCAGACAAAACCAAATCCCTAGGGCACAGCGTCAAGGCAGGGTGTGAGGGGGAAAGTGGGGGGCTATGATCAGATCAGACCCCTCTGGAATTGCTCATGAAGCCCTTCCTCACCCTTGGTGAGTGTCTCAGGTAAAACAGGGATGTGCTGTAAAGGCAGGAGCAGAGCAGCAGAAGAGGACAAGACAATAATTTGTGAGCTCCCAGCCCAAATCCCTGCAGAAACCCTCTGTGTTGCTGGGGGTCTGTGTAACTGTGCTTCACCTTGATCTTTTTGTGTGGTGCTGACAGCCAGGCACGAAAAAGAGGTGAAAAAAAAAACACCAATGTGCTCTTCTGCAATCTTGCTGTCTCGCTTGGGACACTTCACTCTAAGTGACAAGAGCAGATCAGTGGTGATAATATCCATAACTGAGAGCAAACACCCACTATCTGCCTCCCAGTAGCTTCCTTGGGCTGGCTGCTCAATTTCCTAATACCTTTAAAGACTCCCATTTAAATTAAAGATGTTATTTTAAGGAACATGTTATTGCCATCAATAGGAGCCTGCCTGACACCTCACAGCAGCTGGTGACAGGGTTTGTGTCCTGGTTTAGGGCAAATTTGGGAAAACGGGGAATATGAATATTGAATGATACAATATTCAGTTATGATACAATCATCATAAAGTCACCCCAAGACATTTTGCTTGTTTACCCCAGGACTTACTGAATAGCAACTTGGTTAATATGATGAAAAAAGCTCCCAGTTTTCAACTAAAGACAGAACTTGATAGGTTTGTTTATTTAATAAGCATCTAACTTGGAAAATACTGGTGTCTCCAGAGTGTCACACATGATCCTGCAGTGCCACTCAAGCCACCTCCCTCCTCTGTGGCCTTTGGCACAAAAATCTTCCCAAATGCTAAATGTTGCCTAAACGCAGATAAATTTAGGAAGTTGGATTGACTGCTCTTTGCCACAGCATGACTGACAGCTTGCAGAAACTAGGCAGAGAATTAATGTGTTTAACAGTGCCACAATAATCACAATATATTTACATTTTTCTGACACATTAGTCAAACATTTATCACTTCTTAAAATGCAGCTATGATACTTTGTCTAAACTGTCATGAGTCACAATGTAATTACATGGTAATCATATGGCAATTAATTTATATGATATTCATTTGAAACAGAGAAGAATTAGGCTTGTGATAGCGTGCAAAATTAACAGGCACACCAGACAAGGAATGAAAATCACGGCACTGGAAAAAAAAAAAAAAAAAGCAGGAAAATAAATCTTAAAATCAATGTTTAAACAAATTGCTCCAAGCTTTAGGGAAAAGCTCTGAGACTAAACCATCTTAATTTCATCTTTCTGAATTTCTTTATGAAACAACCCCTCAAAAGTTTTCTTTTTAAACTTCAATTTAACCCTTCCACCCAACGAGAAGGATCTTATTGATCTCCCAACAACATGCATCTTAACAGTTTCCAAACTGAGCTACATAATGAAAACAAACAAAATATGAGGTCAACGTGCTCTCCTGTGTCCCTTTTCAGGATTTCAGGTCTCCAGGTCACTTCCAGGACTTACATGATGTGCCAAGAGACAGTCATGGCAATAGCAAGCTCTCCTTCCTTCAGAGATCTCCAGCCCTGCAATCTCATTTTCTAATCTATTAAATAACTGCAGGTCAAAACTCACTGTCTTGGGCACAGAGCTGTGGTCACCAAGCTGAACCCTTTGGTGATGGGAAACTCCCAGAGGGACAAGGTCCAAGGGAGGTGAAGATGGTTCAGTCACAATTATAATATTCCCTCTATTCAAAACTTAGGTGTAGCATGACTGGGTGAAAAAGACACAAGCTAAAAAACCAAGGGGTGCCCACCAAAGACGAAGTTCAGAACTTATGAAAGGCCTTAAACAGCAACATTTTAACAGCAATAGAGAGTAAATAGTAAAAAAAGAAAAATATTTCACAGTGAAGAAAATTAAGATGCTGTATGTGGTAAATTATTCCATTTACAGCTTCCTTTTAAAAAGTCATACTAATTAATGACTTCAGCTAATCTCATTCTTATTCACAAGACAGCCTGTATTTATTTTGCAAGGAAAATGTTTAAATGGAATAGCCTATTGAGAACTTCCTAACTCATCTTCAGCAGTTGTCTTGGGAAACAGCACTGTAGTCATATTTAATACATGCACTGTGTACAGCAACTTTGATGAAAAGGGGAATGAAATTATACAATTATTGCATTAATTATACATTATACACTTTTGTTCAGTGGCCCTTAGTGCTTTTCAGAATAGCTGGGTCACCTGGAGGAAAATGGCACTGCAAAGCTTTTTCATTACCACTGGAAGCAGCTGTAAGAACAAAAAACCCAACAGTTGTTGAAAATAAGCCCCATGGAGTAGATGAGGTGGGGTACAGGGGCCATGCACTATCCTATTCCCAACAACCCCCTTATCCTGCTTTGGTCTTGGAAAATATACTCAATAATTCTGGCTCCTCACCTTGGGATGCTCTTGGAACATCTGGAACCATTGGGTCAAACCTGTTTCTGAGGAAAGACCAGAGCAAATCTGGCTGGCATTGCTCTGGAAAGCTCCAGCCACAACCAGAAGATGCTGGGGTGGAGGTGACACTAACTAAGATGCAGGGGAGCCTGTGCAAAAAGGCTTAGCTGGAGGGTCACAGCTGCTTGGGGCCTTTCATATGCCTTGATTCACAACTTCTTGGTGCTTCAGTTGTGAGATGGGGCCCAAAATGACTCTGCCTGTCCAGCAGCACAGAACAGAGCCCATCTTGGTCAGGACACAGGTGACAAATGACACATGACAGCATCCCATCACTTCTTAAATACCATAACTTCATTGCCAGTTGTCATACTGCAGAGCCACTCTCAGGCTCCTCCCCTGAAGTATGGGGAAGAAAATAGTTATTTCAAGCCCCTGATCCCATTTACTGGTGCCCTTTCTATTTGTGTAGCGTAAATACACCAAGGCTTAGGCAAATAATGAAAAAATAATAATGACCTAATTAATTCTCTGATTGATTTTATAAATGCTCTCCAAACAGAGAGGAAAATGAAATCATAAATAATGTACTCTCCATTGATGGAAACAGTTTGAATAAACTTGCATGTGGCTCAGTGTTTGCTGAGAGAGCTCCAGTCCATCCACAGGTATGGTGCCTGCCAGGAACTGCTAGCCTGAGCTCTGATGGGCTGCTGCTCCATCTGATGCAATGCCTGATTTTAGGAGCAAGGTGGAGAGTGCATAAAGCAGCTGAGGCAAAGAGATGTCCTGGTCCAGAGACACAGGGCAGCCACTCCTTGTACCCTCCCTGAGTATGATATTAAGCTGCACCAAGCCTGCATTTACAGGTGGGCAGAGAAAGGCTTCAGGTGCTTTTCCAAAGCCCAAAGTCCCATCTGGCTCAAGCCACACAGGGAGCTGCTGTGCCTAGGCATGAGCTGGTACCCCTGCACAGCATCTCTTACCCAGCAGCCTCCCCAGTACCCAAAGCCTTCTCCAGGCCCTGCAGCAGATCCATCCTTCTCCCCTTGGCACGTGCCTGAGGCAGGTGAGCTCACAGGAGAGGCTTCAGCTGAACTTTGTGTTTGTTTCTGACTGCCCTCCCTGCCTGCAGAGCTAACACAGACGGCTCTCACAGCACATCTCTTTGAGGTGCACAGAGAGCAGGCTGGGCAAAGTGTCAGCAAATAAATTATTTATCATATTATTGAGCGGGTTTAGCTGATCAATATGGAGAAACCCCCAAATGCACTGAAATGCTTAGCAAGACAAAATCCTTGCATCCACCAGCTCAGTCTTTGCAAGGACTGGATTCTTCTCTGAATTCTTCTGGAGAATGATTCCCAATGCAGATATTTATGTTTGCACTCAAACCCTAACCCCACTGCCCAGGGTTGTCACCAGCCCGTGGGCCACAAGACAAGCACTTCCAAGACTTACCAGAACTATCTTGTTCCTGATATGCTCAAATCAGTTTTCACAGATGACTCTTGTTGAAAAATGCCTTAGCAGATTATAAATTCTGCCATTTCTTCTATGCCTGCTCCAGGCTCCCGTTAAAAATGGCAAAGGCAACTAGTTGCACATATATAAATTATACTTCTATGGATAAAGCCAGTCAATGTGGGACATCAGATACAGCTCAATTACTGCTTCCATGACAGGGGAAAAAAAGCTCTACCATGACTTATTGTGTGACCTATTGTATTGTAAATCCAAGAGAAAAGGCTCCAGAAGGGACTGAGCAGTTCCTGGGCTAACTGTCCATAATTAAACAATGTAACAGCACCATTTACAACAATTTCAATGAAGCTCCATGATAAACACATTTACAAACTTGATTACAACGTCTGTGATCTTCATTTTATTTCTTTTATTCCATTTCTTATGGAGGCAAGAACTCTTTTCACTACAACAAAATCTGACCTGCATTTTTATTAACAACTTGTTTCCATCTGGTTTTAACCCAGCAAAGAGAAGGCAGATTTGATAAAATGCCATGGAAAAATCCATCCTTATTAGTTTGGAGAAAGTTTTCAAAGAATAAACATATCAGCACGGGGAGATGGGGGAAATCAATTTTTGGTTGGCCAAAGTAAACTGCATATTAATCTTCAGTGTGGCAAATAGCTCTGCCTGGGTAGGGGAAGGAAAAACACATTTGAAAAATCAAGGTGCTTATTGCTTTGAAGTTTACTAGAACACATTATTTAAAACAAATTAAGAACCTGAAGATGAGCAAAAAAAAAAATTCCATTGTTGCAAAGAAACGCTTTGCAGGACTTTTGGTTTGATGAGTGAACTAAAAAGATTTCTCACTTAGGCAACCCCAATTGACTTTTCTAATTCTTTCCCAGTTCAGCTGAGGCATCAAATATTTCTACAGCTCCGGCTTTTACAGAAGTTTGCTTCCCTTGGTCACAAATCCTCCTTTCCCAGGTAAAATGGAATAATCCATTGAACTTTAACCAGGGGAATGGGATTCCCCATTCACTGCAATACCTGACAGCAGTATAGTGCCTGTGTTTCAGCTGTCTGGATGCAATTTGCCATTGCTCCAGTGGGAAAGCTTTAGAGCTCTCCTGAGGAAGACTTTAAAAATAAAAAAAAATAACAAGGTGAAAACCCCTGAAGGAAAACATGAGGAACTGATTTAGGGATCTTAGGGGCGAGGATGGTTAGGCACCACCTTACACCAAGAAAAGAAGGAACAGAGGTCTTAGGATGAAACAATCATGTGCTAAAGGTGAATGGGTGGCTAGGGTGAAAGACAGAACAAGCTGAGGACACCTGGAATGAATGAATGCTCACTCCCTGGTGATGGGTATTTATGTGCAGGGATAGAGGGTCTGTAATTACAAGATCTATCCTTAATGCCTGAACCCATTTTATCTTCATTTCACGTGATACAAGTGAACTGAGTATTGTTTTGGGACATAATTGATCTGTAGCTGAAACAAATCAGCTCTGGACTCCAACACAGACAGGAGCAAAGCTGCCTGTTAAGCATGGTCAGATGTGAGGTTTGCTGGGATCCCTGGGAGAAGTGTCTGCTTGGCCACCATTGCACACAAACCATGGAGTGATCCAGCAAATGCTCTTTGACAGAGGGCAAACAGGTTTCACACTGACAGCCCCAATAGAAAGGATTGTGGTTTGCCACTCCTTGAATTTGAATTTCCTTTCACAGACAGCCCCAATGTAAGATATTGTGCTTTGCTACTCCTTGAATTTGAATTTCCTTTCACGACAGCCCCAATAGAAAGGACTGTGGTTTGCCACTCCTTGAATTTGAATTTCCTTTCACAGACAGCCCCAATAGAAAGGATTGTGGTTTGCCACTCCTTGAATTTCCTTTCACTGACAGCCCCAGTATAAGAGATTGTGGTTTTCCTTGCGCCCAGGGAAGCAGCACGTACGTCCTACCTGTCCTCCTGTTCCTCCTCCCAGCCTTGTTCCACAGCCTGCCTGGTTTATTGCCTCCCTTTGAAGAATGCAAACCTCCAGGGAAGCATACCAGGAACAAACAGCAATCATAAATTCATAAAAAATAACAACAGTAAAGGAAAAAAAAAAAGCGTGGCTGCCCACAACAGCTGGCTTGCTTTGCCTCCTACGGTTACCTCCACGCACTCTCCTGATCGTGCAAAGCAAACCAGAAAAATGAAGAGACATGGAAGAGGGGGAAGGAAAACCTCAGAAACAATAATAGGCTATGAATCTGAAATTTGAACAACAGCCTTTTTTTTTTTTTTTTTCCTCCTGGTAATATTGTTCCAAGCAGCATGGGCTTGTAAAAGTCTAATCACTTCCCATCTGGCTCATCAATCACACGAGGGAACCGGTCCCTTGCACAACAGAGAGAGCCTTAAATTGGCTTACACCAATAATAAAAGATAGTGGAGAAGGACAATCCCTTCAGAGGATTGTTTAATAAATCACATTTAGACAGGGAACACAAGAGAAATGGAAAAGTCTTAGAAGACCAGGGCCATTCAGTCCCACACGGCTTACATTATTGATACTCACTTGCTATGACCAATACTCCTTAGTGAATTTCCATATTTTGATTCTTGTTATTCAACATCATCCAAAATTAAACATGAAACTTTAAATATTTAAAACCAGGCCAAGGTAGTAATTGGAGCTGATAGAAATTGCACGCTGGCACCGTTCCTGCTGCGTGTGCTTGCCTGGCTGCAAAAATGCCACAGACACACTGTTGCTATTCCTCGATTTTCAGCTGTTGCTGACATTTTACTGTAATTTACTCTCATTTTAATCCTCTCTCCTTCTTAAAAATAACAACAGTACTGTCCTAATAATAAACCAACAACTCTGATGTCCAAAAGACCTTTTGGCAGAGGGCTGTTTCTGCCAGTAAAGGGTACCCAAGCTCGGCACACACGGATGTTTTTGCAGAGCATATCCCATCCTTTAGTCATACATTTTCCTTTCAGTAGCCTTTCCTTTCCAATGCAGGGCCACAACTGTCAGCCACCAGCAAGATCCCACTCCAGCCTGTATGTGGTGTATTTTTTGATGGCCTCCTCCTCCACTTTTATCTGTCAGGAGCACTAAATACTCCCACAAGCCATAAAGTGTTTCTGACATTCATGGCTTTTAGATCCTGGGTTTCAAAGAACTGCTGAAGGTTATGTTGATTAAGCCCAAAGACATATTTCTAGAAAGCTGTAGCTTAAATAAAAAAGGTGTTTTGCTGTCACAGCCATCAGCCAAAACTGTTACTGAACCAGAGCATATGGGAGACGAAAGCTGTCGGAGAAATGTGTGATGTTCCAGGCTGCTAAGATTTGTTCTCTCCAGCAGAGATCAGAGGCAGTGGGAAAGCAGAGGAGGCATTTAGCTCAATTAAAAAAATAAACAAATAAAAACAAAGCCTTGTACGAGCCAGGTGATGGCTGATTACCTGCCAGTTAAGTGAGGGGTAAGTAAAATCATTGTCTCATAAGTGCCATCACACAAGAGTCCTTTTTGTTCTGTGAGAGCCCCAGAGGAGCACTCCAAGATGCCTCTGGAGGATGGAGATGTTTATTTAAGGAAACAAGAGAAACCTTTCCTGGGAGCTTTCCTGAAGCCAAGATGAAGGCTGGCTCCTTTTCCTTCTGAGAAGTCCCTGCTAACCACACACAATGGGATTCCTGCTTCTGGCAAATTGACATCCAGTGGATGCTGTCTGCAGCAGATCTGATAAACATTTGCATCCACTATGAATGCATGCCATGATGGAGCATTAAAATTTCATGGGAGAAAAAGAAAAATTGAAAATTGCTTAAGGAGCTGTTTGGTTTAGGCTTCTCAGAGTTGCAGGGATAGTTCAGTCAGCAGACATTGTAAAACCACCAATTGCTTCACCTAGCAAAATATCAGCCCTTATTAGGTGTAAAAGGATATGTAATTTCCTTCCAGAAGGCACAACCCAACATTTTAGGTACAGCAAGGGCTTTAACCAACACATGAAACTTTAAAAGAAAAATCATGAACAGGCCTCACAATCTGAAGACACATTTGGAGAAAGGTGACCTTTTACAGGAAGAGCTGAAGTGCAGAAACACAACCAAAATTATTTCTTTTTAAACTGAAATCTCAGGGAGTAGGTGAACTCTATTCAAAGCCATTTCAATAAATAGGCTTTTTATAACTCCTGGCTGCAAGCTTGGCTGGCTCCAACGTGTTTGTGCACGTGTGTGCAGATTACCTTATTCGAAATGCTGATATTTTCAAATTCATCTTGTTGGATCAAGGTGAGGACACCAGCCCTGGGAATACTGAGTGCTGTGAGGTCTCTTGGAGCCAGCTGCTCCATACCTTCCAACATGGGGCTGTATAAAACCCTGCTTACAGCGCTCCCTTCTCCCACCACTCTGCCTACAGAGAGGCAGGAAACTTCCAAATGCTACCTGAAATTTTTTTTTTTTTTTTTTTTTCCAGAAAACAGAGATAGGGTGGGTGGTTTACTCCCTCCCAGTGGTACAGAATCACACTGGGCAACTTTCCAATGATAACCTGCATCCCTGCAATCCACCAGGGGAAAAGAACACTAATTAATTACCTCTTCTATTAAATAAATACCACACCTTTTGGTCAAACACCAGGCTCACAAAGTCAAAGCAAAAGCAGTACTTTAACATTTTGCCAGCATTTGCTTGGTGAATACTTGCAGCCAGCTCTATTTTGCCACCAGCACGAGCTGAATCAATCCCCAAGCAGGGGATGGCAGGGCTGCTGTGAAAGATGCCAACATATCCATGTTGGTATAGATTTACATGTGCTGGACCTACTCTGCCCGAGGAAATGCTGGCTTTAGCTATGCCTTTTCTATAATTTTGGGACTTTGCTGTTTCTTAGCACAGTCCAGGCGTGTGCTGGCTCCACATTGATTTGTGAGGTGAGGGGTCTTCACTGCAAATGAAGCAAGAGTTCCCAATTCCACTGAGAAACTATTGCTTAAAAAGCCAATAACATCAAGCAAAGCACTACACGAAAACATTTGCTTTGCAAGGACTGATCTCCTCACACACAGTATGCAGTGCTTCCCACCAGGCTCTAAGCAGATGTATTTGACTATACATCTGATCACTTTGAGTGATTAGGGTGTCCCCCAACCAGGGACACTTATAGGAAGTGCAGGAAATAAATGCCCTTTTAAGCACAGTTTATTCTTTTATATGCATTGTTCTGCTGAAATAATTCACTGCCTCCTAATGAAAAGAGCACGCCTGGCTCCAGGAGTGAATGAATACTCCCTCCCTGGTGATGGGTATTTATGTGCAGGGATAGAGGGTCTGTAATACAAGATCTATCCTTAACGCCTGAACCCATTTTATCTTCATTTCACATGATACAAGCGAACTGAGTGTTGTTTTGGGACATAATTGATCTGTAGCTGAAACAAATCAGCTCTGCAGCTCCGTGAGGAGATGAAATAGTGGATAATCTGTAGTCTAAAACCAGCTGTTCTGCTGAGATCAAATTATTACTTTGGCACTGAAACGATGAGCAGGCAAGGGAGCGTGTTCCAGCACCTGCCGTCATTACTGGGCACTGCTGCCATGACCTCTGGCCACACTGCTGCCAGGCACCAGAGATAATTGACAGCACAGGGGGGTCAGCTCCCATTTCCTAAACTGATGGACCTCACCTGGCCGTAATTCCAAATGTCAGCACTTCCAAAGGAAAAAAAACAAACAGGCAAAGGAGGCGGGCAAGGAGGATGCCCAGCACCAGTCAGAGAGCTGGGACTGCAACCAGCACCAGCAAAACGTTGTAGACTGAAGCTGAGCAGCTGTCTCCACTCTCTATGGTGGTTATAACACAGCATCAATACCTGCAAAGATTTTCACCTGATTTCCCTCTGCTTGTGTACCACTGACAATTATTTGGAACTGGAGTTTGTTGAGTCCCTTCCTGCAGTGCCCTTCCACAGGGATCCAGGCAAGGGCTGTTTTTAAAACATTCCCCTGTTCTAGGCATGAGAACATCACACTAACAGGACAGAAATGCAGGGAGGTCACAGGTTTGCAGTGGCCTTTTCTTTTTCTCCCTAATCACCTTCTGTGCTTCCCTGGTATTCAGAATGGATTTTACCTTCTTAGGCCTTCACTCTGCATCACAGTTTTAAGGGTGAGCAGTCATTATTATTCCTGGGCTATGTATTATTATTATTTGGTTTACAGAATTTAAGCCAACCCTGTTGCACATCTCAAGCTGCCCTGTCTGGAGGCAGCAATGTACAGACACTTCCACCATCACCATCGTTATCCTGAATTAGACATCAATTTGTAATATTGTACCAGTTTTTTGCTGGCACTTCAGGATCTGAGTCAATCCCAAAACATCAGAATCAGAAATAAGTGAACATCCCAAAACACAAGAAATCAGAATAAGTGGTGACATCAGGGTCTGGCCATCACTCAAGCTCTTGGACCGCTTGGCTATGAATTTCTCTTTTACCATATTCAAACTGAATGGCATTTACTTTGAGGGTTTCAGCACCATGTTGTGCTCATTAAGGTTGTTTTCTTAAAGCATGAGCATAAACTCTCTCACAAAAAGCATTTTTGGTATAGCCACTCTCCAGAGAGCAGCATTAAGCTATCAGTATTATTTTTCCTGCACAAAACAGTGCAGGTTTGTCAAAATCAGCGTGATATTTCTGCCTGGTCTTTTGACATTTTCAGGTTTGTTATGTTCAGACGTTAGCTCAAAGCACTTCATTCTTTCTCTCTGGAAGGACTAATGACCACCAAAGGGGGAAAAGAAACACTGCATGCCATTCAGTACAGCATGCAGACTCTATTACCCTTTGAGTTAACTTCAAACATTGAGTACCAGTGGATGAGAGCACTTGTGCTTACCCTCTGGAAGTACTGCCTTGAACTAGGACCAGACCCTTGACTTTCTAACCAAACCATGCCATCCCACCTTCCCACGATGAGGTATGACCCCAGGCACACATCCCCCTGAGGAGTCAGTGGTACCTGGTTTCATACAGGGCTCAGCACTCAGAACCAGCTCATGTGAGGTTAATATTCCTGCTGCCTGCTTGTTGGGTTGGGCAGACCCATCCTCAATCCCCAGTCCCACAAAGACACGTCCTCTATCACACCCTGGCCAGCTCCAGTCCCCCCAGCTCAGAGCAGCCCCACACCTGAAGCAGCTTTCACGAGCACACATCCATGAAAATGCTCCCTTGGCATGCTGTTACTGAGGAGGATGCTCAGGAAGGCCAACTTCTCCCTCTGCCCCTGCCTTCCTGGGCACCCCTGCAGGATCTGCAATTTGTCATTAGTGGCCAGGTTTGGGGTGGGAGCACTGCTGCTGAATTCTGCAATCTGCACAGTTGTGCTGACATTTCTGAACTATAAAAGCCCTGTGGCTGGCATCTACAGAGAAAACCTTTAAAATTGATCCAGTTTAGCACAAAAACTGTTGGCTAAGCCTCAATCCGTCCCTCTGCTCCTCCACCCCTTGACACAGCTTACAGCAAAAGACTTTGCTTTTCTTTTCATATGGATTTTAACAGTAATTCAAGCCCATTGATCCAGGATTCTGAGTCAGTGTATTACAATGCAAGATTATTCAGATCTCTCACAGTTAGTTCGTCTAATTTCATTTTATTCCGTAGTAAAATGGGATTGGAGGGAGGGGAGGATTAGAGGAAAAACTGGCAACACATATTGCCTAAATGCTCAGGAAAACAGAAAAATGTTACTCAAAGGCAAGCATAACACACTTCCACTTGGCACAGGCTGCTGTACCTCAATGAAATAGGGAGCTGTATCCCTCTCCACACCTCTGCTGCACTCCCAACTCCCATCTCTGTTCCACTGAAGGATTTGAGAGGGTGGGTGGACAAAGAGGAGAATAAACAAGCCTTAATGGCATCTGAGCAAAGCTTGTCAGTGTACAGAGTGAAAGGGTTACAGAGTTTATACCATCTTCTAGCTGGGGTTAAGACTTCAAATCTCATTACATTCACCATTTATACCTTTGTTTCTATGTTTGAAAGAAAACTGCTCATTTGCTTTACAACCTAAGAAATCCATTTATAATTTAAAAGTGTTTGCAACCACAGTTGTTTTGGGGTTTTTTTTCTTCCATTGACGGGTTTAACTTTACTCTGCTGTTTGTTTTCTTAAGCATCAGTAAAGCAAGCATTTCCAATCCTGTTTGTAGGGAAGAGGTTTACATTTAAAGAGTAAGATCATTAACCACATAAGGTGGTTGAGAGAGGGCATAATTGGTTTCACTGGCCTAGAGGGAAGATCAGCTTCCAAGAGAAACAACACCTAATTAAGAAGGTTTGCACTTGTTTTATTTTTAATAATGTCCTCTTGTCCACTACCAACATTTTTATAGTACTCATCCTAGCAGCTTCTGTGATCTGGCTTAGCCACATGTGTTTTGCAGACACCCAGGCATCAGACCCCTTCATGGATGGACAGAAGGAAGACTCTGATCAGACACTAAACAACTGGAAAAGAAATAAATCGATAGTCTGTACTTAATAAAAAAAAAAGTAACAAGCCTAGACAGAGCCACAAATCCAAGCAGTTATTTTTGTTCATGTTAAATATTTGAATCCTGGTCTGTATTTTCATCCTCCACAAGTGACTCCAGCAGAACTGCAACCACAAAAAGGGGATAGGGAGTGAAAAGGATATTGCTGATCTCGAGCATGTGTGTGGGTCTGGGCTCTCTGAATTATTTAAGTCAGGCTTCTTTGATCTCTCTCCTGATCTAGAGTGGCTTCCACTGCCTTGCACATGAATCAGACAGGCTTCCCAGGCAGCTGGGGATTCTATACAATAGGAGCTGAATGGGAAATGTTGAAAGACAATTTAAAGAGACTCCTTAATCAACCTGGACTTCAAATCTTGACCTCTCCTCTCTACACACGATACAGCTGAAGGAGGCTCCCTGTTATCCGAGGAGGCACAGGGAAAGAAAGGCTGTGGGAGAGCTGGGGAAGCTCTTGGTCACTGCCCAGCCCCAAGGTGGGACCCATCCCCATGCCCCTCAAGAGCTCTGAACTCCCCCTTCATGGGGGGATGCACAGCAAAGAGCAGGCTGATACCACCTACTCATCACTCCATGAGAATGATGGCATGAGTTTTATACAGCAAATCAACCATGGGGACATGGGGATGTGGCTGCTGCTGCCCCAGTGGCTTTGGCAGCACTCACAAGGGCAGCTGTGCAGCAGGTGGGATGTAAAGAGCCATCCCCATCAGATTCAGGCTATGCTGGAATTCTGCAGCCATCCTCCATAACAACCTCCCCCAAAAAATGCTTCCCAGGGAGCCTCAGAGCACCCAGCAGTCACAGACACAAATCTTCACTCCACTGTCCATTGCTTCACCAAAACAGGAGCCTGCATTTCCACAGCACCCAGCTCTGCATTTCCACAGCACCCAGCTCTGCATTTCCACAGCACCCAGCTCTCCTCCTAAACACAACTACTGAAGTTGCAAACACAACTACTGAAGAACAATTTGAAGTTAAAACTGGTTGCTTCAAATGTATCTTTCATACCAAGCCACCAGAAATAATGGCTAAATGATATATGCCAATGAGCATATATTTGGTTACAGCTTGGCAATCTCAGCTTGAGGATTAATTATATATTGACCCAGCCTTTTAGGGAGAAGTAAGGAGAGGGGTGGGCAGGGTCCCTGGGATGCCAAGTTGCATCCAGCAGCAGCAGCCTGAGGCTTAGACCAGAGGCTTTGGCACAAAATGAATAGCACCGTGTCTTGTGTCTACAAAAAAATGGGTTGAAACCATGGCAGGCAGTGCTAAAAAGGGGATTTTGAACATGCAAGGGGCTGCTAGGGCCAGCCTGCAGAGCCACAGGGACATACCCGAATTACAGCCATCTGTAATGGAGACTGGCACAGCACAGGAAAGCAGGTGATCTCTCAGTACAACACAAGGGGCATAAGCAACAGAAGCACAAAAATAACGTGACACCTCTGAAGACATTTAGGTCAGAAAGTGCTGGATGCCTTTTTCCTGCCAGCTGGGGGGCTCTGGGAGTGGTGGGGTCAGGATGGAGCTGGTTGACTCTGTGTTAGGGACGAGGTGGAGTGTGGTATCTGTCACTATAAAGGGATGAGTTACCACAACAGTGCCTGGTATTCAGCTACTCACTGTGCCTGCAGCATTTCAGCTTCCAAGCACAGGCCAGGCCTGGAACACCATGCAAATCTGTGGCATTCCTTGCCTTGCTCCCTAGCCATTCTGAGAAGAGTTTAAACCGCTGTGATTATTTTAAGCTGCTATTTCTACACAAGCAATGGGAAATGGCAGAAGAAGCCATTCTCCTGGAGCAGAGCTGTATCACATATACCTTCTGCAATTAGCCTTTGCTCCCACCCCACCCTCTGAGTCTGGGATGCAGCTCACTTTAAACTCAGCTCAGATTCAGCCAGCACAGCTGGCAGCTGATCCCAGCCCCTGTGAAACATTTTGTCCACACCAGAAGCATGGTCTGGCACGCACTTGGTCTCCTGTAACCCACCCAGCACAGCAGTTGTGTTCAATGGCAAGCTGGAGGTGTCCTCTTTCCACCCGGATCTGTGTGGCATGCACAGCTCTGACCATCACACCTCTGCTGTTCATGATTTGGTTTCTAACAGGTAAGGTCCTGGGAGGGCAATTACAAATATATAAATACATGAACTCGATTTCTATGTCTGTAATTACCTGGAGGCCACTTTGCCTCTTGCCAGCCAAGGACAAAACACACACTGGCAAGAGATGCAACTCACTGTACAATGAAGGCTACAGGGCAGCCTTGCCCAGCAAACCCCTCCTGAAAATCCCCATTCTGGGGTAGGGCCACACTGCAATGCTTCCCTAGCACTTCTGGGGGAAAAATCCCCCAGCACAGAGACACTGCCACCCCCACAGCCTGTCTTTCTGGGAACCCCTGGCAGGCACAGCCCTTTCTGTTGAGCAGGAACCTCAGTCACATTCCCTTTTGCTGCAGGAGGGATGCAGACTGTGCTGCCAGGCCTTCAGGAGCCACACTCATCCTCACACTGCTCTGCCAAGTGATGCCCTCCTGTCCCTGCACACCCCTTCCCAGCACCTCTGCTCAGGTACAGACTCTCTCTGTGCCAGCATCTCCTCCCAGCTCTGCCCCCAGAGCTTTCAAAAAGGTCTGCTTAGCACTATTTTTCTCTAAAAGACCAAAAATTGTTTTAAACCCCTGTATTTCTGTTTTTAATTTAACAAGCAGCAGCTCTGAGTGCCATGGGGCAAGGCAGCATGCTTTGCAACCCAACTCTGTTTCACCAAAACTTCCTTCAAAGATTAAACACAACCAATAGCAAAGAAGTTAAAGTCCAAATGGCCAAATCCCACCTGCCACAGAGCCTAAATGTGACTGTAAGGAATGGGCTAAGGTGGGGCTGGCAGGGATTCTCACCAAGCATGTGGCCATGGGTGCTAACAGAGGGGAGATGGAGCCCTACATCTCATAAATGTAATATTCACCACAAAACATCCACCCCCTTAAATGTCAGACAGCTACCCTGCAAGTGTGGCTGGAGGTGATACACAAAAAAAGAACCTATAAAGCAGTGGGAGATAATTTTTTAAGACTGTTGATTGTGGTTAAAAATTAGTTTCATTTTCACTTGGGAGAGTTATGGCAGGGAAAAGCACAGAACTTTGATCATGTCTTTAAAAATAAATAATCGGAATTGGTTAAATAGAATCCAGGCACAAGAAGACAATTTACTGACTGTGAATTGCTAAAAGCCAGGGGATTAGTCAAAGATAACTCTCATTTACCAAATGTGTTTAACAGAAGTACTTGCAGAAGATTGTTATGTGATACACTAATTGTCTATTTTATTTTGAAAATTGAATATGGAGACGTTATTAAGAAATAAGTACAGCCCACAATAGGAACTGCCAGCCATGCCAAGCAAAACTAAAATAGGTTCCTCCTTCTGTTCTTCTAACAGTTGTTTGCAATATGAACCAGTGAACAATCTGAGCTTTTCTCAAGGTTGTTTTTTTTTTTTTTCCTGAAGTCCAAAGCAGGGAAGTAAATCTCGGCTCAAGACTCGCACCAGCTCCAGCAGCTTATCTGGTTTCATGGAGCAAATCCTGGTGCAGAAGCCTGGCCTGGGCAATTAGGAGGAGCATGCTGGTGCCTTGGGAAGCAGTGGGACATGGGGCACTGTCCGTGCTCCATTGGGAAGCAGTGGGACATGGGGCACTGTCAGTGCTCCATTGGGAAGCAGTGGGACATGGGGCACTGTCCCTGCTCCATTGGGAAGCAGTGGGACATGGGGCACTGTCCCTGCTCCATTGGGAAGCAGTGGGACATGGGGCACTGTCCCTGCTCAGTTGGGAAGCAGTGGGACATGGGGCACTGTCAGTGCTGGGGTTAGCCTGGACACACCACAGGGACAAGGGAGCTCCCAGGGACTGTTTTCCACCCCATTATTTGTCCTGCTCTGCTCAGTCCTGCTCTTGGCAGCACCTGTGGCAGAGGAGAGCCTGCCTTGGCTGTGACAGGGAGGTGGCACTGCATTAACCTCAACCTCATTTCACTGCCAAAGCTGGCACAGGTAGGGCTTCAAAAACTGAATAACCACTTTTACATTTTCTGTCAGTAGGTTGAGCCTCAGAAGGACAAAGCAAGCCAGCTGTCAGCCCACAGATGTCAGAAATATCTTTCCTGACCCAACACTCAGGCTTAAACACATTTTTTCCTGCCACCAAGTGCTCCTTTCCTCTGCCACAACTCCATTGTGGCCACAGCATAGGGAAGCAGTAATCAGCAGGAACAGAGCTGGCAGAGCTGGAGGGCAGCACGTGCAGAACACAAGTTCATATTGCAGTTGCTCACAGGAAAGCAATACCAAGACTATAACACAACCAGGAACCAAAATAAAATATATTAAAGTAACACAGGCGATATGTAGTCCTGCTCTGCTCATATATAAGAACAGCAGGAAAAAAAAACCCAGCTGGCATGTGCAATCCCTTCTTACAGAAATCCAGCTCCTCATGAACTACAGGCCTGGAAGTTTAAGTGGCTGAGCACTTCATTCAGGTGACAGACAGCCCCTTTTAGTCTTCATCAGCAGACATCCAGAGAGCTAACTCACAGACATAAAGCAAATCTACTTAGGGAATAAATGTCTAAATAAATATGAGAGATGGGATGCTGATCTTTTAATGTTCCTCTGCAGGGTAAATAAAATTATGTGGTTTTTTTTCACTTCAATTCATTTATGCTATTTGTTTATTACTGCATGATGAAAAGACCCAGCATGCCTACAGCTTAGTGGGTCTTCCCTCTGTCCTGGAGCAAGAAGTTGCTCAGCTAAGCTGAGCACAGGCAGGTGGGCACACAGAGCCATGGCTGCTGTCAGCTGGGGGCACAGATAATCTCATTTTTGATGGAGAAAGAGGGCAATTACTGCAACAGAGACCAAAAGACTGGGGCAGGCTGAAGGAGCGTGATGTTACACAGCAAATTCACCCTATTTAAGTCTGAGAGAGACAAACAGCTTTTCTCTTAGTTATGTCCCATCTGCCACCTTCACTTGGCCATTAAAACAATTTTTAATATGATAAAAGGAGTAATACTGCCTGACTAATGAATGTCGAATTATCGGCGTAAATGTGCCAACATTTATTTATTTATTTGCCTCACCGAGAACATGTTCTCTTCTGTTTGGTTTTCTACTTTAATGACTACAATTTATCATACTAACTAGGCCTTCCAGTTTGCTGAGTTTTGTTTCAAGTCCTGCTTTTTTGCTGAGACATCTGCGAGGGAGCAGATGCAGGTAAGAGAAGTAATAAAACTAATAAAAAAGCAATAGTAGCTGTCACCAAAAAGCACAGGTGACCAAACCACCTTCATTTAGTGAACAGGGCCTTTCCTTCTTGTTCTCATTTGATGATTTTACTGCCTTCTTTCCACCAATATTTTACGCTGCTTATGGCAGCCCTCTGCGAGGAACGCTAATTCCTAATTTCCAAGTAATTTGCTCTCCCTGCCTCCCAGCGGGCAGCATAAGGAGGAAGGGAAGCTGAAGTGTGAGGATTGTCTGTGATGAATTCGAGCCACCACGATGGCCCAGGCAGGGGTTTCAGGAGGAATCTGAAACTGCAGAGATGCCCCAGCCAGAGCAGGGATCTGTAACAGTGGTGGGAGTTTTGCACCACTTAATCACTGCTTTGTTTCAGTCTCTTCTGCCTTCACTCAGAGGCAGGATTTAAAAATACATGAAGGAAATGGATTTTCTCGTGTTTGGGCTTGGTTGTTTATTAAATCTTATCTAAAGTACAGAGAATTCAGCAACACTCCTAGCCACCAGCTAAAAGTGAGCAAAATGGAGAGAAATCCAGACGCCACAAGGTCTCTTAAAGCTGAACAGTCCAATAGAGAATTAACACCTCTATTATTTATACTTTTGACCCAATAACCAAACTCCCATGACCCTCAGTGCAGCACTGACTGTCCAACCAGAAACTACTGCCTGAAACCATGAAAAAGAAGGAAGATGAGCACTGAAAGAGACACCACCCAAATTCCTCCATCTTGTCCCATACCTATCACTATATTATAAAAATCTCAAATTTAAAACCCTTCACCATGTGAAGTCACACACTTCTATTTAACTACACACCCATGGTTTTAACTCCATCACTCAAATTTGGAGCCTTCTCCAAGGCCTTAGTCAAAAGCAGTGTTCTCCTGGGGGTCAGTGCCAGAAAGCACAGAAAGCTCAGGTCTCTGGGATGCAACAGGGATCCTGCCCTCACAGGAGGAGGATCTGCCACCTGTCTGGTGGTCCAGCTGCACCAAGGCTGTATCTATTTCAGAGCAAAAGCATATGTGTTTTCCCCACCTGTCACAACTGTGAAATGTACGGATAGCATTTACTTCCGAGGCATTCGTCACCCAAATTAACAGGCAATCTGTTAGTCTGGGTGTAATTAGCACCCCAAACTTTACTCCAGACGTGTCTAGTAGCTGAATTCTGCTCGCAGACCTTTCAGCAGCCTGGTGTACACTCTGAGTAAATATATGCCAATGTATGGAGTGGCAAGGCTGTGAAATCCCTGACAAATTCCATGCGAAGCAAAGCTGAACACGCTGCTTGGCTTTGCCTTTGCTAGGAGCCGTGGTGGAAAGTTCACAGTTTTACAGACTGAAATGGAGCACTCAGCTCAGCCAGGACCCAGCAAAAGGAAGGAGTGAGTGTAAGCCAACCAGCTGGGGCTGCCTCCCACCACCTCTTCCTGCTGCCAGATTTAAGCTCCACTGCTCCTGCCACATGAACATGCCCCTTGCACACAGACACGCATCCTGGAACATGACATCAGCATTTCTGAGAGGTACAGGTGAGCAACACGAGCAGTGTAAACCCTTATCTGTGTCATGGAGA
This sequence comes from Sturnus vulgaris, assembly GCF_052056855.1. NCBI lineage: Eukaryota > Metazoa > Chordata > Aves > Passeriformes > Sturnidae > Sturnus > Sturnus vulgaris. The sequence goes on along the minus strand of NC_142249.1, from coordinate 6,926,503 downwards.
GTACAACACAGCACAGACTGCAACCACACTGGCACAGCCTGCCTTTTCCATATTACAGCCACATCATCTGCAGCATCCTCAGATGCCCACCTGGATCACTCCGTTAGAGGGATATTAGATTAAACATAAAGAATGTGAAATGCCAAATAACAACGGGCTTAAGTTCTTTGAACTTGATGTTCACCTTTCTCTCTCGTGGTTGCCAGCATGGCAAAAGGGTATCTGCAAACCACACTGAAATGCTCCTTCACAAATCCAAAATGTGATGCAAAAAGAACTGAGGGAATGCACAACCCAGGCTGCCCAAAAGCAGTACAGCTTTCATCTATCACAGACTTCCCCTGGATGCTGGAGACTGGCTCATAGCTCCAGTGAGAAGGCTTCACGTTCATTCAGCAATCACTTCTTTTCTTTTTCTTAAATGATCCACAAACATTCCCTTGCTTAGTCTATAAATCAGGCCATATCTATTAGGATTAGCTTCTCCAGTGCTTATCTGCATGATTCTCTGGCCTCCCTAAACCCCACCTAACCTGCCCTGTACCTGCTGGCACCACAAAAAGTGAGAGACCTGCAAGGTGTCACCTTCCAGTGTCACAGCTTTCTCCCCCACGTCCTGGATAAATCTAAATGATAAATCTAAATGTCACAGCAGTGACATTGCCCTTGTTCTCTGCACATCCCTGGCATTTTACCATCCTCTCCCATCACAGTGGAGCTGCTGGGAGAGACTGGACTGCCTGGGTCTTTCCCAGCCCAGCACCCATGGCTGCTGCCCGAAATGCAGAAGCAGAAGGAAGGAGAGCCCAGGCTGCTTACCCTCAGGAAGGAGAGGTCTCTGTTGTGCTCAATGCTGGTGATCTCCAGGTTGCCCATCACGACCTCGCAGTTCTCATAGTACTTGCGCAGGGCACGGTACTGCTGCTCCAGGTCAGACAGGGAGCTCAGCTTGTTCTCAGTGCCAGCACAAACTGCAAAAAACCACAGCACAGGCAGTCAGGACAGTGTGGGAGAGGGGCACTGGAGCACATCAGGAAGTAAAGTCTGTACACAGTGATACAGGGAGCTGCATCAGAAATCTGTAATGATTCGCAGGGATGGACCACGCAAGTCACACTTTAATAAGAGACAGCAAAGTGGGAATACAGCCTGCAATCTCAACATCTCAGCAATTTAAACACCCCCCACCGAATGGCCTGAAGTGCTGGCATTTACCACCAAAGGGAGAAATGCAGGAAAAAGGCCAAGCAGCACCCCAGCACCCACAGGGTTAAACCCAGGTCCCAGCAAAGCCAGAGTCAGACACTGGGCAGAGGCACTCCCATCATGGGCTGAGGGACACCAGGCTGGAGAGACCTGTGCATCCAGACTGAGCTGGATAATCCAACATTTTCACTGCTCTGAACAGTATTTTGGACAAGCCAAGAGCAACCTGAGCAGAAGACTGACACCCAACATTGTTTTCCCCATCACTCTCCTTAAGACCCCAACTCTTCCCAGCTTTATGCAGTTAAATAGACGAGAAACAACAGGAAAAAACACATTGTCTTTCCACAAGTCCCCTGGCTGAATGCACAGCGAAGACATATCAGGAAACACCATCTTAATACACTTTTCAAAGGGCACCCTCTAACATTACACCACTCTGTTCTACATTTTGAAGCCCAGTTCAAAGCCACCACAGAATCCCAGCTCAGCTCAGTGCATCAGCCTGTTGTATCATGCAGTGACAAAAAAAAATAAAAAAAAAAGAAGACAGAAACAAAGACAGAAGCAGCATTTTACATGATCTGCTTTTCACACATTGCTCAGCTTGCTCAAAGATGTTTAAATGGTCAAGGTGTGGGGCTGGGCTGGTTTGGGTTTGCCTGTTTCAATGTACTCAACTTTTCCTCTTTAATCAACAGCTTGTGGGTTGTTTTTATCTGTGAGCAAATTAATCTGGGTATACCTAAATTTTTGAAATGGGCATTATATTACGCAGAACAGGACAAAAATGGCATTTCTTATTTCTGATCCACTTCTGGCTCAGATCAATACAAACAAAACTCTCCATGACTGGAGGCATAATCAGTAAAATTGGCTAAAATATACTCTTTTGAATGATGCAGGTCCTTTTTATAAATACCAAAAGTAATTAGGTTTCAGAGTAGTACAATTATTGACTGCTCATTTCCTATATCCCCTTCCCTTTCTTTTTTTTTTTTTTTTCCTCTCAATGGAAATGGGAACGATTCTAATCTCTTTTTCCTCTGTGGCCTCTCTGTGAAGGGTTGATCAGACAATTTTTTGGGTTGTGTTTTCATGAGCACAGACCAAAACTGAACAGCCACTGAAAAAGCTGCTTCTCCAAAAAGGCATTGGGTCTACCCACCATAGGAAATGCTGGAGTATTATTTCTTTCTATGACCTGGTAAAAGTAAAATATCAAAATTCTCACTACAGTTAAATATTTGAAATATTTGACCTATGTTCACTGTACTGTGTCAAAGAAAAAAAAAACAAAAAACAGCTGGGTTTGCTCAGGTTTTAGAATAGAAGCTACCATCTCATTTTGAGGCTTAACTTAAAAGCACGACCATTCCAATTTTAAAATTTTCTTTAAAGCCTTACCACTTAGAGTAAATCACACCTAAACACAGTTTCATTCATAATATTTTCAACAGCTATTTTGGGAGATGCCCAAGATGGAAAGATATGGTCACAGTGGGATGTCAGGAAGCTCTGGTGGACTGGGAACACTGGAAGGATGAAGCACTGCACCCAGGAGATGGCACATCCTTTTTTTTTGAAATACAAAGCCCTGTCCTAGCTCATGTATAGAGTTTTATTCAGAGAAGCCCTCGTGTGCTAACTCTCCAGGGACATTCCTGTGCCTGCCAGGACACCTAAAAATCCTTGCTTAGCATTTGAAAAATGGGTTTGTGCGTTTCTTCCTTAAATACAGCAGTATCTATTAGGAGGCTGATCATATTTCCAGCCAGGTAAGTGTTATCCTGTCCTAAGGCTCCCGATAATAAATACCTTTGTTTCGTTCTGCAATCCCTGCTAAGGACCCACACAGCTCAGAAAACAATTCCTGCAGCTCAGCTAATAAAGCTAGATACTGGAACACTGATATTCCATGTTGCACACCCATTAAACGTTTCCTGCAAGCTAATGCAGCCATTTGTTTGCTGTGAGGAGGCAGAAACACCTGGAACCTGTTCTTGCAAGAGGATCTGGCAGGGGTGAAGCCAGCCCAGATGTGAACCAGGGCTGTGAGTTTTATTTGACTGAGATTAATTTTGTGCAGCCAAACCACTGCAGTAACTACTCCCATGTTTTTGATATGGATAGTAATCAATTCTTTTGGATTAAAAAAAAAAAAAACAAACAAAAACACCTTTAAAGCTAATTTAGAAGCAATCGTGCTGATCCTTTAAATTTATCTCACAGCAATTCCAAGCACTTAATGTCCATCTTAAAAAGAAAAGTTTCCTTCAACAAAAAATTGGTCACAGATTGCCTCAAATCAAGTCACGTACCAAAAGTGATTATCCCACATCAATTGAGGGACACAGAAGTGCACATTTTTTTCCATTGGTACCCAACCAGCAGTGCAAGTTGGTGCAGAGACAGAACTCAGAGCAGGAGAGAGCTCTGACCTGCACAACAAGCTCAAGTCACATAGCAAATGTGGGTATAATCATGGATCATTAATAATCCATTATTACAGCAAGTCATTAATCTCTCTGTCCCAGCTTTGCCATAAATGCTTTTGATGCACCTAATAATTATGTCATATTCAAAATACAAAAGAGGAAGCGATGCCAGTATTTGAGAAAAGCAGGTTAGGTCCTTCACTTGCAGGAGGAAGGACTGGGGCAGTTCCTCCCATTCCTTCGCTGAGAATCCTTTAAAAGGGAGAGATAAGAGATGCTCTTGGCAGGTTTTTCAAGGTAAATAACAACTAACAGGATAAAAAGGGCTTTCCTGCCATGAGAGAGAAATGCTGCTGCCGTGGACAATCACAAAGGTGCTCCTGTTGGCCCACTGACACCAGGGAGCCAAACCTGGGAGGGACAAGGGCCAAAATACATGCTGTGAACTGCTACTTAACAAGTTTTATGCCCCATTTTCAGCCATATGAGGCAATTCCCAGCCGCTCCAGGGCAGAAATAATTGTTCTGGGTCTGATTTGCCAAGGTAGTTAAAAAGCACTAAACTAACTGTGTGTGAAGTGGGAGCTGAGCAGGAGTCACAGGAGATTCCCAGTCCCTCTGTCCCTGAGCTCAACACAGAGCAGGAACACATCCCAGCCACCTCCTGCTCCTCTCCTGTCACAGCAACAGGCATCTATGTGCTGTAGCAGCTCTTTAAAATTAATGCCAAAATAATATGTGTTTGCAGTGATGTTCCAGCTGTATACAGGCATATAAACACAAGCACAACAAAACGGATTTCCTTGTCACGCCAGGCAAAGCCACCATAATCTGTATTTCATGAACCCTCTTCAAAGCACTTTGTTGTATACTGTTAGATGTGTTGTTTAATACACCCCCAGAAATGGATGAGCAGAAAAAAAAAAAAAAAAAAAAAAAAAAAATCAAGACAGAGCACTGTAACTGTTCCTGCAGCACATTAATAAAAAATAATAAAATAATTAATAAAAAAATACTCATTCCCTGTCTCTAACACAGAGCTGTAGCCTCCAGACTGAAGCTGCTCTCATTATTGAGCATCTCCATGGGGGAAACCCCCCAGTGCTCTTTCAGTGCACACGCAGGAAAATCAGACTTTCCTTACATTTCACCCAAGTTTGTGGGGGCAGCTCCAGCCTGACCTGATTTACTGACAGGCCACCAACCCCTCAAACCCACAGAGTGTCCATGGGCAGAGTCACCCACCACTGAGGTTATCCCAAAGCTCGAGGACATGCCTCTTCCACCTGGGAAGTCCCAAAAGCAACAAGCCAGTGGCCACTTCCCACCTCCACCCTAGTCATGGGGGATTTTGGGTGGCTGCTGGAGCAGAGCACGGCTTGGTCATCACAAAAAGAGGATTTCAGGCACCACTCACACATTCACACTTCACATCCAGTTGTTTACTTATTGCCAGGCACCTAAAGTGACAAGAGTTTCAGCTCCTAATGGCCCCAATTACAACAGTAATAATCGTCTGTGTTGAAATTAACTTGTGTTTTCTATCAACATTCATGCACATGACTTGGAAATTAACTTTCCAGTGATATTTTTTCATAAAATAGCCAAATCATTCAAACGCTCTCTTAAAGGTGGCAAAAAAAAATACAGAAATTTCAAAGTCCATTAGATTCTGCTTTTTAGCACATTATTTTGCTCTGCTCTGTTGATGATAAATCTATACATTAAATTAAGAAATCACACTTGCCTCCATCTAGTTCTGCTTCTTCTAATACTAATGGATTTTATAACTCTCCCAGCTCAACTTTTGGAAGGAGATCAACTTGTTTCATTTCTTCTTTCCAGATCAGCCTGCATCTGGAGTGCTGAAGAGTGGAATCCATCACCTCCACCACGGTCACCCCCAGCTGAAATCACGGTGCCCCACTCCTCTCCCAAAGCACATTTAAAGGAGCAGTGATGAGGCATCCTGGTTGCTAACTCCAAGGGAGTTATCTTAAGCATCTGAATATATTTTCCTCTGAATCATAAAACATTTATTATCATCTCTTTGGCAAGGATGCAGGAGAGCAGTGCATTTACCCTGCACAACCTCCCTTTGCCAATCAGTTTGTCGGGGGGGGCCAAAAACACAAAGGGAGGTTTAAATTCTTGGAACTTACTGGTTTGAGGAATGTCTTTATAAAAAGGACAGAAAAGATGAGCCCAACAACAGCCATCCTCTCTTCCTAACACATTCTTCTCCCGTACTTCCCACTTATTTACTTAATTAGCTGTGTTTTTACAGACAGCACCATTATCAGGGTTTCTTGAAAGGCAGCTGACTGTTTACTAATAATTGCAAACACTTGTGGCATTTTTTTAAGACTCCCCCAGACAGAGGGAATACTCAAGCCTCTTAAGGAACAATTAATTACCAGCAATGCTGCAGCAATCCCCATTCACTTCTTTCTGCTCCAGCTCTCAGCACCAGCCTGGGCCCCCTGTCACATAGGCACACAGGAAAGGGAAACACACTTTTCATTATTATTTTACAGTTCTCCTTGAATGAGCTGCAAAAGCCCTGAAGTTTCTTGCAATTAGGCACATCCTAATGAAGCGAGGGCTGTCTGCACTTAGAGCCTTGCAGATGTTTCCCGTGAGAAGGCAAAACCCTCCTGGAGGTCACCAGCCACTTTCCTGAAAACCCAGTGGTTTGGGCAGAGTGCTTTAAAATTGGAGGTTTTCTTTCCCTAGGTGGGAGGCTGTAATGAAGGAGAGCCTAATTTTCTCTGTACTCCTAATTAAAAGCTCAGCTGGCACAAGTGCTTTCCTTCCGCCAGGTCTGCCCTACACGAGGAAATTATCATTCCCATTTGAATCCGGCTGCATGCAATCAACCCGACTGCCATGACCCCCTGGACAGCCACATGGCCACAAGAGGAGCCCAGCATGGCCACCAGAGGAGCCCAGCATGGCCACCCAGCTGCTGCTCAGCCTGCCAGAGTGTCACCGGGATGAGGTGACACAGCACAGGCACTACAAACACTTCCCCCAGAGCATTTCTTCCCCACGGCATGAAGAAGTGGTCCCTGGGTTGGATAGGGATCAAAAAGCATTGATCTCCTGAAATTTGGTCGCTAAAATCTCAACTATCATTTCATATGCCTCTCTAAAAGCTTTCCAGCACTTCCAGAAAAGGTGCAAGGATGTGTGTGAGCCTGGTCCCACCTCCAAGAGAGGCACCTACAAATGGAGGCTCATTCCCAATTTTATGAACAGAAACAGCTGGGCACAGTAGAGACTGACAGTGATTGTGACTCCACCAAGAAGGATTAGCTATGTGTGATAACACTTCTCCCAGCTGATGGAACCCTCTCCTCATGCCAAACTCTCCAAAATCCCTTTGGTGGATGGTGCACAGCATATTTTACTGATGTAAAAGATGAACTCCTGTTCATACCAACCAAAAAACACCATGAAAACATTGACCAGATTTATACAGCGACATTTTAAGGATATTCACTCGTACTGACCATGTCAAGCCATCATCACCAGCTTGTTTTATGCCAGTATTTCCAGCATTGTTTCTCTTTTAGTTAAGTCACAGCTATATTATGGCATGATAATCAGCAACTGGAAAGGAAAAAATAGGAGTAATGTTGTGCAGGACATATATCATACAGCTACAACTAAAAAAAGGCAGAAATTAATACAAGAAGTTTTACCAATGGTTCTTCTGCCTCAAGCCTTAGTACCAAATTTTTTTCTCTGCGTATTTCTGCAGTTTTTCTCCCTACTCTTCACAAACACACACACACACACACACACACACCCCTCCTTTCCTCATTTTGTTCTGTTTGAGGGTAAATAGTCGCTTCTTAACTATAATGTAGGTACTGGACTTGACAAGCAATTAAAGCAAACAATTTCCACTCATCTAACTTTGCCAAATTAGTCATCTACCATCTGCTCTATCATCTGTCTCTCCTTGAGGTCTTGCTGTGAATCTGGAAGCACTCACTCTGACAAGGAGGCAGTAGATAAGCCTCCAAGCTGGTGGGGAAGCCGAGGGATGGAGGTGACATGGGGGTGACACGTGGCACCACCACCCCCATCAGGATGGCTTTGAGGAGATGCTCCTGGCTCCAGTGGTCAAATGGGCAAACTACCAGCATGCATGTTGTGATAGGAAAACATTTTAAATTAAATTTTTTTTTTTTTACAGCTACTTATGCAGCGGGGTAGCTTAGGAAGACTGTGGGGTTTTCATACCAGATGCAAAAAATAACTTGGTTTATTGAAATACCTTCAGCATTTGCAAGCTACTTCCCAATGAAGTACATAACCCAAGCAAGCAATTAGCAGATAATATCTAAAGAAGATTTGAGTGGTTTCTGCTCCCAGCACCTGGCTTAGCTCAGGTAAGGCCACAACAAAACAATTTTCAAGTAGCTCTGAAATACAACACTGCTCTCCTCTGCCCTCCAGCTTCTCAGCACTGGCAGGACTTTCTCCTTTTACCAGGCTTCCATTCTGGGCTCCTTACTGGGCCTCCCAGTACAAAAGAAATATCACCAGCATCCCTTTTCCAACTGAGCTACGCTTCCTCCCCAAGGACATCAACTCCAGAGTGCAAGTCAGTCCATGCAAACGTTGTTGGTCTGAGCCATCACACAGAGGAATCATCCTCCCTGTTGCTGCTGCAGAACATTACAGGTTAACTCTCCCTGCACTAGGCAGGCACTTGAGTGCAGCTCCCAAGATTGTCTGATTGACTCTTAACGACATGAACCAAAATTCTCCCCTACAGCACAAAAGTACAGACCATCTAAGGCAATACCTTGTAAGACTAATAAGCCTGCAGACAAATGACCATAATGCAAGGCCATGTGTTCTTCCAAGTGCCAATCTGGAGGCCTAAGAGTGTCCAAATATTGCTCTCCCTGCTTTCCAGCCCTCACTCTTCTCAAGTCCTGCTCCAGTGCTAGCCTGTTTCCCTTGACACATGGAAAACACTCTGTAACTTGTGAGAAATGAGAGTTATAAAATAGGCAATGCATTTATTTAGCACTGAGGTGCATGGGGGATAGCTTTTTTTAACGCATGCACTTTGAAACTTTAAGCCATTGCTTTATTTATTTTCTAAAAAAGGGTTTTGGATTTAGCACTCATCACTGGTAGCCTTGTACCCCTCACCCTGTTTGCAAGTTCTGGCTCACTTTATCACAAACCAGTCTGTCTCTTCTCCCAGTTTTGCAAGCACAGTAAACATTGGCCATTCCTCATTGTTTTGCTTAGCTAATTTTGAGAACTATTTCTTACTTCTCAGTTCTCCCTCTCTCCTTCTACCCACTGCATCACGGTGCATCCTGGCTCCCTAGCAGGGCAAAGCAGTGGAGATCTCTGCAGGCCCCAGCAGTGAGAAGGATTTGGATTGATTTTTCAATGCCAGGGGAAGGAGTGGAGGGAAGATGATGGAGCACAAAGCCACAAGCACCAGGGGAGCACACCCACAGGTGTGGGAGAAGGTGGAGCACAGGGGAATTGGGATCTTGGTCTGGTCTTTGGCACCTTCAACAAAAATCAATTTGGAAAGGGATGCCAGTAACACCTGCTGTGAGGTTGGACCAAAATCATCTCCCAGCAAAGCCAGGCTGCTTTGCTGGGACATTTGCTGGGACACAAAGGGCTCTTCCCCCCCGGCAGTGGTCCCCAGGGATGCTCAGCTGGCACAGAGCACTGCCCTGGTGCTGCGGCGGTGGCTGCGTTCCCTGGCAGGGACTCACACAGCTCCCGACAGCCACGGGCCTGCTGCCTCCCCTCGCTGCTTCCCCCTTCCCCAGAGAGCCCCAAACACAGCAAGCACTCACTCACTCCACTTAAATGCATTTTAATTAACACTGTGCAAACACGCGGAGCTGGTGCGTGCGCAGGGGAGCGCCTCCATCCAGCTCCCGCCCGGGAAGCCCGGTGGGAACGGGATTGCTGCCTGCACAACCCTGGAAATACATTGGCAAGATGCTCACAAGATCCTCCTCGCTAGCATCGTTCCTGTCAGAGATGCAGCTCGGAGTGGGGAGGTGGGACAGGTGCTTTTATGTCCCTGCTGTAACACGGGTAATTAGTCACCACTAAAGCACACAGCGAGAGGCGCCTCGTTACAGCTTAAGCACAAGCCACTTGCGACATGTAAAAGGTGTTTCCCCGAGATCACCCACAGAAATCTTGCCAGCATTACATTAGTAATTATCACATAACCCAAATACCACCTAATAAAATGATTAAGGCAACTGTGAGATTTCAACGCCTAAAGAAAAGGAAGGCTGCGGTGAGAACAACCTCCCCAGCTTCTGGCAACCAGACAAGACAAAGCTGCAGGGAGCTCTGGAAAAACACTTGGGAGTTAAAGAAAACCAGTATCTCATGGGACACACCTGGAATGGCCAAGACAGGGTTTGGGTGTCCCCATTACCAGGCAAGAACAGACCCAACACTTCTGGAGCTGCTTTGCCCAAGTGCTTCAAGGTGACTGCAATGCAGGAGAACGTGATGACAGAAATACCCTACTTTAGCCAGTGCACACATATCTATTAAACTGAGACAGAATGCAGTTTATTTTTCATTAATGAAAATATAACAGGTTCTCAAGCACCACGATAACCTTGTCAAGCAGGCAGGAGAATCCAGCTCACGTAAGAGAGCTGAAATGGTGATTACTGGGACTTGGAAGTACTGCAGATGAGGGGAAGGCAGGGGATCTGCTGAGGCTGTCCGGACCCCCAGGTGGACACCACACCTTGCCCAGAGCCAAAATATGCTGGCCTAGGAAAGGAGACCACGTCCTGGAGTCTGCGGGGGTCGTATATGTTATGGCCATCAAGCCTAAGAATTAATGTGCTCTCTTACACAAGACTTCCTTACACCAAAGCTTCTATTTGCCTAATTGCCCATGGCTGCACTAAGTAATAAACCCCATATGTTTTATTCAAACAGGTGCTTTCAGACAGCAGTTTATAGGCAGGAAAAACAAACTTTCAGTAAATAAAGTCTAGGCAAAAAAAATGTGTTGGTTTTTTTTTTTTTTCTATGCGCTGTGCATAAGAACGTGCAGCCCCAGCGTGAAGGCAGCCTCTTGTGCACAGCCCATCCCTGGTGTGCTGATAACCTCACTGTACACCAGCAGAATATTCAGGACCAGCTCCTGCAGCACTGAAGCTCCTGCCTGTTCACCTGGGAGGGGAGGGCTGAGTATTCGAGTTCCAGGAGCTTCTCAGTGTGTCTCACAGATTCTTTAAAAATTAGCCAGGCAGCAGCTGAAATCACAGGCTGGCTTGTCCCTCTCCACACAATTCCTCTGTAAATGGTTCTGCCTCCCGAGGCTGGAGGGAGCATGGGGGAGTCCTGCTGCACCTCAAACACAGTTTCCCTGCAGTAGAATCCATCTCTAATTGCTCCCCTCACCCAGCCTATTGCTGCACTGCACACACCTAAGGCACATTTATCTGTTATTCTCAGTCTTATACACTTCCAGAAATCACCTCAATAGCTAAGTTCTAACCAACCATACTTAGAATCAGGTATTGTAAATTCTTTATAGAACAGTTTGTTCACATATACTCTCTGTTAATGCTTGCTGTTATTTCTGTCGGGCTTTTTAAAACGCTCTCCATATATATTTTACAAACGTTTGGGTTCATTCCCACCTCCCCACCCCAGAGACTGCCCTTAAACTCCTGTCCATTCATTGTGACAGTATCAATTTGTAAAGGTCAACAGAAAGCTTCTCTGACAGCTCAACTCAGAAAGTAATTTTTAAATGTGCTGTTTCTCTCCCTCTACAAAGCAAGATGCCGACACAATCAAAACCCAAGGTCTTTATTTCACAGGCTGACCAGTGGCTTTGATAGGCTTTGGATCCCTGATGGCCACTGAACACTCCTTGGAAATATGAGCTTGTTTGAGGGTCTTAAAAAATAGCAACATCTGAATTTGCAGGTTTAAAAACAGGGAAAGGGAAGAGAAAGGTTTATTGAGAGAACAACATTAATTTGCTGCTTCTCTGAAAGCCTCTGCAGACCCTGGATAACAGAGTTCCAGGGATAACTACACCAACATCACCACTCTGTGGGTTTGGCCTTATGCATTCTTTTATCTACATGAATAACTTACATTTTGCACTTAAAAACCCCACAACCAGCTGGCTAGTAAAAAAAACCAGACTATGCTAACATATTTTGATGCTTGCTTCTGATTTATTTTGAGAGAACAGGTTATTTTATTTGGGATTGGGGTCAAAAGCCTCTTCAAAAGGCATCTGCCCTTTCCCCCATGCCATAGTTTACTGAATATCTCACATTCATAACCACTTAAAGGAGGGCTGTGCAATTTATGACATTGTTATACATGAAGAAAACCTGCCATAAATCAAAGAAACCAGTTATATAAATGAGCATAAAAGTGCAGGGAAATGTCACAAGATAGCAATAAAGTATCTTCCAAATGGTAAATCCCGGGAGCAGAGGCACCATTAGTTTAGAATCCTCCACTCAGCAACAGCAGGACCAGTTTATCACAGGAGCCACAAATAGCAGTCCTGGGAGGAAGTTATAAGCACAGGGTGAGGGGTTTTACCCTGCAAACAGTCATAAAGCCTTTCACTGACTTCCCAGGTCCCAGCCCAGGCTGCTACCTGAGATTTGGTCATTTTTCTGCAAACGCTGCCAGCAGAAGAACAGACGTGTGACAGCGAAATGCCAAGGAATTCGTTGGGATGAAAGAAATGCAATGCAATATATAAAACTCTGCAGCTGCCCCCAGAAAAGTGGTGGCAGCACCAGGGGGATCCCTGGACAGATCAAAGCTTCAGTTCAGTGGCACGTGGAGATGATGGCAGGAGAAAAATCTCTCTGAGATTTTCCCACCCCACCCATCCGTGATGATCCTCCCAGGGATTCCCTTTCCAACCTGCTCGCTCCAGCAAGGCTTCCAGTGAGCAATCTGAAACAACCACCAGACTGTGCCCTTGGGCTTATTTCTAAGGTCTGCACACACAGCCATTCCCCATCCTTTTGGACTTGGAGAAGTCCCAAGACTATTCCTGACCTCTTATCCTGCGCAGGGTAACCATTATCTCACTGTTAAAACAACAGCCTGCAGTGATTGCCAAAACCATCTGTTTTTTCTGCTTCTTCGTGCAAGGCAAGGGGCACAAAAGGAGAAGGCACAACAGAGGGCAGGCTGCATTTTTTTGGAGACATGGATGACACGTTCCCACAGACCAAAAGCAGCTTTCCTCTCAGCTGAAGATGACATTTCTGCCCAAAGCCCTCCTCACCTGGTTTTATTTTCACAAGCAAACAGGGAAGAAAGGCAGGTGAATGCCAGGTGCCTCACTGCTCCTAGCCAGGCAGAGGGCAGCAGGCATGTTCCTCAGCAGCCTCCCTGAGAGGAAAAGCCAGGAAGCAATTTTCCCAATTTTCCCTCTGCCAGCAGGCTGCTCCCGGGGTCCCCACTTCATTAATCCATTCCTCTTGCTCGCTCCACTCCGTGATCCTGACCTGGGAGGGCAGAGGGAGGCAGGAGGGGGAGCACAGGGCACCTGCCATGTGATTCCTGGCCAAACCTTGTCCCGGGGGCTCTGGCCAAGGCCCTGTGCTTTAAGTGATGCAGGAGCACGTGTAAATTCACCCGCTGCAGAACGTCCTTGGAGCCGCCTGCCTGCGATGGGGACATGGCAGCCAAGGTCAGCAGGGCTCCTTTGATGGTGACAAGCCTGTGGTCCCATCCTTAAAAACGCCCAGATTGTCCCCAAAAGCATCTCAGAGGGTGGAGGGACATTCCCAGGAGCAGGGCTCTGTTGTTCTTCCCCCACCACACCGTGCTTGCTAAATGCCTTCGCTTTTCATTACAGGCAGAGAAAAGCACAATCCAGCTTGGACTGCTAGGAACAGCTTAATTAATAACAATTAGCTGCAGCACCATTGTGATTCAGGTGGCGTTTCTGGAGCATGAAGGAGAAACTTGACACTTTTCCTTGTGTGCACGGACATAAGAAATTCCAGGCGAAGTTAATGGAAAGCGAGCGGCTGAACAACGCCAAATTTCAAATGTACTGTAAAATTACCAAATTATTTCAATGTCACAGGAAGGCGTCGCACTACTTCCAGGATTATTAGCCCTTGCAGAGTTTTAATAATATTTGGTCAAATACCTCAGGAGCACATCGCTGGGGTATTATAAAACCACTGAGATGCCATAAAATCCTTTTATATTTTAGGAGAGGGTGGGCTTGAAATCCGTGATTACAAGAAAGACAGGAGGCAACAGGCTCGAAAAGCTGAAGGTGCCATGTGCTCCCTGAGGCCACCTGGTCCCTGCCTGGTGGAGGATGCTTCAGAGGGGGCCTGGCTGTCCCCTCCTTGTCAAGGAGAAGGGGAAGGACACTTTATGAAATTGCTGTTGTCTAAACTGGTCGAAACACCTGCCAGTCACGGCGGGTTTATTGGCCACGCTCCCCGCAAGGGGGGCTGCATCTGAGTGCCTCCACCTTAATTAGTGTCACTGCAGTCAGATGCAATTTATGCTTAAATATACATGGGTAATAAGGAGACAGAGCAAGTGATTCCTTTCAAACAACAGCAAAAAAAAGAAAAGGTGGAGGCTTCAAAACTTTGGAAAATCAAGAGAAATTCTTAGCTGGATCTACCTGCTATTAAAAGAGTCTTTGCCAGGCTGGTGTTGTCGTAGTAAAAACAAGCAAGCAAAGCATGAAGTGACTGTACAGGATCATGTTTAGAGAGCATGAAAAAGCACAGGAAAGTGCACCCAGCATGCTAAATGTGAACACACAAGGGCATCTGTGCCAAGCAAGTTAGGCAGCCCATGACACTCGCTGTGAAAACTGCACACACGTGCTGATGTTGATTTTCATAAGGTTTTTTTGCAGCTTTGCAGGAAGCCATCACCCTGATCTCAGGAAAATAAATGTCCTGTATGGACCAGCCAGAAAAAAAGAACATAACACAGCCATGTTGCAGGCAGGGGGAATTCCAGGTGGCAATACCTGGCCTGGAGGGAGTATGTTTGGAAATTGCTCTGATACAGGTGTGATGCCGCTAGAAAACCAAATGTTTCAGACTTCTTACCAACAGCAAAACAGGCATTTTCTAAAGCAGACATACCAAGGACATGTGGGCAAACACTGGAAATGAAAACAAGTGGCTCCTGCCCCTAAGACTCGCCACAAATCCTGCCTGAGCAGAGCCCTGCCTCCCAGAGCGTAATCGTACGCTTTCCTTATCATTTACAAAATCTGAGCCATATTGTTGTAAAAATATGTCTGAAAGTATGAAAACTGTTCCAGGGCTTCTGGCAGAGCCTGCAGATACATGGGCCAAAAATCTGCTTGCCAGCAGCAGAAATCCACCCTGCTTGTCCCTGGCATCAGCATCTGGAGAATGCACTGCTGCCTCAATGCCACAGCAGCCAAGGAAATAGAAATCACCACATCATGAGCTGGCCAGCTCATCTTCATACCTGCTTTTGTCAGGGGCAGCCAGAGCATGGTATCAGGCTTTTATTTTCTCTTAGGTCTCTGCAAGATCCCTCACTTGATCATGGATGATTTCCATCAAACTTATATTTGACATAATTAAGAGAACTGGTTGGGTATCAGTCTCCTTTCCATTGGTAGTGCTGCACCAGAGCAAACAGTGTTTGATGAACAGCTTTGGGTTCTATCGTGTTACCTACATCAGGCTGAAAGGTCTGTGACTCTCCACAGCCACAGAAAGGAGAGAACAGAACAATATTCACCTTACAGGTCATTTGGAGCCAGTGAAAACCTAAAAAAACCTCTCAGGGACACCTCACCAAAGCTCAAAGCACAGCCTTCTATGAACATAGCACGTCTGTAGTTATGAATGCAGGCAATATTCCTGTGCTTAAGAAATGCACCACTTTTGGTTTAGCTGCCTTGGTTGTCCTCACTCATGTTCCTTCCCAAGGAAAGTAAGGCTGGGCTTGAACTCAAAACTAATTGCCCCTGTAGATTTGGTTCTCCATGGCCCCACTCCTCCTGAAAGGAGGCAGAAATCCCCCAATACAGATCCCACCCACTATGCTCTGCAGATTTTTTTTATTATTTTTATTTTATTTATTTTATATGTATATATATATTTTTATTTATTTTTTTTTTTTTTACTGGGGAACTATAAGCACTTCCTGCAATTAATGGTTCTCTGTGACCCTAGTCTCTGGATAAAAGGAGGCAAAACCTCTTCCACTGGGCTTGGAGACAGTGGCAGCACCCCTCCCAGAAAAATACAAGGCCTGGAAAACTCACCAGTCTGGGGGTGCAGAGGATGCACCCACCCTGGGGAATGGGAAACTCCAGCAGGAAGCCCCTCTCTAAGCCACACACATGCCAGGCTGAATCCTTCCTCTCCCTCTCCTCTCTGCACCCACTGGTGCTGCATGATTAATATCACATCAAAATTGTCTTTGTAGACTATCCCACCAATCTTTCTTTGTGTAATGTTCACTTTACAGCAGGTGACAGTTTTAGTGATTCCTCCTTTATTTGCATGTCCCCTTGAAGAAGCTTCATTTCTCCTTCTAATCAAGTCATTAATTTTCAAGAAAATCGTTCCCACCCTGAGATGGCTGGATTCTAATTTGTCTCTGTCACACAAATGACAAGTATCACCTCATTGTCATGCTGTGATGTTCCTCCACATACCTGTATTTGAGCAGGAAAAGCACCAAAATTATTTTTCCACAATTGCTTTTCTTTGTGATAGTTTGCTTCTATCATGATCCTTCCTCCAGGTACTTTGCAGCAGTATTATACAACCGGTTGCTTTTTATTTCCAAACATATCTTGTTCGTAATTTCTTTGTAATGGGAGAAGTAGAAATTATGGTGCCAAAATGACTTTCTTTTTTATCCTCTTTGCATCCTGTTTACCAACAGAGCTGACCACCTGGGATGCCAGTGCACACTCCCCTGCTGTCAGATCGATGCTTCTTTCCAAAAGTTCTTTCCCTGCTGTTGTCAGCACACGGATTTTCACGTCACAAAAGCATCATGGTAAAAACAGAGTTCGTGCAATCTGAAATCCCACCAGGCAGCTCCTCCTTTTCCTCTTGTTCTTCCAGTTACACCCCTTCCTTTTCCTATCTCTCTTCTTCTTGGATCCCAAACTGCCCCCACTAACTCTGGGCCACCAGTCAGGAGAATCAAGAAATGCTTTTAGGAAAGGTGACCTGCAGTGTGGCTGTAAAAAGAAAGGTGGAGAACCCCACAGTCTGCAACTCACACCTCCTTTTATTATCAAAACACCAAAACTACTGACTACATACATCTCTGATTTATTACAGCACTTGCACATCTCGGTTTTAATTGCACCAAGAATATTTGGCAGAAAACAAAGGCTGAGAGCCAGAATTGTGGCCACTGGATGATCCTTACTCCCATGACCATGAAACTCGCTTGCCCTGTGCCACAAATGAACCTTCCTGATGACAAACAGGGGCTTTTCCAGAGGAAAGATGTTCCTGATTTGCAGGGTAGCTGGGATTTTCTTCTGCCATTTACCATCAGGCACTAACTTCATATTAAAATCAAAAAGCTGGCTTCTCATGGATCTTTAAGAACACTTATATCTTAAGAACACTATATATCTTTCTCATCTCGTGCTACTTCTCCTGGAGGAAATGTACTTGAGCCTCAGAACTATCCCTGAAATCCTATTTGGGAAAGGCTGGGGGTGCAACTCCTTCACTAGCTATTCCCAGCACACAGGATATTAGATATTAACAAATTTTAGTCCAGTAAAATCGAATAAATAAAATCTTTCTCTCAAAGACAGATTACTTTTGCTTCATTAAAGCATCAAGGTTGCACACAGCCCCCTGAGAATTGTCCTGTCATTTTTATTTCCTTTCTGTTGTGCCTACTGTACCACCTGGTGGAGAACACCACCAAAAGTGATGGCAAAACAGAAGAGGAATTATTCACAGAGGAACCAAAGGCCTTGCAAGGGTTTCTTTTCTTATTACTGACAGTTCAGTAAAAAATTTCAGCTGATGGGCCTGGATTACCTGGTTATAAATTCACACAATACCTCGAGTTCACATGGTAATTCTGAGCACAGCATCCCAGGGGGAAGGTTATTCACCAGGGACTCAGCAAATTCCAGGACTCAGGTAAGAGGAGTGAAATGGGACTGAAAGATGATGGATTTTGTGCAATATCATCTCTCTCCTCTCCCAGGCTGTTGTGTGCAAACACTGGTCACATTTTTCCAACCTTATAATTGCAAAAATCAATGAAATTCTCAACCATGGAAAGGCAAATTAGCAGAGGAGTTCCCCAACACATTGCATTGTTGCTGAAAAAATCAGAGCAGATAAAATGAATCATTTTATTTGGGCACCGTTTCAAAGCCCAACTTCAGGGGAAGAAATTAATTAAATACCTATTTTAACCTCAGAATTGAACTGACAACAAAAGTTGTGGTTTGCATTTCCACTGTGAAATTCTCCAAATGCATTTCAGTGTTTGATTTGAGAGGCAATGCAAGAGATGTAAAGCACGTGTGCAGGAAGAAAGCATGTGTACTTTTTCATCATCCTGAAATAAAACCTCTGCCAGTGACAGCTCAGAAAACAGCAGACAAGAACCTATTTCTAGATCTGGAGGTAATGCTGTTATTTGTAAAAGTTCGGTTGGATTTGGGGAAAAAAAAGAAAATGTATGAACTTAGGGAAATCTCTTTTTTCTCAGCTGGGAGAAATTGCTACAACTCTTATAAAGTCTTATATATATATATATAGTAAGATATATACACGAAGAAAGAAATAATGTGAAGCAATATCAAGCAACACTGCCCTGCAAAAATTCAGATTCATTTTGTTTGGTGAATTTATCTTGTTGGTCTCCAGACAAAAAAAAACAAAACCAACCTTTTCATTCAGTTCTAATTTACTCAACCAGGCTCCTGATGTTACAGACACACAGTAAACTGGACACAAATAAATCACCTTGCCAAGAGCAGAGCTGGAGCACACACACCTGAAGCCTCTGCTCTGGTGTGAAAACAAACAGGAGGAGAGATTTTCCACATTTTGCAATTGCATTTCATTAAAAAAGAGCTTAATTGAAAACTCAGACATCTTCTCTTTCTTTCCCAAGCTATTGCTAGATCACTTAATTCTGAAGGAATCTATAACTTAGGGGAAAGCATCCCTGGCAACAAATTTTTTTATTATTCTCTGTGTGTTCTGGGTGTAACAATATCTGTCAATTTTGCCTTCGGTCTCAAAAATGCTAGAAAAGAGAGAAAAGAGCTCCTGCAAAGGGGAGACTCACAGATCCAAAACCACTGCCTGGAAAAGGGTTCACAGATGAGTGGGATTCTCAGTATCAGACAACAAAATATGTGGGATGTCCCAAAACCAGGAGGAAAAGAAAAGCCAGCGGAGGAGCACATGATAAGGAAGAAAAATAGCAACATGGTTTTAAAGTCAGGAAGGTATAAGGCACCACCAAGTCTGAAATAAGAACATTTTCATCACTGCTTTTGAAGTGTTTAATTCAGAGGCCTGGCAATCAGCAAGAGCAACAGGGTTTCTCTTCTTATTTTAAACAACATCAGCTAAATTAACCTCCCTGTAAGAATTCACACCTAATTTTAAAACTTCCAAGCCTTTCTCCATGTGCTTAAGGACCAGGCAGGCACTTAATCACTGCCTTGATTTCAGATAGTGCCAAGCACTGAGTTCC
The DNA here is from genome assembly GCF_052056855.1 of Sturnus vulgaris. Classification (NCBI taxonomy): domain Eukaryota; kingdom Metazoa; phylum Chordata; class Aves; order Passeriformes; family Sturnidae; genus Sturnus; species Sturnus vulgaris. The sequence continues at coordinate 6,907,091 of NC_142249.1, read as the reverse complement.
ATGGATTGAAGCATTGCTTACCCGAAAATACGTTTTGACATGAAGCATGCCAAACTACGGATTTTTAAATCCTATATGTAAAGTATCTGCTTCACAGGGTCAGATCTTAGAGTGTTATACAGGTGCAAGCATTTTCCATATGTGATGGAAAATCTCAGCAAAAGAAAGAAGACCTCTGAGAGAATCTGGGTGTCAACACATTCCTAAAATGGAAAAAAAAACCCAAATAAACAAAAAAACCCCAGCCTTACAACGTTAAGTCTTACTCCCTTTTAAGAAAGCAACAGAATTAAATACATTCCTGGAAATATTCCATTTGCTGAAACTAGTGGAAAAACCTCAAAATATCCCTCAAAATAAATCCTCCCTAAATAAAAGCCACAACATCTTGTGTTCAGGTCTGTAAAATGTTTCCTGGGGATTAATGTAAGATTTTACTTTGTGTTGTGTCAGTTCCTTGCTGTATATGGTATGCACAGCCTTGCTGCAAACATCAGATAAGTAGGATCCCCCCTATTTTATTTTAACTTCAGTTTGCCTGGTAAGTGGATAGAATAAGCAGTTTTTCCTCCACTGAGGATAATAATAAGAATACAAAAGTCTTCATCTTTGCTTGTGTCTGCATTTATGGTTTTTTACTTGCTTTTGGGATGGCACAGCAGTAACGCTGCCTGAGATGGAGTTGCAGGTCGTTTTGTTGTGGGTCATGATTGATTTTTAACTCCGCCAACTTCCAAATTCTCACGCCCTAAAGCCACAGCTTTTATGTTTTCCCTCTGTTCCTCAGCAGAAGTCGTCTGGGGGGGGGAGAGAGAGAGAGAGTAAGGACTGGATTGAGATGGATCATCCTCCCAGTGGCATTTGAAGATTCAAGCTGTGCCTTATCGCCAGGCACAGAGGGGAGGATGCAGCAGCAGCTTTGCAGGCACCAGGGGCTGCTGAGCACCTCTCGTTAGCAGAGCAAGCACCCTCCACCCTGCAGGCAAACAAAACCCCGAGGAGACACCCAGCAGCACTCAGGAGGGGATGCTAAAAGGAAAAGAACACACGGCTGTGACTGAGCTTTGCTGCCCAGACAAGGTTATCAGAATGATTTGGGGTCACTGATGATGCAAAGACGCTGGTTTGGGCTTTAAAGGGAGGCTGGACACCAAATACGCTCAAATAAGGCAATAACCTTTTCAAATTCAATATTTTTTTTCTGTGTTTCCAACTGAGTATTCACTTCTTCACGAAGTTAGGAATGGGCAATGCCTGAAGCCAATCACACTGAATTTTCTGGTCAATTGGGTCATACACCTTGACCCCAAGTCAGATGAGCTTCCCTTACCAGATACTGCTGAGAGTCTGAGGGGAGATGGGCTGAGAACAAGCAGAATACAAAGTGCATAAAAACTTCCTGCTATCAGTTTGCTTCAGGTTATTTCCTCATAAATCACAGCTCCCACTGCCTGTCCTGCAGCTTCATTAAGCAAAGGGCTCTATCTCGCTGGCAGGTGTCCACTGTGAACTGCCAGACCCAGGGTTCCAGGGCTAGTTTTGAATAAACTGCACCTCTCCCGTCTCTCCTGTAATTTAAAACAAAACGCTCCCACACCATTTATAGTCAAGGATACAGTTTGCAGTCAGCAACAATAATTTCACAGCCTCCAAGTCAGAGACAAGAGAAAATAGTGCCTCACTCATCTCTGCATCAAGGACAGGAGTCAGTTTGTTTTGGAACAGCAAGTATTTTCATTTTGGGAACGTAACAAAGGTGAGCACCCTTGAACAAACGCTTTCCATTTTGAAATTTAGATTCAGACAAAAAACAAAGCACAAGATTGCTGCATCTTCTGAGCGATCCTGAAGTTCACACATACTTCATGAGAGCAGGAATATCTCAGCCTGTGGCTCCTTGAGCTGGTGAAACAGAGCAGAAGGAGGCACTCAGCACTAAAGCTAAAGAGGCTGTTCGGGTGGACACACAAGTGCAAGCAAAGCAGTGAGACAAACAAACCAGGGATTTCTGCAGCAAAATACTCTCATTACAACTTTTCATCTCTTTTTCTACTATTTGTTTTTCTACTCATAGAAAACTTTTCACCACAGAATCAAATCAGCAGGTCTAGAGGAAGCCTTGGGTTGCCACAGCCCAGCCACATCATCTTACCCAATATAATTTCAAATTCTCTGTGTACTCTCACATACTGCTAAAGACTAAGACAATATTGGACAGATATGGGTGTGTTATATGGCCACACAACTGAGGCTATCAAGTCCCTGGCCAAAATAAACATTTATGCCCATGTGTCTCTGCTGGAATCCTGCCACTTTCCTTTTCTGCCTCCTTTTCCCCTATTTACTTGTTGCTGTCCAAATACTATCTGTGAGATCCTGAGGCTTTGTACTTTATCTACCTTATTTGCATAGCACCTGTGACACCTTCAATCAGATTTTAATGTCCTTTAGTCAGAGGAATGGTAACTAAACTCATTCTCTGCTTTCTGTAAATGTGAAGGAGAGCACGCTGCCTGTTCTCCCCCTCCCCACACCTTCACTGCTTTTACACAGATAACTTCTTACCAGTGGGAAAATAACTTTCTCCTGCCTCTCCCATCCCTGGATTTTGTACAGGTGACTCATTACTGCAGGTCATACCCAGCAGCTAAGGACAAAAGGTGTCACATGCTTTCCACGGCTGGTGCATGACAGCGTCCCTCACTTCTCTGCAGCCACCCCAGCTGAACACTGAGCATGACAATCTCTTCTGAAGGGTCAAGACCAGCTCTCTGCTTGAGGTGGGTAACAGCAGCACCCAGCCCTACGTGCCCAAGTGCCCTCTGATGGCTCCAGGGTCCATCAAGATATGCAGTGACAGTTTCGTGGTCCAAAATAATGCAGAAGAAGCCCTTTTCTCCTTTCTGTTTTCAAATCGTTTTCCTTTCTATTTTCAAATAGCTCAGTATTTAATAGCTTCAGATCCACAGTAATTAAATTAAATGCTGATATGGCCATTCATTGACAGCCCTAGGGTCACCACTGGAGTTTAGACAAGGCAACTTCAGCTCATCCATTTCTTCCCCTTCTATCCACGGAAAACCAGAAAAATGAACCCCAGGTAAATAACATTTGGGTTAAAGGAGGGACCACCAAGATGTCTCAGCACAGCTGCATGTGCCTCCCAGTGCAGCCTGGTACAACACTGTCACAGGTAACACCTGGAATTCATTCATACTAGGCCAGGACTTTTCCAGGCTGGCACCTTCCTGGGGAGTAAGAAGAGAATCTCACCACAGACATTCACTGGTGCTTACTCAAACCACCTCCATCCATCATTCACTGAAATAATGGAAAACTACTCAAATCGCCTCTGCTTGAGCTGGAAGAAGACAACATGACAACAAGAGCCACATCTAAGCAAATAACCTGGAACCAAAGGATGCCAGGGCATTGCTGGGGAGCCTCTGGGAATTCCCTGGGGGAATCAGCCCCAGCCTGTGGTGCATCCATAAATGTAGAGGATGGAGGACACAGGCAGGAGTGCAGGGCAGCAGGCACGCAGGGGGAGCAGCAGGGACATTGTCTGAAGCCTTTCCCAGATAGCCAGACAGATAAAACAACTCCAAAGCATGCAGCCTGAGCAGTGAAGGTTAAATATGGGCTCCCACTGCCATCATTTATCCCCTGAAACAGCTGGGAAACTTCTGAAGTAGTTAATATATCACGGGGAGGGAGGAAGGGAGACTGACTGTACAAACACAGCTCGGGGCTTGCTACTGCTCCCATCCCCACCTCTGCTGTTTGCCAGCCTCCTGGGCAGGACAGGACACTGCAGGAATTAGGGTGAAATACATCCTCAAAGTGACCCACAAGAGCTTTTTCAGGAAAGCCTAATTTTTGTGGTGATTTTGGGAGGAAGCTGCCTCTGTCACAGCAGCTCTCACAGGTGCAGAAAGGGATGCATGTGTGCATTAAACAGGAGGGAAAACACCATCCTATTCCCTGTTGCAAAAGGCAAGACAGATAAAAATCTAATGGTAAGGAATACATTCCGTTTCACAGTGGACACAGGTAAGAAATTACCAAGAGCTGATCTCCTAGGGGCCAGAACGTGTCACAGAGAAGTATACTGAGGCTAGAAATACATGAGAGAAGTTTTATGGGAATCTGAGCCAGCTGAAATACACCCCTTTTTGGTGTTAGCATCACAATGCCTACAGTGAAAGGGGGGCAAAGCTTCAGAGCAGCTCTCAGTTCAGCTTTGCATGAGAGGAGAGAGAACAATCCTGCACACTGGAGCTGTGGACTCAAACACCGAGGTAAAGCAAGTTTCACGTCCTTTGGGAAGGAAGCCTGATAAAATTATTGAAATCTATTTTGTTTCACACCATAGTCCACAGGAGGTACCCAGTATCAGCAAAAATGCCCATCCCAATCTCCCTTTAGTGGGGTTTTTTGTAAAACTTTCTGTTGAACAGTTGGGGAACAAGTGAGTCCATAGGTTCAATTGACCACAGCACTTTACAGAAACAGAATCCATGGCAGTAATGTATTTAAGGGAAGCAAAAGCAAATCAAGAGATGCCACAGCTCTCTGTCTGTCCAGCCCCTTGCCCTGGGCAGCTCCCAAGCAGCACAAACCACAGAGCCTTAAGCAGACAGGCCTGTATCCCTGCCAGCTCTCTTGAGGGCAAACTGGCAATTTGACTTGCCCAGAAGAAATGCCTGAAGCATTCAAGCTAAAAAAAAAAAACAAAAACAAAAACAAAAAACCCGTGCCATGGCAAGGTTCAAAGTACTTGAAACGAGCAGAATCCTCCCTCCAACCTTAACAACCACTGTCACTGTTATCTTCAGGAACGAAATGGAATGCAAATGGTAACACAAGGCATCCCAACGAGGGTGCACCAGACAGATGCCTTTGAAATGAAGAAATGGCAATAATTACAGTGCATAAGCAAAAAAATTGGTTTTACTGTTCAGAAATCTTCTTCCCTTTTATATGGGGGAATGTAGCATCTGCTCCTAATATAATGCACCAATAATTGAAGCATATAGTGTATACTCACGGGAACCATAAGGGAACCATTTATTCTTGGCCAACTGTGAGGATAAACAGATTTCACCAAAAGCAGTGCATATGGAATCCTCTCTTCATGGAGAGCCCATATATTTCTGCAGGGAGGCTGAAATGCAAGAGAGTCTCAGTTGTGAATGCTAATGGAACTTGCAGAAAACGAGGCAGTGCCATCAGGTTTGACCTTGAATCCTTCCCTCTGTGTTGAGGAGGGCCATCCAGGCTAGCCAAGTACCTCTGGAGGGAATGGTTTTTAGGGGGAGTTCAAGCTCAGTGAAACAAAAAAAAATGAAGCTGCAAAGTCCAAAACTACCACAGGCACTTGCTTGAAACATTAGCAGAGGGATCTAGATGAAAATTAAACAAGCAAAGAGTGAATACAACTTCCATTCCCTGCCACACCACCTTATGCACATATATATATATATATAAAACACATCCACAGACTGCCTGACCCTTACTACAGATGACCCAGGCAGAAAAGAAGCACCAAACAAATCACAAATAGGTAATAAACATCCACAAACACAAATAATTGCAAGTTCCTAAAGCCTGGCAGGTGGTCAGGACCACAGACGACCAGTTAGCACTCATCCTCATGAATTTATCTTGCTCACAGATGTTTCATTTTGGACTTGACAGCCAGCCAGAAGCAGGCATATTTTGGGGGGTTCCCTCACAGCTGCTGTGTGGAGAGACTGGAACAGAGAGCTCTCTGTGTCAACCTGCATTCATTACAATAATCCTCCTTCCTAATGGCTTTAGTGTTGCAGCCAGGTAGCTCACTTTGCACTCCTGCAAGGTGATTACAAACAAATCAGCCTGCCAAGGTGCACACATCTTTTGGAAAATAACCCTAGCACAGTATTTGCTCCTTCTCATTGCTCTGCTCAGTTAAATTCAGCTGCCTTCATCGTTCAGGGAGAGCTGAAGATGATGACAGGAACTCCATCAGGTTCAGCTTTTTGATTAACTCCAGCACTTAACAATTAGCTTTTGGTGCAGTTTGTAAGCAGAGAGGGAAATTACACCTTTGCCTAGGAAGATGCTAGATAAAAAAAAAGCCCTAAAAAACAACATTTCTATTGACTCCATAAAAGAGCTGTTTGACTTTGCACAATCTTCAACTCCACTGAGTGCAGTGAATTGAAATCTGTGGTAGAAGCTTTCCAAGTACACAAAGGAGAATATCCATTTCTCTTCCTGGGCTGTAAGTAAAAGATATATATCAGCCTGAAGAAGAAGAAACTGCATCTGTTTATGAATGTGAACAGATTACAAGCAAGGGTTTTTTAAAAAATCCTAACCTAGTAACTCAGCTTCTGTCACCAACTAGCTGAAGGAGAAGTAAATCCTGTCTCCTAAAAATGTTCCTTGGCTGCATTAGAAAAAGCTCAAAATGATTTTACTGACTTGTGGTGACTCTTAAGCCACCTTAAAATGGTTACCAAGGACTGTGCCTGGAGTGAGAAGCAGTCTTTCCTAACTCACATGTTGCTCTATGGCCATGTATAGCCAGACTTAATACCCCTCTACCTTTACAGGTTTCTGACACAGATATGCTGCATCTCTGAGACAAACAGCCCTATTTCTGTTCCCAGCATCCTCCCGTGATGAAGAACCATGATCTCTCCATGTTTTTATTTATTGCAATGCTTTGTCATCCTCAGTGTTACAAAGATTCCCTCTAATTCCTGCCTTCTGTCCTCCCTGCTGGCATTTAAGACCATGACTCATTCAATGTCCTTCTCTGCAGCACTTTTTTATACACAGACACCAGTGATCATCTTCTACATCAAATTTTTCATTTTTCTTCTCTTTTTTTTTTCCTTCCTGTCCAAAACTGGGGGCAATGCCAGGGAGCAGCTTCACATACCCTCTAATATTACTAATAGATATTATATATCTATTACTAATAGATAGTAATTTTCTAACACCGGATATGATGCTAATTACCTTCACAGGGACTCATTCCTGGCTTTCAGTTTACAATCCTCATAATCCCTGTATTAATGATGGCTGTTACAGGGAAATTCTTCGCTTCTGCATCCATTCCAACACAACGTGCTAAATGTTTTACAGCAAGGTCCTGCCACACACACAGGATTAGACTCCAGCTCTGAAATTTGCTCTGTGTAATAGCTTTTGCTTCAGGTTACATTTGCAGCAGCAGTAGCTGAATGAACCACTTCCATTAATGCAGTGAAGAACAGGAGATAAGGAGTTTAACAGGTGAAACCCCCTGTGAGAGCTCCAAAAACGAATTTGAGCTGCCTGGTTTAGAGAGGGGGGCATTTGTTCAGTCCAGCCTCACTGGAAAGTCAACAAGTTCCCTGCTGCCCACTGGCCCCCAGGGCTGGGCAGAAAAGAGAAGGAAGAGGTGCTCTGCACCAGCCCTCCAGCCCCCACCAGCAGCCCTGCCTGATTTACTGATCTGTTACCAGTTTATTTCAGGAGCTTCTCCGGGACAAAATTGAACCCTGCGTCCCCATGAAAGGCTGTAAAGAAACCCACACACATTCAAAATCATTACAGGGTGGTATTTTACTCTGTTAGCCCATTAAACAACAGATGAAATATCAGGCTCCTGGAATCACAGCAGTGCTGTCATTTCTAAGACACAGCCCTTAAAAGACCACATATCTTTTATTCTCAGGATTCTCAGAAACTGTATTTTTTATACTTTATATTCCAAAAGCCATCATTTGCAGAGAAGATCCTATCTTATTGCTTGGCAATGGCAAATGTATTTTCAATAAAGAATGGGTGTTCAGAAGCTACTAGTATCACTCACTACCGCTTGCAAATGTTGGCATTACAACTGTAATTTCTTCTGAGTGGAAGGATGAATTACATTTAGATTAATAACTGCTAGCCCAAAAAAAACTTTGAGATGTGTTTACCAGGCATTAGCTCCAAACTGGATATGCAGCTTGGATGTTTTCTCCAGTCCCTGGAGTTGTGCATCAAGGTCTGTCTGTGCTGAGGAAGCGCTCCACGCTAAAGTAGAAATAATTTAATGCAGCCTAATTGTTTCATGAAAGCATCTTTAAAATGATACATAGCTTGTTTCCCAGAAGTTCTGGGGAAATAGCTGAAGATAAATGGCACTGCTGTTGTCAGCACAGAGCAGGCAGGCGCTGTGCTTGCAGTGCCAGCCCCTGAGCCCGCTCCGGTGCCTTCCTGCACCCCTCGGCACGGGGGGAGCTTTGGGATGCTCAGGGGGACCCACGGAACACACAGAATTTATGCAAATCAAGAACAATCAAGAGAAATAAAGCCTAAATCTCCCCTGACACCCCACAATATGCGCTGAGACTGGATGTCTCTGCACTGCTTGGAAATGGGAAATATTTCCCACTGAAAGCAGCACTGGTTATACCCACAGCCAACCCAAACCATAAATGCATCACTTTCTTCACCAAATTCCTGCCAGAAGTCCTAAAGATTCCAGGCTGCTGGTTTAACACAACCAACAAGGTCTCTCCAGGAATGCTTAAATACCTCTAGGAAAGATTTATTTCAATAAGTTTTTGTACAAGCGACCTTTCTGCATTTCTTATCTCTTCCCTGCCTCCTGGAAACTTTTGTCTGCTTAGATATGTTACAGCAGTTATGTTTCGTGACTGACAATTATCTCATAATGAAAAACAAGTCACAATTAATAAAGCTCAAAACTAATACCTGCTAAACTCATTTAATGATTTAATGAAGTCGGAGAGAGTCTTATGAAAAGATTTTAAAAGCAAGGGAGTCAATTTCCAATTACAGCCCGCAATCATTTGAGAGCCTGCAGGCTCCCAAGGTAGGAGATGGAGAAGAAAGGAATGGGGGGAAAACCCAGACATTTTTCTGGTGTTTTCCTTTGTATCCTTCTGAAGGGAAGACTGTCCTCTGCTGTCCACGTTCCTCCAGGTGCACATAACTCCAAAGACTACACAAGTCCAATTCACAGCCCCACATTTGATTCCTGAATGATGATACACCTTTAAATTATTTTGCACTCAACCAGCTCTGCTAATAAGCCTAAAACTAATTTGATGTTGTGCTATTCATTAATCACTATTAGGAAGGAAAATGCTGAATGCAAGAGACACCCTACAGAGGAGTTTTCACGGTGTCACACTTCTACCAAGTGTACACCACCCCAACAACAGCCTAAATCAAAAGAAAATCCATAATAATTTCTAAAGCAAAGGACTGGAGGAAAACACAACCATCAGGCTTTCAAACAACAGACGAAACAAACAACAGGTGTGTAGGGAGAATGTTTGCTCCAGCCAGTTTTTACACAAATCACATCAGACCCCAGTTTAGCTTATAAGGCGCTTAAAATTTTGCAGGAGGAGAAAGAAAATTCACAGCAATTTCAACAGGCACTGCCAGTAGCTGCAGGCAGTGAGGAGAAGGGCAGACAGGCAGCTTGAAGTCAGTGGATATGAAGCCAGATTTAATGTAGAACGGGCTCACTTCCCTTTTTCAACACATTATACCTGCAAGCACATTTGATCTGGGATACCCCTTTTGCCACCTGCACTCATAACCCTAGCATTTATCCACTTATTTCCCCTAAAGTGGTCACTACGTAGTTCTACTAATTAAACAGCAACATCTCATTTCTGGAGCTGTCAGGTGGCACCTCTGTGACATCTCCAGCTCCAGGCAGAGTGACAATTTCCAGTCAGGCTCCAGAAAGCTCACCTAAGGCTCTACACCCACGGGACTCCCCTGGGATTTCAGAGCAGCTAAATAGCTGAATCCCTCTCAGTAACCCATGAAACTCTACTGCTGGGAAGCTTTTTTAGGTGAAAAAATCCTCCAGTTTATGCCCAGCTAACATAAATTTAAGCCCGAGAGGATCTACAGAAGAGCTGCAGGATTTTACAACGGCTGGAATAATTAATACACAAATCTGCAGAGAGTTGGATCAAATCTCACCTTTCATTCTGAGCACACTCACAAACATCTCTCTGTTTGCAGTTCACCATGGAGCTCATGCTGCTGCTATGTCACAGCTTCTCCCACTGTCACCCTGAGTGTAGCACCTGCACCAGGAGGGCAGGGACAAGGTAGGGCCACATGTAGCCCTCAAATTTCTCCTCTCCTTATGATTTCCAGCAGTGGAACTATTTTATCTCCCTCCACCACTGGCTCTCCTCCCACAGCACATGGACACACTGACAAGCATGGCAAACTCCACAGAGCTCTTCCCTTATGGCTGGGAGAGTTCTCTACCCATCAGAGTATTATATTTATTATCCACCTGTGTTACATATAAAATGAAAAAAATGAAAAAATCATTTGACGCTCCTTCATTTTGAGGCTGCTAAAGGTCACTCTGCCCTGAGAAAATTTTGGCAAGTGAGGTAGAAATGGAAAGAACAGCACAAGGTCCTCCCCTCCTGCCCACCCACATTCACCTTTTCTCATTAAAAAAAAAAAAAAAATCGAAGCCACCAAGACCAGACAAAAAGTAGTTGTGTCACCTGCACTGCTGCAGCCATCACCAAACCAAGAATGACAGAGCTTCTTGCAGAGCTCAGGGTGACCCAACTGGTGGCTGAACCAGGCTTTGAATTGCTGAAGCTGCATTTTCTTCCATTGCTCACATCTGGCTCATCCGTGGTTTACACTGGCTCCCATCTCGTCAAGTCACACAGGATTTTTTTTTTAATATATATACATTTTTTATTTATTTATTTATTTATTTTAACTGGACCTACGGAAGTGTCACATACCTAAAAATAAAAATCCTCCCATATTTTTGGCTGATGCCAATGTATGTCCAGCTCCTGAAAATGTGTATTTCCAAGGGCAGACATTCCAGGGCTTTTTTTTCTCCATGCCCAGGGCTCTCACAAGGCTTTGCAATATAAGGCAGAGCTGCCAAAAGAGCAGATTTAATCTCAGTTTCTGGGCTCCAGAAATTTCACAGTGAAAGCTTGCAACTTTGTACAGAAAACATATGTCTGTTCACAGCAAACCCCTTCTTTTCCTTGTGTTTTATGGAGCTCCTCACAAAATGCACATAGGAGCCTAAGATGACAGATGACAATTTAAAAATTCCGTGTTGTTTACCAGTCCCTGATATACAGACTGCATATCTTACACGTGTGACTTTGATACAAAGTGTTTATTTGTATGTAAGGCCCCAAACCCCACTTTTCTCTCCAAAGCCAGATGCTCTCCAGAAGAAAAGAACCATCAGCAAATTCAAAAGCTGCTCTGCAAAATCCCCATCAATTTTCCCAGCCCATTCAGCAGCTCAGTTTTGGGTGGTGACAACATCAGATACCTTGGACCTCTGGGGCTCCATGGGAGAAATAACCTCCCCCTGCTGCTCAGTCTGTGAAAAATAAGACTTTACATGGGTAAAACACATCCTTATTCTACACAGAGCAGAACAGAGCCACCACCATGCCAGGGGTCAGGCAGAGTGAGAAGGGACATGTGCCACACTCCCTGTTGCACCCACGAGCATCTCAGGCTTCCTCTGCCCATCCTGGAGGGCAAGGGTGTTCAGAAATTAGGAGACAGAGAGAGGCTTTCACCACTGAACACAACAAATCAGTGCCACAAACCTCATGAGCCAGAGATTGGCATCACCACAAGCTTTCATCTGATCCAAGCTGCTTGGATGGGAGAACACCATGATTTAAAAACTGCATTCCTGCAAAATACAGGTGTAACTTACAGCTTCACTGAATTGCTGAACCAGGATTGATTTAAGCCCTTACTTACACTGCCTTGTTTAATCTGTGTCTGTATTGGATTGGAATTATTATTTCTGTGCCACCCAAAGCCCCTGAAAAAGAAGAGCACTGCCTTGATCTCCCTGTCTTCTCTTCCACAGCCTGCCTGAGGAGCAACAGGAAATATTTTAAGAAGTTACCCTCCTTCTCTTTTTAATAAAACGTTCTCTCCCTCTACCCCCAAATCAAATTTAAATACACAACAATAAAACACGCATTAGTCTTCCTGTCAAAAATTGCAATCACATCTCAGGTAGAGCACAGCAACTCAGCCCCAAGGCTGTAGTTAGCCAGGCTTCATTTGACTATTATGTTCTCCAGGAAAAACAGAAAGAAATCTATCTATGCTGACACAATCAAGATTGCAACAGCCAAAACACCACAGCTGTTCTTTGAATATTTCAGATGATGCTCTGCCATCACTGACAATACCAGGACTGCCTGTCTTTTCCAGTGTTCTGCTACAATAATCAGCCTGCCAACAGGAATATCTGCCACCCTCCCAGCTGCAGAGGAGCCTCTAAACATTTAATCTTGGCTATTATTTCCCCCCTGCAAGGCTGCAGTTTTGCATCACAGGCACCAGAAGCAGAGGCTGGTCCAGGGAAATGAGGAATTTAGCCACCCCAATGTAACTCTAAGGATGGGCAGCTCTCAGACTCAGGTGTTGAGCCCTTCAGGCCAGCAAGGTGTTCTACCACACGTCAGCACAAAGAAAAGAAAACATTTCAAGAAACCATTTATTAGGCTGCCCTTCAGTTAACAAAGGAAAAGTCAGGGGAAAACAACCATTCCATATTTTAACACAGCACTATGAGAACTGGGTCTTCAAGATGAGATGTCTTCACATCAGGCATTTTCAAAAGCCCAGATCTTTGGGACATCACTGGTATTTATAGAAGTCCTGCCTCACATACAGTATTTTCCCAAATGGCATGCAAAGCTTAGCTGTGGAGCTTTCTGAGGTGTAAGAAAGTCTGACTTTTTGTCTTGAAATACCATGCTGTAGTATTTAAAAACGTGATGACAGCACGGACAAAGCACACATGACAAAAAAAAAATAGATACATATATTTAAAGAAACAGTTGTGCAAGATGTCTTTTTCAGATGCAGACCCTGGCAGCTCCAAATGAATTATTCTAAATTGTCAAAAGACCATTTCCCTCAGCTATTCTCTGTTGCACAAATGCCAGTGAGCTCTCTGAACACATAGCAGCAGAATCTGATATTTAAGCACAGAAACCCTCTAATATATTGTTATGATCTATAAAGATTCAGTAAAGGGCTTAATTAGGGCTTAAGCAGTCATGCTTACTTGTGTATCTTTAGCCTAGTGATTCTTGAAATGCAGTAATGGAGGGAGATCTTAAAAGCAGGAGGAGTGGGATTCCTCCCATGGATTTTCAGCCATGCAAACATGCAGCATCTGGCCACCAGTCAGTGTTGCCAGCAGTCTGGGACAGAGCCTGCTATTAAAAGGGGGCAGTTCTAATACAAATGACTGCTCCTGTTGGGAATAAATCACACTTAGAGGCACCCATTTATAAAAGAGGGATCCTGGCATGCTGTCTTGGTACTCAAGCAAAATTATATTTCAGCACCTTTTAAACCTAATTGAAGTGAACCTCTCTAGTTTTGGTATATAGGCTTACTTAGATTTTGGTTCTTTTGCTTTAAAGGTCTTATCAGGGTTTTACAGCCATTTATAATTGAAAACCATTAATTAGCATCCTGCAAACAGGGTTTTCCAAGCTGGACTTAGAGCAAACAAGGCTAGTTTCCCCAGAAGCTGATTTAACGCCCTGGTTTGACATTCATTGCCAGACTGGGAGGAATCCTGCCTTCAGAGGACTGGCCAGCAACTGCTTCAGTAAATAAACTCTCTCAGACATGTGCTCAGCCCACAGAAATTCACTTTTTTAGTCCTGGGATGCCACAGTTTCTTTCTTGGTCAAGACAAAGATGGCTTTCATCACCCTGATGTTTTAATTTGGGATTCTACTGGCAAGCTAAAATACCAGTTAAAATAAGTAGCAGATTCACTACTGGCAAGCTGAGATAGAAATAGAACAAGCCAAACACTCAAAAATTCCTCCTTGCCTGGAAGTAACATGACACATAGGAAAAAAAACTTCAGTTCTGGTGGGTTATAGTCAAGAAAAGACAAGAGCTCAGAACCCCTCAGGTGATTCTTTAGACACCTACAGCTGCCCACATTCATTTTCACAAGTGAAATTCATGCAGCAAAATAAGTGCTGCTGCCCTGGCCTCCCTGCTTTTTTCCTGAAAACCAACCCTGTGGGCTGGGAAGGAATGTAACATCATCTGGAGTTAACTCAGTCCTCCAGTTTAGGTGGAAGCCTTGTTCCAGCCATAAATCATTCATTAATAAACAGCAGAAAGCAAGGCTACAGACAGACCCTAATCCCTGAAAAGCCTGCTGAGTGCCACGGCTGTGATCCTGGGAGGGCTCTCCCCACACTGTGAATAAAGAGTGTGCAAAACTCTTATTGGAATTACAGCATAGAAACACAGGGCAGCTCCTGCCACACGTGAATGGTCACAGCCCAAAACAGCTCCAAATTTCAGCCAGGGAGGATGTGCCAGCCGAGGAACCCATGCCTCCAGTCATTGTGGAGGTGAAGCTGGCAAGGAGGGAAGGGGAAATGAAATGTCTTTCCTAGCAGGATGGAAAAAAAGTTTAACCTTGACGAGTAAATAAGAAATGCAACTGCCAGAGATTGTTTCAGAAACCTCGAAGCAAATTATCTGAGAAACGTTTCACTGAGCCCCATGCAAGTACTCCATGTGTTTTAAACAGCCAAAGGGTCGCTGTCCTTTTCGGTTTTTTCCCTGGCATTTTTCTTGACCTGGGGCTAAGGCTACTGGTGTCATTTCAGCTGGGGCTTCTCTCTTTTCATGACTCGTCCTGTGCTCATGGGTGGATTTCTTGAAGCTGGCTTGTGACTTCCCTGAGAATCTCCTCTGATGTGAGAGAGGGATGAAATAAACCATGAATGGGGAGAGAGCTGCAAGGCAGAGCTGGGAGAGGCGTCCCCTGGCTGCCATCCCTCCCTCCCTGCTCCTCCTCCCCAAGTCTCACTCACAGCTGGCCCCAGGGGGGTCACACCTGATGCAGGTATGGCTTGCAGAGAGGCTCCATTTATATTCCCAGCCGGCTCACCTGTTTTCTGCAAATTTTGCAGTTACACTGCAGACAGATCAATGCTGTGATTTGCTTCCAGCAGGGTGGTGGGAACTCCCTCCTGGCACTTCCTATTTTTAAACAACTGAACTTGTTTTGTATTTCCTAAACCATATTGATCCACGAGGCTAATGATAGTTTTTCTCAAAGCTCTATTTTGTTCTCTCTGTCACAGAGGGAGCCCTGGAAATTACAATTAGAGATACAGGAAACGATTGAAATCTATTTTACTGCACAAGTCTGCTCCTGCTATGTGCAAAGCAGAACAATAACCACAAATTCAGTTGCTCCCACGTGGAATCACGGATGGATGACCATCCAAGCAATGAAGAGGGCTTATATGGGGTGCAACAGCCACCATACATCTTTAATTTACACCACGTTGTCCATTATATGAAAGAATAATAAAAATAACATGGGCATAATACTACAGTTTGAAGAGACTGAAATATATGCATGGCTCCTCCCCCAAAGTAATTTAATTTTCAGTGTGCCAGTGGAATGAGAAAATCAGTTTTGTTTTTAAAATAATTCCCTATCCTCAGTGGGGAAAAGTCACAGTCCAAGTATCTTGTTAATATAAAGGGCATTTATCAAAATAAACATATCAGAAAGGGATCTCATCTCTGACAGGCAGACCTACAAAATAAAAAAGAAAATCCCACCCAACCTGTGTTAGGAAGTGGCCGAGTCTGACAGAAAGCAGAAGGAATGAGCAGGTTTGGGTCACCAAGAGGCTTTTTGTCATTCCCTCCCAGTACACAACAGTGCTCCTGCCTGCCCAGGGCTTGGTTCCCTGCTGGAAAGGATGACACCAGGTGCCCACTCCTTGTCACCTATATCTGTCAGAAGAAATTGTAATGCTACAATAAAAAAATCACTTTTGGAGAAATAAAAATGAAGAATCATCCCCCCCACCTTGTAAAAAAAAAAAAAAAAAAAGCAAAAAACCTACGAAACAAAAAAACACACCATGTTTTAATTATCTGGACCTAAACCACTGTTTCGCCTCTAAAAAAAAAAAATTTAATTCACATTTCCATAAAATGGTACTGCTGGGAATTAACAAGCTAATAAAAAGGACTTTAAGGATGCATTAAACTTGAGTTGGGGAACTCTCTAGTACTTGCAGCATAAATGCTAATAAAATTATAAATCTGTTATTAACTTTTTACATCCCTTCCAAGTGATAAAGATTTTTTTTTAAAAAAGGCATTAGAAAGGCTAGAGATGTATATTTTACAATGAAAAACCAAGCAGTCCAGACAATACAAAAAGTACTTACACCATATGAATTCTCTGTGCAGCCCTGAAAAAACACACACACACCTGTCTCCCCAGGGCAACCCAGGACTCATATCTCATATATTGTGAAGGGGAAAAAAAAAACAACAAAAAAAATCCATTTCTCCTTTAAAATGTGAACAAAGCAGGATTCCAGCATTGTTTGCCCCAGAGGCTGGACTTCCCCAGGCTTTGATTAGCTGACAATAAGATGTTTATGTCAAGCCCTGGCTGATGGCTCCTCACATTCTCCCAGTACAACTTCCTTGCTGTACTTTACACTCCAACCTGTTCGGTGCACTCATTGTCTCAGCCAGGAACAGCCCCCAGCTAATTGCTACACGTGGCAGGGAAATTAAAAGGATGGTCCCTGGAGACTGCTATGTCTGCTTCCAAATGAATATAATTAGCAGAGAAGGGGAAAAGACTGTAATTGCTTCAGATTTAGTGGTGTAAGGAGGGATTTAGGGATTAATATTTCGGCGAACAACTGAGTCTGCCAGCTCAGTATTTGGGGAATGCAGAGCAATGACAGGCAGAGGAACTTACACAATCGTGCAGGGTGGGACAGAGGTAGGAGCAGAGGGGCTCGCTGGCCAGAGGACCTCCAGGAATTTCCAGGGAGCTGACACAACCAAACACATCGCTGGGAGATGGCAGAAGCAGGTCTGCCTTATCCAGGAGTGAGAAAGAGAAAGAGAAAGAGAAAGAGAAAGAGAAAGAGAGAAAGAGAAAGAGAAAGAGAAAGAGAAAGAGAAAGAGAAAGAGAAAGAGAAAGAGAAAGAGAAAGAGAAAGAGAAAGAGAAAGAGAAAGAGAAAGAGAAAGAGGAGAGAAAGGAGAGAAAGGAGAGAAAAGAAAGAGAAGAAAGAGAAGAGAAAGAGAAGAGAAAGACGAGAAAAGAAAGAGGAGAGAAAGAAGAGAAAAGAAAGAGAAGAAAGAGGAGGAAGAGAAGAGAAAGAAGAGAAGAGAAAGAGAAGAGAAGAGAAGAGAAGAGAAGAGAAGAGAAGAGAAGAGAAGAGAAGAGAAGAGAAGAGAAGAGAAGAGAAGAGAAGAGAAGAGAAGAGAAGAGAAAAAAAAGAGAAGAGAAAAAAAAAAAAGAGAAGAGAACCAAGAGTGTTCTCTCCAGAACTGAAAGGTGCCCATGGTTGGTAGTTGAGGTGGCACAGAGATGGGCACATTCCAAGCTCAGTGCACGGGCACATCCAAAAGTTCTGCTGCAGGATAGAAGCACAGCCGTGGTTCAACTGTCCCCACAAGCTCTTTTACAGACAGGGAATTTTGAGCTGCCTGGGCTTGCAATGCTGGGCTCGTGGCTCATCCCCTTGTGCAGAGTGCCACAGCTGAGGGGCTGTGAGAGAGAGCTCAGCCCCCAGCAGGACCTCCCTCACTGTCTGAGCCACTCGTCCCTTCCCACTCCAACCCACTGCAAGCACTGGCTTTTACTTTCTCATGTATCATGCTGCTGGGAAATAACATTTGGAACATTCTCAGATGAGATAAATGCCTGTTCAGGCACCAGAATAGAGAGTTCTGTTCTCAAAAATCCTTATTAACAGAGTGCTGAGAGCCGTGCAATTTTCAAAACCCACCTCTTGTTTAAGTGAATTAATGGATGCTGAGTAACTGCTCAGTCTGAATTCAGGACTGTGTGCTGAGGTTTTCAGCTTTTGCCCATTACTAAACACAGGGGTACCTTTAATAGGCAGACTCATAGTAGCAGGATAAAGTAGACAAGCAGTTGGAAAAGGAAAGCACAACCCCAAGGAGCTGTGTTCATTTTCTCTGTACTGTCTACCTTGAAATATCATCCTCTTCCACGAGATGTGCTTCATTCATAGCCCTCCATCATCACAGCTTACTGCACAGTCTCCATTAAAAACAGCACTTGCACTTTCTTCAACACAAAAACCAGTTAAATGAGATTATTTTACTCTGCATTTCCCTTGAACTAAAACCCAACCACAGCAGACTTGTTACTCGCCAGGTTTCTGCCTCTGTAAAGCTGTATGTCCGTCACGCAATCTAACTTCAGAACCAAGGGTGCCCCAAGCTATCTGATTTTCTACCTGCTTCACAAAACCCATTTTTTGTCCAGTCCCTCACAGACACAACAGGTGTCATTTCAGAATGCACACTGGGTGTGTTGCCAAGGAAACATGAAACCAAGTGAAACAGGCAATAAACATCCACATGGTTACAAGTCCCCTGGTCCACTGGTCCTTCCTTCACCTTTCCCTCCTTTTCCAAGACAGGGAAAACCTGCTGCCAGTGGGATTCAGTCAAGCATGGATACCTAGAGGTGATCCTCTCTCTCCCCAGCTCTTCAAGAAGGTCTTCAAACTTGCTTTGAGACGAGTTTACATGGAAAAAGCACAAGCAGCACCCACGGAGGACTGAGTGAAATGCACAATGCAGTGCCAGCCTTTCCTGGAGGCAGCATGTTCACCAAAATCTGCAAAGAGCAAGGCTCCTCCACCATGCACCTGGGGGGCTACACAGCTGAGTTTGTAGGGTCTTGGGTATATGACAGGATAAACATTTTTCATCCTTGAATCTTCCTTCAAATTATAGGGATATAGTATCAATCTTATAGGAACATATATATATCTATATATATCTCTTATATATCTATATCTCTTATATGTTATATATCTTACATGTTATATATATCTATGTTTTATATATATATGTTTTATATATATATGTTATATATATATATATATTCACACTTGTGTCATGATCCAGTTATTAAAGTTCTTAGAAATGCCTCTGCCCAAATTAAGGGGCAAACAAGACCATATGCCAGTGACAATAGTATGGGTTTTATTTTATAGCAAAGGAGAGGGAAAAAAAAAACAGAAGATAAAGAAACACAAAATAGGTGGGTGAAAGAAAAATTTAATTTACACTAAGATTCCCTGTGTAACTCCCTGAGAGCAATGGGATTCTGCCCAGCAGTTGCAATGTCACCACCCCCACAGCAGTGAAGCCTGTTGTGCTTTAAGACATTTTAAAAAATCTCTCATCTTCTCCCTTTCCAACAACATCACTGAAAAGTGTCACTCAAGCTCAATTTCTCAATTCAAAATCTTTGTACAAATATACAGCTAAAGAAAGCAACAAAAGCGACATAACTAAGCCAATAAAAGATTGCTTGATCTGTTTTTATGCTGTGTGATTCTAGGTCATGGTAAATCACTGGTTTCTTATTAACAAAAACATACAAAAGCCCAAAAATTACCTCTCTTCTCCTGCCTACTCCCTGCTAGCTGATTGCCCCATCTTGCATTTTTTCAACAAGCTTTAAATAAAGCAGGGTCTAGCCCAAAAGCGTTTGAATAACTAAAGATACCATTATTTTCCCTCCAGACTGAGTAAATGGCAAACCAAATAGTGTTGTGTTTTTTTGGTTTTTTTTAAACCATGCATTACCTACACAGAAATGGTAGATTACAGTTTCAAAGTGCATCAAAAACAGGAGTTACACAACCCTCCTGGCCCTGCAGTAAATAAGGAGTTGGGGTGGGCTCACACTTTTCAGCATCAAGCTTGGAAAACTTGGTGGCTTTTGTGCTGTGGCTGCAGCAGAGAGCACCAGCTCTAAAATCCATTTAAACAGTGACTGCCCACTGTGCCATCTCCTGTGCCACTCACTGCTGTCCTCACAAACAGAAATTAAAAAATAAAACCAAAACCTGACCTCTCTCTGGGATTAAATTAACTGAACAAAATCAGAGCTCCACATTGGTAAATACTAATTGCTCATGGAGGGTGGCATTAAGGAGAATATTTTTTCTGCAATATGCACAAAGTAGATTTTCAGCGTTGTGTGGTTTCAATGCAATGTTTGTTTTACTCTCAAATAAGCAACTACAGGCAGGCAGAATTAAAACAAATCGAAAAGGACAACAAAGAGAACTCTTGATCCCCTCCACAAGTTCTCACTTCACTTGTTACAATGTTTAAATACCTAATGGCTGCTGATTAACTCCCTTCTTTATCACCAGCTGATCAACATGCAGCTCCTACTACATCAAATTACCTTAAAATGATAAAAACCAACAGAGTGTGTTGTTTTCCCCCATTAGAATGTATGAAATCATACTTGAGAGCAGTACCAGAATAACCTGTGGAAGACACAGGAGATGGCTGCTCAGCACAGAGGTTGACAGTGCTCATTTTGATTCCAGTCATGTTCTGAAAAGTCCTTGGGCCAAACTTCTCAAGAGCAAAAAAGTAGTTGGAGCGAGTTTTTCAGACTGACTTCCTTCTCTGTTTTGCTGAAGCAAGACAGGATCTGTTATTACACATATCATTCAGATTTAAGTATTTCCATTAAGTAAATGAGGAATAAATACATTGATGTTAGGAAACTCACTGCAAAACACACAACAACTAAATTTCCTGGTGTTTTCTCTGCAAAGCAGCTGCAGCATTGCACACCTCATTTTGGTACCAAATAAACTGACTGTAACTAATTTAGTTATTATGCTAACTCCTCTATTTTAACTAAATCACAGAAATAGAGAAGGAACACAGCTCAAACTGGATGTTTGCTGGCAGTGCCTTCTGTCAGACTGGAAAGGGAGGGTATTCATGTCAGTGGGATTTTGTGACAAACACATGTTCTTACATAGCTGACAAACACAGAGACATGTTTCAAATTACACTGAGGTTGTGACAAACTAAAAAAAGAGAAAGTAATGCTCAAGACTCCTTCAACTCCCTTGTGGGGTTCAGCAATGCAGTACGCTCTGGGAACACACTTCTGATGTGACAAAGGGACAGCTCTAAAAAAAGAAATAAATCCTTCCACCAGTGATCTTCAAGGCAAAAAATGGAGGGCACTAAACTGTAAAAATGCACTTTTCCTAACATACCAGCTTTCTCTTTTTCTTTCTCTCTCAGGGAAAGAATAGGACCAGCCTGTGCTGTGCCTTGTTTTCACCACAGCACACATGAGACACGTGGCTGGTGTCAAACCCATCCTTGGACATAAAGCCCTGAATTTCCTCTTTTCTTCATTGCTTTGGTATTCCAGAATGAGCAAATGTACCAGATCGATGAACAGCACAGTATTTGAGGACTGGTTTTCTTTAGAGTTTGCAATTCAGTATCAGATGATCTGGCTGACCTGCAGAAACCCACACAGATGCCAACCAAGCATTTTTCCAAGACTGCTGGTTGGGAATCAGAACCAGAGCACAGTTACTGCCATACCTTCCCTGTTTCTAAGCCCATCTGATGAAAAGCATATAACCATGGAGATTTTTTAATATAGCCACAGAGAAGTGTTGTGGACATTGCACAGCACACACTGGCACAATCCTAAGGTCTTAGGGACAGCTACCTATGTCTTTTTTTAATAAACACTGGCTATCTTAGGAGAAAATTTTAAATTAACCTAAGATGTTGTTTACAGGCAGCCATTACACTTTTATTTCCCCAGGCTTGTGATTTAATTGACTGTCACCTACAGACCTCATTAGACGAGGCACAAAAAGCTCCATCACAGCTCCTGTGCTGCCACTTCTGCAAGTCACAGCTCAGGTGACAACAAAGTCCAGGATCACTAAACCCAGGCCAGTTTTAACCTGAGTTACAGCAGACACACCATGGGAAGCAGCCTGGAGTGCCAGACAAAACTTTTCCTAGGAGCTCTGCTGCTCCCAGACTTACAGCTTGCTCAGTCTCTGGATAATTTCCCCAGATTGCCAAGTCCACCTCAGCCTCCACAACCACTTAGGCAAAAGGAAAGCAGAGGAACAGAAACCAGTGAGAGCACAGATGACACAGGAATTGTGAATTGTGCCAAGATGTTTGCAACACAGAGTCCTCATCCCTCAGTCATCCTGACTCTGAGCTGGTCCTTGTCTCCTGATATGCTGCCTTTGGTGTCCCAGCCAGGTTATTTTGGCAGGCCTGGCTCTGGCTCAATGCCAAGGCATCACACAGCCCCAAGATCAAGGCACAATGATAACTGCTTTCCTGCCATGCAGTACCAGTTGAAAAAATACACACACAGACAGAATTTCTGCCTTTTTCCTACACACACATGCCCACATAGATCCCACGTGAGACTTTGTGTAGATTATTAAAGGCTTTGCCTCCTGTTTTGCTTTTTTAAACTCATTTTTTTAGTGAAAACAGCGTCCTCTAAGTCAACACTTTGGCCAAAAGCAGCCAACTGCACAATTCTTGCCAATTTCTTTTTTGTTTTCAACGACATTCTTCAGACATTACCTTGCTAAATGTGACATTCAGTCCCACTTACTGAATACTACAGTTAAAGAGCTGCTGAACTCAAAGACCAGGCGTTAAATGGGAAAGTTCACTTCTTCCCAAGTATAAATAACTCTCCCCACACACCTCTCCTGTGAGAGATGTTCTAACACATTAAAACCCAAAGAAAAATTAAAAGTATCATCAGTTTCAACACCAGCATCATCTGCTCAACATGGAGGGAAGAAAAATTAGATGTAAAATTCAAACAGACACGCTGTATTAGACACTGAAATTATTCCTGCAATGCCAGGCCTGGCAGAAAACACACTGCTGGCTCTTAGTCCTCTCAGTTTGCAAGCTTAGAAATTAATTGATAATAGACTGAGAAAGGTAATAGGTAATTAAAGACATATCTGTAAATTCTTTAAAATATTTTAATACGTTTAAAGCAGCAGCTAGGCAATCTATGTTGCACATCTTCTTTACTGTGTTCTTATTGTATTCTTATTATTCTTTAAAAGTGGAGAGGGGTAAGGGTAGAAGGTGAGAGGTGGTGTCAGGGCAAGCAGTCGAGGTGCTGATATCTGGTGTTTTACAAGTCCATTTCTAATCATTCCATTTGTGCACTTTGCACCAAGAACAGCAACTGGATTTGATCTGTGGCACTCTGGGGGTCAGTGCTTAAGGGCTGCCCAAGTGCTGGGAGCTTCCCATCCAAGGTCCTGAGCATGATGCTTCCAAGCTGGGTCTCCCCAGGGAGCCATAAACTCCTTTTTTTCCTCCATAATCACCAATAAACCACTGCACCAAAATGCTGGGACAATAACGAGCCACTTGCAGGCCCCCATTCTTTGCTTAAGGCTGGCCAGACTTACTTCAACAAAGACCAAACATCCACTTGGAACATCACAGGTTGAAGCCAGGGAATTTCTTAGGGAAATGACAAGCTGTGCAGTACCAGGGAAGAAAAACTCCATTAAAAGCTGCTCTATCAGACAAGCCAGAAACTGGAACTCCAGTCCCTTCTATCCCAGGTTACAAAAGCACATTTACATCCCAAATGTCTTGTGGAAAATCTGACAGCTCCACAAAGTATTTAAACTCAGACAAAATGACAGCTAAAGAGACTTCTAACTACACAAGCTTGGGGAACTTTTGAAGGGCTTATGAGAGGTTGCAAAAGAGACAGAAGAAAGCTTTATGACTCGGAGGGATGACATCTACAGCTTTTCTGATCCCTCAAAGTACAAGACGAGGTGTCTTTTCAGAAGTGACCAAATCAGCAGCCTAGCTTAACCCATCAGCCAGAAGCACCGGGTTTTTAACCTGACAAGTGGCAATGCTTTATTTGACTGATGTTGGGCTTTACCTCCGGGTTTTGGCAGAACGCAGATTAAATAAATCTTGACTCCATCTCGAGTTCATTGCAGCTAATGACTTTGAACTTAAGGGTCTGTTAACACTAAATCGCTGTCGTTATGCAATCATGCTAAATTACCAGGGGAAGCAGAATGCACCTCAAAAGAAAGAACTGCACCAGTTTGTGCCAAGGAAACGGGACATCAGTGAATATTGTTGGACTGTTCTCTGCCACACCAGGTTTCTGGCCCAGACAAACATTAGTTTCTCATCTACTTGTTGTGATCTCCTGCCAATATAAATCCAGCCAAACTGGCTCCATCTAATTCTCACTCAATATGCCCTTGCAGAAACAAACACATAAAACTGAAATCTTTATCAAGTAGAAGCCCTGCATAATGCAGAGCAGCTCTGCTCCTTACTTGCTTGAGGTAGTTATCACACCCTTTTTGATACTTGCCTTTTATCATCAATTTTAGAGGCTCTGCTTATAGAGGAAGGACTGATGAAGTAAGGAAAAGCTGAACAGATTCTCTAAAACAGCCATAATCACTTGAATTCCCTGGAATCTGGATTTTTGTAAGATGGCATGAAGAGAGCCTCATTCAAGACACCAGAAATGCTGCCTTTTTTTCCTCTCTGAAATGAAGGTTTCACGCACAGGTCTTAGAAGAAGTTGAAAATCTTGTGGGTCAGGAGAGGAACAAAGCATATTTTGCTCTCTCCTGAGTGCAGCTGGACAGGCAGCATCACATGATTTCCTCAAAATAACGTTCAAGAGAAACACAGCACAAGAAACACCATGCACAAAGCTGAAAAAGCTCAGTCAATGTCTAAAATGCATCTCCAGGACATTGGTACAATTGTACTGCAGTATTATATGTGCAAAACACTAAATGAAAGTAAATGTATCAATCAGTTGCAAACCCACAGAGCTCAACTGTGGATGCACTGAGTGAAGTGCAAAGGCTGAGCTTTAGGTGAGATTACACAAGTCTCACTCTCCCCAGCTCAACTGTGTTTTCCTCGAGCTGAATTCCTAGATTATGAGAAATAATATTGAAGCCTTGTCCATGCCACTGAATAACACAGGCTTTATTTTCATTATTCTTTGTTAAACAGACTTATGACCAAAAGGTTTCCATCATTAAAAAGAGTAACAAATGAATCTTTTGTGGTTAAACAATCTGGCCACAAGAAGAGGCAACTGCAAGTTAAATAAAATTACTTCCACATGCTCTTTTAGATCTATTTTTCCCTTCGTGTTTTAAAAAATAGATTAGGCTTGAGTTTACATTCTTTGTCTTATTTAATCCTCCCAGAGCACGTAGAATTGGCAGCACACAAATAACCCCATGTGTGGCAACATCCATTTGTGTTACTTCTTCAATTATCCTGAGACCACAGCAAGGATTTGGGGAACTCAGATGCCTTTTTCGAAACCACCACCCATGTATGTAATTTAACTAAAATGGCAGCAAGCATTCCTCCTCACACAAGCCTTAACTTGTGTGAAGTCAATAAATATTTGCTTCCAATTTCTTGTAGGTGGGTGAGTGTTTGCTTCTTCCTGCATGGACACATTCAGGATGCTTTTTGCTGTGTTCTCACTCAAGTTTGGGAAAGACTGGATCCACATCCATCATTCCTCTTGCCTGCAAGCTGCAGCCCAATATTTTGACAGAAAACACAGCAGTGTTACATCACCTGTTGTGCCATCACACTTCCATCTATTCCAACACCTCCAGTAACCATGGCAGATCACCACTCACAGGGAATTTTTCTGCTGGGTGACTTTGCTCTCAGTGCTGTGGCATTGTTGGTGAGTGGGTTTAAGACATCCTGGGACATGGTGGGACACGTGTTACCACACTGCTTTCTGTTTGTGGAGCTGCAAACACAATTCGTCTGCTGGAGTAACGCTTGGAAGGCTTCCTGAAAAAATCTAACAGCAATTAAGCTAATTTTACCCCTGCCAAGCAGATGCCAGAAATTAAAACTTGCAAGAATGACAGACTCGTACGATAGCTAAAGACAGAAGAAAATTGCAAGATCCAAGATTATGATTCTCTTGCCTGTATAGAAGTGATTGTAATTATTGTTTGGTTCTCAACTATTCTGGGGCAGGCATCAAGGAAAGACATCTATCAAGACATTTGGATTCGTTTAGGCACCCTGCTCAAAGGGGTAATAAACGCTGGGCTAAAAATACCATTGACATTTCAATATTAATAAAGATGTGCGCTCAAGTATCACTGTAGTGATCCTCCTGCAGTAGCTTTGCCACGGCTCTGCTGACAGCTGGCTTGCCTTTACCTTCCAGCTTTCCTGAAGGTGATCTGCACACTGGTGTAAGTCTGAGCCTCTGGCTAGCAAAAATCACCACTCCAGCCAATCCCCAAGTAGAGAAGCATCTTAACTTTCCCGTTCCCACAGCCTGTTCTTTACATTAGTAATGTCCTAGTTTATAAGAAATTAAAAACTGATTTAACAAGAAGTTAAAGTGGCTGCTAACAAGCTCGAGATTGCATGAGAGAAAGCAAAGATCCCAGTTCTATATGGTGCTGAAAACCATTTCCAAAAGCATCTCTGTTTTATTCAGCTTTCCCCGAGCTTAGAGGGAGCAGTTGGAGGACACTAGAGAAACTAATTTGAATACACATTCCTTGAGTGCTACACGCTATTAAAAAGACCTGCAAACAACCTCTTAAAAATTTAATTTCGCCGAGTCCTCTCACAATACTGGCCAGCACTCAGCAAATAACAAATACAGACACAAATACTCAGCAGACCTGTCTTGCAGCATTGAAAATGGGAAAACCTATTTTCACAGCTCCTCATCTTTGCCAGCTCCGCAGGGTGCACAGGAGAGCAGGACAGACCTGACCCACCTGGGATGAAGCATCTCCTCTAAGGAGGAGTAGAAACAGAGTAGAAATAGAGTAGAAATAGAGTACAAATCTCACTCCTCCCTTCCTGGCTCCCATCACTTTGGCACGATGATTGTTAGGAAATAATCTACGCGGAGCTCGCCACTGCCACGGTGTCACTTGTCCCCTACATTGCTGCCCTAATGAAGAAACCCCTGGACTTAACTCAGATGGAAGAGTTTCTAGAGCAGGGCTGACAAAAGCACATTTATTCACCGACACCTTATTTCAATCCCTGCGTTTCACAAATTCTCTGTAATCACGGACGCGGGCGGGTTTCGGCTGCCGCTCTCTCCTAGAGTTGGGAGCATATTAATAAAAATAAATAAGCCTGGCTTGCTGAAGGAGTTTTAAAGAGGTGGATGTCCAATTAAATTCCCAGGCCCCTTTGAAAATCCCAGCATTTTTCACTGTCAGATGCCATTAGAATAAGAAAGGTCACGGGCAAAGAGGATCTTTTGTAATTCTCTGTGAAGAGCACAGGCTGCAAGCAGACAGCATCAGGGGACACAGCAATGAATGCTGCCCAACAGGAATTCAAAGTTGGCTTTGCCAAAAATACACTCCATTTTTGGTTATACGTTAGGTGGAGAGAACAGGGAAATTTGTTGGTATGTGCTTGAAAACTTTTTCCTAGCTACTGTTCAGAACCAGAGCAGCAGAGGTTGTACTTTAACTCTGGTATTAAGGAGCAGAAAGAGAGCACCATTTCACACCTGGACTCCAGGACAAGGGTGGAAACACAGACAGGAAGACAGATGTTTTGTGTTCCAACAACTCCGAGAAATGCTTCCTGCAACCTGATCAGCAAAGCCCTGTGGGCTGCTTTCATGCTGTGGATCCATCTAGAAGGTTAAGTGAGAAAAAATCAGCTGCAGAAACATTACACACCAGTGCACTCTCACCGTGCAGCTTCCGAGGAGGATTATCCCAGGCCAAACAAACAAAAGGAGAGAATCCCATTAGTAGCTGAAAACCCAGGGCCTTGGCGTGGGTGTCATTTGCATACATTACAATTGCACAGTGTTTAAAAACTGCAAATTGGATTTCGTTTTCCCCTGGCTACCTGCCCATTTTTCTTTAAATTGATTTATTAATGTCCACTGTTGCTTTGCAGTTTTATCCTTTTAGCAATAATAGATGTAATATATCACAAAACCAAATTTTTAAGAGTACATCATTAGAGTGATGTAGCACTGGTAATAAACCCCTTCACACTTGGATGAACTTAAATCAGTTTCTCTTTATTGATTTTTGGTCATAACATAATTTTAAAGTTCAACTTAGTTAATAAAAAAAAGATTTGCGCTGCTGTTGTGTGGAAAACACCGGTGCTGTAAGTTTTCATGTCATCTGTTGCAAAGGCTCTCGTGGTTTTATATATTCCCTCAGAAGGTGGCTAGGCATTATATAGCCTGTCTTATCTTCTCTGCTGACCTGCATTTATCTGTCTGTTTTTATTGCCACACCACTCACCACACAATAGATCTTTACCCAGCCATCATCCATCCCGGCACACACAGTCACTTCATCTTCCCTGCAGCTTTTTGAGTAATGGTCATTTGCATTTTACCAAACTCTCCTTACTTCAAGGGGGTTCTGCGTTGACAACACCATTTGTGTGACTGTGATTTTTACTGTCTTCCAGCAGAAAAGCAGTAATTCACCTTTTCTACTTGTTTTTGGTTTTTTTTAAGTATATTTTAAAAGTGTATTTGCATGCTTGTTCTTTCATGTTTGGGGTTTTTTTAGTACACTTTTTAACTTTGTGATTCTAGAAGATTAATGACAGCTGAGCTTAGGGATTTATTGGTTGGAACTGCCTGATAAGGAAGCACATGATTGAGTTGGGTAAATAATTACTCATGTCCTCTTCTCCTGCCCCCCAGGAAGGCAGGATAATGGTTATGGTACAGACTAAAGATGTGGCTTCACTGCCATCACATCTCCAGAGGGCAGGGTCGATGTTCCTGCTCCTTTGGCTACCAGCACATCTCTGTAGCATGAGGACCAAAAGCAAGGGCCAAACCCAACAAAAAACAGGGTAAGGTGTCACCCTCTGAGGAACATTTTCTTACAGTCCCATCTAATTCTAGAAATAAAAGACATGACAACCGACAAATTCTCAACCTGCAAGACTGGGTGCCAAAATACCACCCAAGTATTTTATTTAATTGCTTTTCCTTTTCTCTCATTTTATCTCCACAATGATCTCCTACAGACATAAAAAAGAAGGTGACTGGTCCTGGGAGAGTTTATAATATTGGAGAAGGCTGATAAAATACAGAGTGGTTGGAAAGAAAGGTAGGTGAGGCTGCACCCCTAGATCAGTTCTAGAAGATGCTGTGGTGCAAACTTATCTGTCCAACAGCTACCCTAATCCAACACAGCCTACAGATATCATTGGCTCCTTCCAGAAACTTCAAAGAAATGCACAAAAATGAGATCACTTGGAACTGGTGGCCAATAAGGAGCCTCTATGATTAATGGAGAGAACAGTTTGCTTCTGTCCCAGACAGTGAATTAGTCACACACACACATTCAACAAGGAATTTAGGGCTAGTCAAATCTGTATTTAGTGGCTCATCACGGATAAAATTTGTGTTCCTAAAAACCAAAGACATGAATAGGTGAATCACAGCATAAATCTTACATGCTGACCACCAAAAAACATTATTCTTGTAGCAACAAGGAAATTCCTACTTCAATCCATTATCATTGGCTTTGACTCAAGAGGAGCAGTTCATTCCCCAGCAAGCAGTTATTTCTGGTTTTCTTTTGCTAAAAGGGCTGTTTGTGTATGTTCTTAATAAAAACATGCCCTTGCATCCACCACACTGAACAGCTGCAGGTAGGATTTGATTCACACCAGTCTACCCACTGACACACTGGGAAAGCAAAATACATAAAGCAAGACACGTTTTTATGACTAAGTTGCCTTGACTGGTCAAAGACAAGAAAAAAAGAGAGAGGCTTTAAGTTTTATCATTTTCATTCCCAGTCTGTTTTATTTTTTTTCTTTTTTTTCTTTTTTTTTTCTTTTTATTCTTTTTCTTTTAATGGATTTAAGATTCATTCCTCTAGCTCTGTCCTGGAAAATTAGCATCAGTAGCACAGCCCCATTCCTTCTCATTCTATTGCAAGCCAGCTGCTAATGAGGAAATCCATAACCTTTTTACAACAGATGCTGTGAAATATTCTTTCTTGAAATGTAATGGTGTATTGATTTTTAATTTCAAAATATGCAAACATGACATTTGCAATAGTGACTCTATATAAACAAAAGCTGTATTCTTTTTTTTTTTTACTTTTCGATCTGTAACACATTTTGTAAGCATTTGCCATCAATAAGGAGGCAAAAAAACCCCAACCCTCACCATGAGGGGTTCCTTGCCTGTAAAAATAGTTCAGTTATGGATTTCACCCTGAATAAAACCTCTCATAAAATGCCAATGTAAACAGCTGCATGTAATGAACTTGTGAAATTTCAAGGTTAATTTAATGCCATGGTAATACAGGTATTTCCAATAGGGCAGTACCTCTACCTTGACTCTACATTTCCTGTATAATCCTATAGTATTTCTCAGGCTCCCAACCTCCCTTACTGGCTCCATGTCCCTGTCTTCTCTTCCTTTGCTAGGGTAATGGTGGAAATACCAAAACAGATTCATCACTTGTACAAATAAGATTTAAGAAATAGATGTTTTCTGTCTGTAAAAGTAATTCTTATTCCTGATTCAGTGAGAAACTGGGAAAGTAAAAAATGTGTAGTGCATCCACTTTCTCTCACAGGTCCTTGCAACTGGGGAGGAGGAGACCAGAGTAATCACTACTGCCACAGCAATACCTTTTCAATTAAAAAAAAATGCATTAGATGCTATCTGGATTTCTTAGGAACAATCATGATTAGCTGTCCCTGCCTGTTTAGGAGAGGCAAGTATTTAAATTGCTTTTTGAGTTCCCTCAAAATTTTAAATGACTGAGCCCTTCTTCTATTCCTCATATACATACAAATTTTACATTTTATTTATATTTAAATAATATGTAATTAGTGGTGGGAAAACCAGCTCTGCACTATGGACAGATGGAGAAAATAACCATAGGGCACATGTCCATCTTCAGCTTTACTGACTTCAGTGGAAAGACATTGACTCACACCAGTTGAGACTCTGGTCTTACATTTAGTTTTGAATTTATTACTAATATACTCAAAATATCATCCTGGAATTGATGTCCTACAATAAAATATAATCCTAAGAGTGCACACACTGAGTGTCAAGGAGAGGGAAACAAAGCACATCTTGCATAGACTTATGCCATGTTCATAATCGTTATCTTAATTTTTAAGCAATTCAAAAGGAAAAAAATTGCTGAATATTTCTTGGGATGCACCCTATAATCTTGCAACATATTTAGAATAGGAAATCAAAGCAGAGCTAAACTACCAATTGTGTCAGCAAAAACAGCCTTTCATGGCAAAATGACAATTTTCTGTCTTTGAAATCAGGCAAGAATGAAAAGTGGTTTGCTCTTTTATTGTGCAAACCAGCAAAAATACATTCCTCCTGCAAGATTTTTCCAAATTAAATATGTTTTTTTTTTTTTTACTGTAAGCCTCTATGAGATCAGTCATTTGGTAGAAAAAGATTTTAAAAAAAAGCACTTAACTAGACAAAGACAAATAATCAAGCCATCAGCATTTTGAGCAGCCACAGGTTTATCCAAATATTTAGCGAGTTTATTTTTACCTTCCTGTAAATGCTCTCCCCGTGTGCAGTTTTGACCCCATTATGTAAAACAGCACCAGAGCTCAGCCCAGCTCACCTCTTGGCAAGTCACTGTCCCTCACCACAGGGGAAATAATCTCTCTTTTTATCTCACATCCTTCTGAATGCTGCAAACCAAGAGGCATTAGCGTGGCACAAGCAATTTAAAAGGAGGAACGTGTTAGGTGCCTCGGTAAATCCCTAATTCTAATCCCTGCCTGGATCATTTCAGTGCACACCTTTAGGCTCTCGTGATTTAGAAGGAAATTCAGTTCTGTTTTTCTTTCCCAAGGTGATCCAAGTGATTCTGTATGGATGGAGACCTTCAACCCCCACAGTCCTCCAGGCAAGGAGCTTTGGGAGGAGCTGCAGGAACAATCAAGTGATTATGGGCAAGGTTTGCTTTGCATCCCATCTTTAGGCACCAGAGGCTTTAAGGCACACCCTAAACACAAGGAATAAATGGGACATGGAGGATGGATCCATGGAGGGAGGGATGGATGGATGGATGGATGGATGGATGGATGGATGGATGGATGGATGGATGATGGATGGATGGGGGATGGATGATGGATGGATGATGGATGGATGGATGGATGGATGGATGGATGGATGGATGGATGGATGGGGGATGGATGATGGATGGATGATGGATGGATGGATGGATGATGGATGGATGGATGATGGATGGATGGATGGATGATGGATGGATGATGGATGGATGGATGGATGATGGATGATGGATGGATGGATGGATGGATGGATGGATGGATGGATGATGGATGGATGGATGGATGGATGGATGATGGATGATGGATGGATGATGGATGATGGATGGATGATGGATGGATGGATGGATGATGGATGGATGATGGATGGATGGATGATGGATGATGGATGATGGATGGATGATGGATGGATGATGGATGGATGATGGATGGATGGATGATGGATGGATGGATGGATGGATGGATGATGGATGGATGGATGGATGGATGGATGATGGATGGATGGATGATGGATGATGGATGGATGATGGATGGATGGATGATGGATGATGGATGGATGACGGATGATGGATGGATGGATGGATGGATGATGGATGGATGATGGATGGATGATGGATGGATGGATGATGGATGGATGATGGATGATGGATGGATGGATGATGGATGATGGATGATGGATGGATGGATGGATGATGGATGGATGGATGATGGATGATGGATGATGGATGGATGATGGATTGATGATGGATGGATGATGGATGATGGATGGATGGATGGATGGATGATGGATGATGGATGGATGATGGATGGATGATGGATGATGGATGGATGGATGATGGATGATGGATGGATGGATGATGGATGGATGGATGGATGATGGATGGATGGATGGATGATGGATGATGGATGATGGATGATGGATGATGGATGGATGGATGGATGATGGATGGATGGATGGATGGATGATGGATGATGGATGATGGATGGATGATGGATGATGGATGATGGATGATGGATGGATGGATGGATGATGGATGGATGGATGATGGATGATGGATGATGGATGGATGATGGATTGATGATGGATGGATGATGGATGGATGGATGGATGGATGGATGGATGGATGATGGATGGATGATGGATGGATGGATGGATGGATGGATGGACCTTGCCTTGGAACAAGATCCAAATCCATTAACAAAGCAGCAGTGGTGGAGGATGTCCTGTGTGCTTTGCTAGGCAGACTGAAGGCAAAGCACCTGGCTCTTCCCTTCAGCTTCCAAGGGTTTTAAAGTACACCACTTTAGAAAATTGTGATCTCCTGAGCTTCACAGAGGGCTAGTGGACTTGCTGTCATGTCTGCCCTAGGCTGGCACTGCTTCCATGACCAGTGGGCAATGCAGGAGGGGAATAGTTTGGAAGCTGGCTCTGCAAGGATTCCCCCAATTCAGGGATGGGTAGGTCAGACCCTAATAAAAGGAGATATTTCTTTGAGTGGTATTTACTCCTCTCCTCTGACACTATTTTAGGAGCCACAATTGAGAGTGGGAAGCATTACACAGATCCTGAGCATTCCTATGCTTGAACTGCTGGAAACTGTGAGAACCAGCAGTATCACATTATTGCTTGGGTTAGACTCTGCTCCTCTGCTCCCAGCATTTTCCTCACCTTCCCAACTGAGTGGGCACACAAGCTTTGCCTGTTCTGGCAGCTGCACTTCAAGATTCAAACATCTGAAATGCCAGAGTGGCAGATGACAGGAAAAAAAAAAAATAAGAGAAAAAAAGAGGACAAAAAAAAAAAAAAGAAAAGCAGTTTCAGGCTGTGTCATAAGTGAATCCTGAAGTTATTTTACTGACTCACTAAAATCTCTAACACTGGGGAGAAACAGAGTCACATAGAGGAAAAAAAAAACACTCTGAAATTGCACAAGTGAGTTTTAGAATCATCTGACACTTATTGAAAGAAAAACCAAAACTCAGCTGAGTGTAAGTAAAAATAAGGCTCAATTGTGGTCTGCCTGATCTCCCTGGGCAGCCCTGTTACCCATTGCTCCTCAATCACTTCCTTCCTCACATCCCACAAACCCCTCAGCCTCCAAGGTTGCCCATAATATTCAGTTTTTTCCACCCCTCCACGATGCACAAATTGCACAGCATAAAGCTTCTGCTGCACCAAAGAGTACAGTGAGAATTGAATTCACTCTGTGTTTGAGCCATCTTACTCAACAAATTATCCAGGAGTCCCTGTTCTGCTGAACACTTTGCATTTAAAGGGGGAGATTTGCCTCTGATTGGATTATAATGTAAGTGAAAATTCAGGCGTATTAATGATAAAATCCTTAATTAAGGGTAGAGATAAATGTATAGTCATGGGGCATATGAGTAACTAACTTTTAAAGAGAGATTATTTCTCCAAATAAAAAGGCAGAAATAATCCTTTCTAAACCTGCCTCATTTTTAATACTTGCTGCCAACAGCTAGATCTGCTTTTTTCCATTCCTGATACACCATAAAACCTTACAGTGTGTAATATCTCCTCTGTGTATGTGTCATATCACTTACTCAACAACAAAAAAACCCTGTAAAACTGAAAAAACATCTGGGAAAAAGTGGTGATGGGGGGAGGTTCCTAACATCTGGGAAGGCCTGATGTTCTGTAGGGAACCTGCAGGGAAGGGAAGGCATGGGGACCATGTGTGAGTCACTTGGCAGCCCATCCTCCTGACATCCATCTCCAAGCAGTGAAGGACGAGGAGGAAATTGCACCATTACCAGGAACACTGCAAATCATGGCAGGTGACAACCTGAGGAACAGCTAGAGGGATCCTGATAAACCTGAGGATGGACTCTGCCAGAAGCCTAGTGAGGTCTGATAAGCCAAGGGCCAGTTTCAGCATCGAGCTGCAGGGTGACACCATGCAGTGGCCAGTGGAGCTGTGGCCCACAGAAGGGCCAGAGGGCTACCAGAGGCACTGAGGTGTCTTTGGGGGTCCCTGTGCTAGTAGAGAGGAGGTAACCAGCTGCTCACACTTTTTCTCCTGCAAGCAGCAGGGTCCCATCCCTGCATTCAGGGATGCTCCTTGAACCAGCCTGTGTCACCCACTCTGGTGCTGGGGCTTCCCTGGAGCAGGAACCTGAGCTGTGTCATCTCCAAAGGGCCACTTCTGGGGACATCTCTGTCCTCCTGCACCCCCAAAACAGGTAAAGGATTCTAACAGCATCTCTGCAAACTACTTATCTTACTTACTCTGGGACTTAAGCTCTCTATCACAGCCAGGCAACAGAATGAATAAATTTGCCTTCTCTCAGGCAGTATCAAAGATATGAATAAAGCATTACAAGGCAATTTCAGGAACGTAGATCTTTGAACTGTGCTCTGCCTTACACCCCCAACCACAGCAGCAGAGAGAAAAATCCCTATTCAGCACACTGGGATCTTCTTTTGATGTTGACTAGAGAGGGAAGAGACCATGCTCAAACCATATAGATTATTGGTCAGTGTATAAAAAAAAAAAATCCTCGTGAAAGATGAGCCCTGCCTGGACTCACACACGCTGCTGCAGCATAAATAGCAGTGAGATTTACAGCCAGGAGCCTCTGTGTCCTTTGACAATGCCCTGTCTAAGCAAAAAACAAGTGAGACCCAGTGGCTCCCTGCCAGCCCACTCCAGCTAAAGGCCTCGCCACACCAGTCCTGTCATTACACTCATGAACAGCTTATATGAAAACAGGGAAAACTGTCCATCACTTACTTCAACCTCAGCCTAAAATGATTTATTCATGCTAGCTTTTGCTCCCTTTATTCCGGGCATCTTTTTCTTTCCCTTCCCCATCTCCTTTTTCATTTAGCCAGCATTTCCAGAAGTGGCCCCTGACTCACAGTCCTTAGGCTCATACACATTAACAAGGCTGAGGATTCAGATCACAATAAGGTCAGGGAGCTCCAAGGTGGGATCCTAAAGATGGGAGTTATCCCACATCAAATGCTGCTTTTCAGCACACCACTTTTGGCTCTTTCCTTCCACTTTTTTAGAGCCTCATCCTGCAGGAAAATTCACCTAAAGCACCTACTCAGTGTAGCAGGATTGCTGACAGATTTAGACCAGGTTTTCCTTGAGGTCTCAGCCCTGTAAGCTCCCAAAGCACGTGAGCAATGCCCTTGACTTGTGGGAGCTGCTCACATGTTTTAAGAGGCACAAATGCCTCTGAGCTGGCAGGAGCCAGACGTGCACAGGCATAGAGCAAGCTTTAAACATGGGGAAAACTGTCCAGTTAATAAATTACTTGTTAACTGATTCTCCAGGCTCGAACAGAGCAACTCCAGCGAGAACAGCACAGAAGAAAAACGTGAATTTGGAGCCCAGCCCTGCAGAACCCCCAGCTCCTTCCCTTCCCAGGGAATTCCAAGAAGGCTGCATCAGGCTCCCAGCCCAATGCATGAGCAGGCACTTCATGCCAAACAGAATCATCCTTTAATTTTCTCAATTACCTCAGTAACCAAAAGCACACGTCCAGAGCTCTGCCATATTTCTGTCAGTAAGTCATGCTTTCTCTGCAGTAAATTCAGTTAGTTATTCTCCACAAAGGAATTGCTTTTAAAGACATCCCACTACATATCTGTGCTGTATTTGTGAAGGGAAAAGAACTTCTGACCTGGAATTGCACTCAGTGAAACATCTGTAGGCATCCAAGATAATATATTCTCTAATGTGAAGACACAGCATTTTAAATGTGACATATTTAATGCTTTTAATTTAACCACATCAGCATCACCGTGGAATGGAGTTCCTCAGAATCACAAATATGCACACAAAATATAAATCTTTATATTTCTATATATAGATATACTTTTATATTGACAGAGTTTTCCTTAATTTGCTTATATATTTTTTTACAGGGTTTTCCTTTACTTGTTTTTATACATTTAATGTTTATATTCTGCAATTTTCTTTTTATCAAAGCTGAAATTCCCATAAATCACAGCATTTCTGGAGTTTGGGTTTCAGGAATACCAAACATCACAGCATCGATTTTGAAAGGAAACAAAACAGGAATTAGGGGAATCTGCAGATATTCAGCATGTGAATATTAGACTGGATGCTTTGGTATGGCAGAGTCACAGCTTACACAATAATTTCACACAGCTAAAAATAAGAGTTCATACACTGTATCTTGGAAATAAATTTAAGATGCAAAAGCAGCTATTCTGCTTCAGGGCTGCTTAAAGTTACAGAAACTTTTATCATTACAGCATCCAAACCTTTCCTTACACAGCAAGGAGCTTTGCTGACCATGACCATGAACTGGCAGGATCAAAACTTGCCCCTGTTTTTAGGAGACAGATCCCCCAGCATGCAGCAAAACACCCCAACCATCTCTGGCAGTGAATATTTCTCCCAATCTCATGATTTTCATCAGAATTCCTCCTAAAATCCTGCATTTCCAGCTTTTCTCATTGATAATAGCTCAGGGCAGATTCTCTCCCATGGGAAATGGTCAGCCCTGATTTTAATGCTGGTTTTCAAACACTTTCCTAAAGGAAGGGAGGGGTGGGGAAAAATGGCCCCACCAGCACCCATATCTAAATATATATTTAAAAAATAATAATTATATATAAAGATTAAATAAATAATATAATATTTTCATAAAAAACAAAAGCATGCACCAGTCACTGGGGGAAACAGCAACAAAACTCTGTTGAGATTAAAGCCATGAACCTTTGGAGCAACTGACTGCCTGCCAGAAACCTGTGCAAAAGCACAGGGCAGCATTACCCAGCCCTTTGCTGGGCTTCCCAGCTCTGCAAGGGAGAGCAGAGCCCCCCCAGTTCCTGCCAATTCCCATCATCTCAGAGCCAACAGCCCTTTCCATCCAACCCCTGTAAAAAGCAAGGACTCACCACCAAATTCTCAGCTAATGCCAGTTTTTTTATCTGGCCAGATGGATGTAACAGGCAAGACCCCACACTAGCAATGATGAGCAGCATCATTCTCCCGTGTCCCCTGTCTCTCCAGGGAGCAGGTGTAATGAAAATCCCTATTTTTAGTTTCCATTCCTTATCCCTCACCCTTCCCTGCAGCCCTGCTATCTATTTTGATGGAAGACGAATGTGTCCGTGCCTTTCAGTATAACCTGAGAATTTTCTTCCAAAGCAACTCCCAAAAATTCTGGCTTGCCTTTAGCCTTTTACTTCTTATTTGGATAAAAATCTGAGACGTGGCCATTTGTACATGAAATTAGGATTTCTGAAGAGAAGTAGGCTAAAGGAACCAAAAAGCAACTCCGTGATAAGCAGAGCTAATAATAATAATTATTATTGATAATAATTGATAATCCTTCACAGGGGCACAGCAGCACTTGTGCCCAAGGGGGGCCCATTTGTCACCCACCACACAGCAAAAGGGACAAGGCATCCACAGCACAGCAACACCAGGTATAGCTGAAAAATACCCTAAAGAAGGTTTCCTGATACAGAACCACATTTTCTGAAGTTTTCCTTGCCAGAAAGGACAGGGTTTTTTTCTGGCTGTGAGGTTTAGGGTTTTTTGTTCACTCTGGCACCTCCCTGGGATGATGGCAATGATGAAGAAATGACTGCCAAATTCTTTGTCCCCATCACCTGAAGGACCAAGAACTTTGCTCCTCTCATTCCTTCAATTAAACACGTAAGGATAACATCTTACTGGAGTTCACAGTCCCAATACCTGATAACTGAGTACAAAAACATAATATTCAGACTTAAATAGCCAACCTTCATTTATGAAAAGCATTGCCAACAATAACTAGAAAGTTTTGTTTTTAGAGCAAGCATTCTTGGCAATTATTTGTGATAATTGTATCTCAAGCTGGTGTGATTTCATAAACAGTGAGATCTCACACAGAGCTAGGAATAACACCTTTTTTTTAATATTCCTCATGCAAAATAAATGAAGAATTACAAACTCTGAGGGTTAAACTAAGATAGTAGAAAGATATTGGAGTGATAAAACACCTGCATTTAAACAGAGCACCTTTTTTGGGGGAACTGTACTAAAGGCTCTAATTACAAATCCTAAAATCATAAAAGTTTGTTTGCTGGGAGGGTGGCAGGGTCAGGGCTTCTGTGAGAACTAAGCAATGGCACAATTTTACAAACTTATCAAAAAGAAGTAAAGCAAATTTTCAGCCACAAAGACAGCACAGAAAACCTTGTCTGTCATTGCTATGATGGTCATGGGACCTGGGCTGGCCAGCAGACCATCCAGGACAGGGAGAGGAACACAGACTGCTCCCCCAGCCCAGTCAGACAAATACAATAAATACACTTTGTATATGCAGCTGTACAGCCTAAAGAGCCTTCCTGCCCTGCCCCATCACCGATTTTCCATGTAGCTCCTTCAGAAAGGAGGTGGCACTGTGCACAAAGTCCTTTAGCTGCTTACCAAGTCTGCAGAGGAGCAGGTATTTTTCCATGCATCTTTAATGTTAATTACATTATACACAGTTGCAAAAGCACACAGGGGACAAGAGTGCACCTTTTAATTAAGTATTACTATTGCTTCCACTGTCTCTCACCCTCATTCTCATCAGAGCACCAACCTTTATGCTGCTACTTAAAAAATGTTATTCTCTCAGACTAGGAAAAAAAAAATAAAAAACACCACATGGCATCTCAAAAATGTTTCCTGGGAATGGCTGGCTGAAAGGGGGACAACCTCTCACCCAGTGCCCCTCATCTATCAACATCCATGGACTCACACACCTTACCAAAAACACACACCAAGTCCACAGCTCACACCCCCTCTGCTCTTTGCTGGCCTCACCACTTCTCATTCCTGCAAATCACAAGCATTTTTACTTATCTGGCACTAAATTGTAAGAACAACTTGAAAGGATGTTCAACACAGTCAGTAAATACTATAAATCCCAGTGAATGTACGTAGTCATACACAAATCAAACAAGATCATGAAAACTGATCTGTAAATGCACCTATGCAGAACAATTTTTTCAGGGATTTCTCCTGCAACTCCTTTATTGAGCTAGAGAGTATCTCTTATCCATCACTGTTGCTTTAAATTTATTAAATCAAATTCTAAGAATGGGTTATAAGGCCAAAATGAGGTAAATTTTACTTTTAAAAAACCAGAATGCTTAACAGTGCACTCCTTGCATGGGAGTCAAATCACTCAACTGTATTTCAGCTTCTCCCCTCCACATGCTGCTGTAACACACAGAGCTACAAGAACAGCCCTTGATGATTTAGCTCTTCCACGCTGAGAAAAGCTTGAAAAATTGTTCTCCATCTTATTAATTTGAAACAGTTTTAGTCTGAACTACAGACACAATGGGGTGGTGAGTCCAAGTTAACCATTCTATTAAAAAAAAAAATTCAAGAAGTCTGCAAGAACAAAGAACCAAATGAAACTATCACGATCGTGCTTGAGATGAGCAGAATAAGCATTCTTTCAAGTAGAGCACTGCACACCCTCTTTATTCAGTGTGTGTTTATGCAATGAGTGTGCAAGTTCTGTACAAGTGTGTCACAGAGAGCTCTGTCACTGCAGGACTGATGATGATAATAGGCTCCAGTGGGTGTGTTCTGCTCAACAAATTCGACTTCATATCTCCAAGGAACTCAAGTGATTTTTTAAAAAACACCCGAACTTCTCCTAAGCTGTCCCACCCTCACAGGGCCCTGCATGGAGGCGTGCACACACGATGGATAATTTAATTTAGGGTTAGCACGCTCAAACTGAACATGTTTCTGCTCAGCAGAGGGGTTCTCAGACTGGCACTGTCACAGCACCCTGCTCTTCATCTGGGGGGAATATCTGGAAAATACACAGAGTGCATTATTGTTCAAAGTTCAGTGGAGATGGTGAAACAAACTAACACCAGTAGGAGTCCATTTACATTTTTATATTCCAAGAGACAAGGCTGGCTCGTTTACCTTCCCCCTAATGAAAAGGGGAATCAGGCTCACAGTAATCCAGTTAAAAAGCCTCAGGTAGTGCGTGGAGCAAGTGCTGTGGGATGCAGCTGTCAGCAGGAAAAGAGGCAAGCCCAGGGTGCTGGGATGGGAGCTGGTGCTGCAATATTCACGTGTGGTTTGGGGGCAGCAGAGCCTGTTCCTGCAAGACAAATTCAGAGCTAAAAGGATATGGCAGCCCTCCACACTGTAGTCTGATTGCATTAGACTGAGCACAGCACAAGAAATAAATATTCAGACAGGGTGGAGGGCAGCGTGAACACATCCAGGTGTCAGCTCTGATCCGGGAGGAGCCAACAGCACCGTCCTGCTCCTGTGCTCAGCATCCCTCAGTGCCCATCATCCACACGGTGTGCAGGCTCAGCCCCTGGGCCCGGCTCCTGGGCAGCTAAAACCCACTGCCAGCTTGCCCCCGTGCCTCTCAGTGCCTGGGCTGGCTCATCCATCGCTGCCAGCCCATCAGCTGCTGAGCATCAGGAAGGAAAGGGAAAATCTCCGAGCCCTATCGGCGCTCCCGTAGGCAATTAAGAAATTTGTGAGCTTGCAACTTCCCAGGAGGTAGTGGGCTTAATTAAACTTGAAGCAGTTCATTGGAAGAGGGTGGTGTGACCCTCTCTCTGCCAGGCTTTGGGCCCATGGAAACCCCTCACTGGTAGCTACCTTAGCTCTGAGTATCAGGATAAATGTTTTCATATGCAAATCGAGCAGCATTCCTCAGTGCCCTGCCTACAGAGAAGCTTTATTGCTTCTCCCACACAGTGGTGCCCAGCCAACAACAAAAGGCAACCTGTGTTTATAGGGCACTGGCCTGACATTCAAAAAATCTGTGCTCAAAATACTCAGCTGTGCCAAATGTCAGCAATGTGATGTGGGAGGTCAAACACTGCTCTGTCTCACAGTTGCCACATCAGGAAAAATGGAAACAATTTGTACTTCTCTCACACTCAGCCTGTACAAACCCATGAAGTTTTCAGAATGGGGGATGGACTCAAGGTACCCTCCCCATATTGTCAATGCCATCTCACACAAGAAGAGGAGATAAAAAACACTGGGCCAGGTGCTACATCCTCTCCCCTCCTGCTTCTCGGGCTGTCACAAAACCAATTCACACTGTGGACGTCTGGTCAGTGCCACGGGCAGCCCCAGCCCTGTCTGGGCTTGGCAGCCACCTGGCACCTGGCACATGGCACAGGGGCTTTGCCAGGGGGACGTGGGCAACGAGAGCCCCTCTGGGGGCACAGAGGCTTTGACCAGAGAGATGTGCATCCCTTGCTGAAGTGTTTGACCCAGCTACAGCTGGGACAGCAGAACCAGAGGAATACTAGTCAAGGTGCCAATTTGTGACAGCAGAGATTCTGCTGGATTCAGACTAATTGCCCACCATTAGCTGTAATTGGTGCACATTCTCCAAGGCAGGGAGAACCTCTGCTTGTGTTAGGAGAAGCCACCATAGCTCCAAGGGGTGAAGAACCATCAAGCACATTCCCTACAGTAAGGTTAGTTAGGGCAAGTGCAGTGTCCCCAGAGATGCTCCATCAAAACCAGCCAGGTTCCTGCTCTGCTCACCCTGTGCAGGGCTTCATCACCCACAGCAGAAAATGTACCTCTCAAAAATACCCACTGTGATGGGGAACCAAGCAGCTAAACACATTATCCAGTGATGCAGGTGAAGCCCAGAATGCTCGTGGCAGTGGATTGCCCAGAAAAGCACCACAGAAGGGTGCTCAAGTAACCAAACAATATCTTGTGCTATGGGCTGTATTAAGAAAATGCCATAAAAAAACCCCCACAAGCTGTAAATGACACTAACAAGGTGTGTGGACGGGGATTTTCATGACACATCCTGCCCATCTGAACATGACACAGCCTGAAATCAAAGCTGACAGCACAAAGGGAGGAAAAATTACCACAGTGATACAACCTGAGGTTGTGGCTGCCCAGATCCTGTTCTGACATCTGAAAAAGCACTGGCCCACAACAGTGAACCAAGACAACTTAATTGCTGCTTCATGATAATTACTGTTGGTTGGCTGTTCTTCCTTCAATACACATTAGCCCATCTGAGCTGTTTAGGGTTATGTTTGCAGCCTCCTGGGGTCTCCAGCACCACCCCATTATATCTTAGCTAGAACAGGGTCATCCCAAAAAACCATGGCAGAACAACAGGATCAAGCAGGGCTGGGAACAGTGGAATGAAGCACCCAGAATCCATAATAATTTCTTCTGTGCTGCTTTTGAACGTTGCTGAACTTTCCTGGCAACTGTTCAAGCATTCTCACTGCTCAGCCAAGGCTCTCTATGGTGGAAAGCAGAAAATACTACAATTGTCTGAAAAGAGGACAGCAAAGTTGAAGTGCATCAAGAAATAAAAAAAAAAAAAAAGAAACAAAACCAAAAAACACCAACAAGATTTGTAAGGGGGAAGGAAAACTGTAAACATAAGCACTGTTTTCTCCTAAATTAACAGTGTGGCTTCATGCACCTGGCAGAGTGCACTGCAAAAATCTACCAGTTCACATTCCTGCCCAGCACAAAATCTGCCTTTACTATGGGTTACCCAATGCATTCTGTCCTGCCTGATTTCACATGGTGAAGGGCTTTGAATTTGAAGGTTTTATAATATAGTAATAGGTGTGGGACAAGATGGAGGATTTTGGGTGGTGTCTCTTTTGGTGTTCTTCTTCCTTCTTCTTCATGGTTTCAGGCAGTGGTTTCTGGTTGGACAGTCAGTGCTGCACTGCAGGTCACAGGAATTTCATTATTGGGTCAAAAGTATAAATAATATAGGTGTTAATTGTCTATTGGACTGCTTAGCTTTAAAAGACCTTGTAGCAGCTGAATTCAGCTCCATTTTGCTCACTTTTGAAGAGTTGCAGATAAGATTTAATAAACAACCAAGCCTGAACACAATAAAGTCATCTCCTTCGTGTTTTTAATCCTGACTCTGAGTGAAGGCAGAAGAAAATGAAGACAAGCCACTAATTAAGTGGGGCATCATTTACACAAAAATCCTTCTGCAAGTCTTTGGAGAAAGACAGCAAGGCTCCCATGGATTATGTGGTTGGACCCAGTGCAGGGCTCTTACTCCACACAAGTAAAGCACAGTGGATTGGCAGCACCAGTGGACATGCAAGTGATGAGGAGTCTCCAGACAGCCATCACTTCTGAGGGATGCACCTTCTGTGTGCCATTACACAGGGCACTGAACTCAATTCTCACTAGGTAGACAGCAAAGTTGCCTCTTCTTTGCCAATAAATTGCAACTAATTGCTGGAGTTGCCAGGAATCGAGGCAGATTCTACACATCCCTTTTATGCACCTTAAACACACAGGAAGGCGTAGGAGGTTGTTTGTAAACCTGTAACACGGTGGTGGAGGAAACAAAGAAAAATGGCTAATTTATTCTAATAAATTCATTCAAGCCAAGCAGGTAGCTGCCAATTGCTCTGTTTAAAAAGCTCCTATTAACAGTGGCAGTTTTTCATGTGAAGTGTTTTGATTGTGACTATGCACACTGTCACCTGAATTACTGCAAAGATGAAACTATTGATTTTGCCAGTGCCTGTGCTCAAGGAAGAAAAAAAAAAACCACCCTAGGTGTTCTTTCTTTCAGTCTATCCCTACTCAGCCAAGCACTACAGAAGTGTTTCAGAGCACTGAAGTCCCCTTCAGTCTTGATTAAACCTTTTATTCAGTGTAGTTCCCAAGATTTTTGGGTTGCACAAGGCAAGGTGGCAGAAACTCTCCGGTGGCCTTGCCAGTGCCAGCGTGCAGCAGGATGTCACTTGGTGGGATTGAGCCGTGTCTGCTGCGT
Source organism: Sturnus vulgaris (assembly GCF_052056855.1). Classification (NCBI taxonomy): domain Eukaryota; kingdom Metazoa; phylum Chordata; class Aves; order Passeriformes; family Sturnidae; genus Sturnus; species Sturnus vulgaris. Next base: position 6,862,215 of record NC_142249.1, on the reverse strand, counting down.
TTTCAAAGGCTTGAGCTCAGGTGGGGTGTTTCCATGCTATTGTTTTCCCTTGCTGGCTGAGGTTGAAACAAGCACAAATCACAAAGCAAGGCGCCTGACAAGGCCACGTCTTCCATTTCGGTCTCCGTGCAGTTCATATAAAGCAAATTTGACAAAACTACAGTGGGAAATCTGAAACTCGTTCCCCAGGTACATCACAGATGCGGGAAACATTCAAGGACGAATTTCTGACAAAACAGCTCAGTTCTGCCTCCTGTTTGGCTGCAGATTTCAACAGTTGTGTGCAGAACTGCTGCAGGGCTGCTGGAGCAGGAGATTTCGAAGCTACCAAGCCAGAGGGAAGCCTGAATGAGTACCTGGGCAAAAGGCACAGATGTATTTCTTGCCCACTTGAGCCCTCCAGCTGCCTTGTTTGTCCAGCTCTTTGCCTCCTCTGAGGCACTGGAGGCACTGTCTGTCCCCACGGGGCTACAAGCATATTAAAGAGCAAGAGGAAAATTACTAACTAGTGTTAATCTTCCTTACCTGCTTACAATTAGGAGAGCTTGCTTTAGAGAGATAAAAGGAGTTGCTTCAAGCACACCTGTGACTGAGATCTGGTGCCTCAAACTTGATCTTGATGATGAAAATCCCTAAAATGTATGGGCAGATTAGGGACACAGAAATGCAAAACCTGGTCAGGGTCCTCATGTACAAGGATGCTCACTTCAAGTCACCACTGGCCCCAATTAGCCCACAGGCAGAGGAAATGTCTTCAGAGAGCACATTTTTTTAGCCCTGCCTCCAAAGGAGCACGATTAAAAGAGTCCAGGGTATCTTTGCCAACAGTGGGAGCATCAAGTCAAATGTGAAATGTGCAGGGAAGGCAAGCAGATCACTTCTTTCCCCCGAGAGAAAATGATGCATGCTGACAGGCTGATAAAACCACTACAACCTGATCCTGCTCATCACATTGCAGGGTGAAACAAATCCCATGGAAATCTCTGCAGCACTTTCTACAGGCTGTACAACAGGCAAAGCAACGCCAGGCAAGCATTGAGAGGAGAAATTAACAGTGCACTAAACGCTGCAACACTTTGGAATTCTTTGAAACACATTTCTTCACCCCAGTCTTTAGAGCTGAATATCCCTCCCCAAGAAGTAAGCTTTAAACACCACACAAGAATTCAAAGAGTGGGTAAAAACACCATGCAGGAGGTCAGTGTGAATAAAGAATAATAAAGAGGGGACTCTTCAGAGGGAGATATTTCACTGGTGGGACTGAACTTTCCCATGGCACTGAGGTGCCAACACAGAGCACTTCCACAGCTCAGTTTTGCCAAGTGTAGGTGATAACTTTGGGCACTCTCCTTCACTGTGCAGTTTGTCCCCAGGCTGTTGCTCTCCCAACCATCCTTTTAACTGCTCCCACAGTGTCTGTAGTGGAGTGCACTGGGTCTGGGGTTAGCCAGACTGGACTCTGTGCCTCTGGTTTTTGGTTTTTCAACTCCCAACTAATCCACCATGTCTTTGGGATGGAGCTCATCTCCTCCAGCACAAGGATCCCACATCTCAGGGCTCATCACTGCTATTTTTAAAACAGATGAAACACTGCATTCTGAACTCTCTGCATTTATCTCGCCATAATGCCAAAGCCGCCCTTGACTTGCTCAACTGCCAACTATGTGAAATTCTACAGACAGGCACCACCCATCCTCAGTCTGCAATGAAGAAGCAGCCCATCCACGAGCTTTCAGATTCCAGCTCTGCAAGGAGCAGCAGGAAGGAAAAAACCCCTCGCAATGGGAGTCAGCCCTGCTGCAATCTGTGACACACACTCCATTTTCGAGGAACCCAGTTGGCTGTGAAGGCTGAAAGCCAAGGCCTGCAGCTCAGTTGGAAGGGCTGGGGTGCTCGGATGAGAAAGCCCATATGCATCCGAGGGCTCCTTGGACTGCTCTGGTTTTTCCTAGTCAGGCTGCTGGGCAAACTGGACACTGTCACTTTGTGCACAAGCTGCCAGGGCAGGCTGTGTGCTTGGCCAGCCCCTCAGCACAAGCAAAACGGCACCAACAAAGAACAATTTAAAATGGGCTCTTCTGTTGAAGAGAAAAGGTTCTCTCAGTGCCCCAAGCAGCCCAGCCCACCCCATCCCCGAGTGCATGGCATGGAGTGCTCCTGCCTCTTCCCCACATCTGGCCTTGCTAGGAGGAAGGAGCAGGAATATCCTCCTTTTGGGCAGGTGCAAAGCTGCAAGACAGGACAAGGAGAAACCTCCCCTGAGCTCTTTATAAGCAGGCCCTATAAAATCCTTTCCCACTTTACCTAACCTCCCTAAAAATCCTTTTTAACCCACACACCCAGTGCTCTGTGGCAACGTGGCACAGAACTAATAAAAACCAAAAAGACCCAATTTCAATTAACTTTTTATGACTTCTTGAAAACCATCTGTGTAATTTTGCAGCATTTCCTTTTAATCCCACTGACAGAATTATGTTCATCTGCCTGAAACACTGCATTTGTTGTGACTACCACAAGACCTCATTTAGTGGACGTCACGGCCCATTACCTATTTTTAATAGGGAGTCTCTCCAGTCTGTGTGTGCTGCAGCAGACTCTGCAACTCCAGCCCCACAGCACAGGATAAGGAGGCTTTGCTTCTGCACCTGGTACAGGTGTTTTGGAGCCCTGTCCCCTGGCTGCTTCGTCCCAGTGAAAATTGGGATGGACATTTCATTCCGTGAAAATGCAAAGGGCTTTTTCAGCATCCTACACCCACTCTTGACACAGCAGCCTGTGCTGTGAGTACACCTGAAGCCCTCCAAGCCTCACCAACATCCCATGGGCCAGGCAAGCTGGTGGCCACCAGCAGGGCAGCCCCCCCAGCCCTTTCCCACGTGTGCCAGCACAAGGGCTCAGTGTCCCCTGCTGTGCTGCTCTAGGAGCCAGGGCATCCCCTTCTCCCTGCTCTGCCTTCCCTTCTGTTCACAGAGCACTCCCCTGCTCCAGGGCTGTGTTTGCACAGCCCCCAGCACTGTGTGTCCCTGCAGTGCAGGTAATCTCCTCGTAAAAGGTGGAGAGCTGGGCTGCCTTCGCTTTCCTGCTCAAAAGGCTTCACCTCCTGATTCAGCAGAGCCATCTGCAAGTGGCTGCTTGTAATTTTCAGTCTTCTGGTGGGTTTGATCTTAGCAAGAGACCAAGAGCAAGACAATAGTTTGGAAAGAGTATCACTGGAGCAATTGCACAGAGCTGGTCCATCAGCTCCAGGAGGCATTTTGAGCATAGCTAAAGAACAGGGATGGCAAAACCACCACTGCCCAAAATCCAACCTTCAGCTGACAGAAAGAGTTAGAGACTGATGAGCAGGTTATGCCTGTCCCCAAGGCTCCCTGACACTCTCCTCTCACATCAGGTCTCTCTCAATCTGTCTGTCAGAGTAAATATCAGAATGATTCTTTCAAGTGCTTGTCTCCCCCACTGTCACAATGACATGAAAGGCTTACTCACCAAAAATTAGGTAGCAGTTGTGTTGCACTGTGTAAATATTTGAAATGGAGATTTCTTGGGAAAGTGAGAGGTTGGGGTTATTTTCTTTCTACGAATCCAAATGCTGTCAGAATTGTATGTGATGATAAAAAAAAAAAAAAAAAAGGTGATAAAAAATTCATAACAGCCCCTCCAGGCTAGAAGAGCGGCTGCTTATTGTATTTACTAAGCCACTGTGTGGGAGCCTAAAGCCTGATTTCACACCAATCCACTCATTAAACATCTAGATCAACATTGTACAGATTAGGGTGCAATGTAAACAGCAACAGATCTGCTGCAGGGATCACAGCACACAGGAAACAAAAGCCCCAGACTTTTTTTTTTTTTTTTTTTTCTGAAAATTCATCCTTTCAGCAGCACCAATAAGCACCTTGCTCCTCCTTGCTGTGTTCTCCCTCACCTGCTCCACTCCCCCAGGTTTTGCTGAGGGATCAACCCGGACCAAAGCATCAGAGCTGATTGGTGACATGATTTTTCATCAATCCACAACCTCATTTATTCCATGGTGCTCTCCTGGGACAAAACACACCGTTGTATTGAGTGTTTTTTGAGCAGCTTCCCCTGCTAAAGGGGAAGGACTGCTCACAGAAAGATGAGCTCTGTGTGGTCTCCCCTGTGTATGTTTTCTCCATCTTAATGAGCTTACATAGGAAAGGTTAAAGCTAATATCAGAGATACCAATTGCTCAAAATCATGATCTGATAGGGAGAGATTATCACTCTGAAATGGCTCATTTAAAAGGAGGCAGCTAATAGCTACGCTTAAACCCTGGAAAATCTTTTAGAATATATAGCCTCCCTACACTTACAATGTGCTATTTTGGTTTAAAACAAACCAAAAAAAAACAAAAAAACCCCTCAGCTTGCAACTACTCACTTTGAGGTTCACATATTCATGGTTCTGTGCTTTTAAAACATAATTTTATTTTTTTTTTCCACCTCCATGGTACTGCCTGGGAGATTACAAATTCCAGCTTGGCCAAAGTGCTTACAGAGAGAAGAGAAGCCTTCTTTACCCAAGGATCTCCAGGACACTCATGTCCTACTCTGCACAGAGAGGCCACCCCTGTGTAACTTTTGCATGTCTTTGCTCATGCAAGAGGAGAAAGGAAACTATTCTTTCCATTGCAGGAACAGCTACACACTCCATGGAAGATCATGGCTCTTCTGTGTCAAGGACACACAAATAAAGTCCTACCCTGGAGAACCTAAAATCTAACTATGGGACTATTGGGTTGTAAGCAAGACCTTGATAGGAAGGGATCAAAAAATCTGCCCCATCAGGACCAACACCTGCAATAGAGCCCAGATGAGATAACACAACAGGAGTCTCATGCCATAAAAATAAACAGATCAATGAGTGCCTCAAAGAGCACAGTAGAAGTGGAATCACAATCCATGTTTCCTAGAAACCCATCTCAGAGCCACATGGCAGCTCCAATCCCAGCTTCCTCCCAGGGAGGCACCTCTGAGGTAACAAATGCCCCAGCTGGTGGCCATGGCCAGCTCTCTGCTTGTCCTGCTAGCCCCTGTTCTCCTGCTGCAGCTTGGGAAGGACAAAAGGAGAGCAATGTGCCAGGAGTAAACAAGGGGTTTGTTCCAGCCCTTCCTGCCACAACAAAATTTCCCTGGAAACCAGGGACAGCAGCTGTCCTCTGGAGATGCTCAGCAGCAATCTGTCTCATTTCACAAAAAAAGCTCCAGCCTTTTGATTCACAGCACTTTCTGGGGGCACAGGCCAACACACTTTACACAGAGGAATCCTCCTTTTTCAGGCTTTGAAATGCTGTAAGAAAAAAAGAAAAAAGGGCAAAAAAAGCAGTGTCCACCATTGCTTTAAACTGCAAAACTGAGGCTGTACTGGAGGGAGGATTCCCATCTCTTTCAGGTCCCCATCTCGGGCACTGCTCACACAACAGCTGAGCTTTTGTGAAGAACACACCTACCCTGGCCATGTTTTACAGGATAGCAATGAACAATTGGTGTTGTCTGAAAGAGCAGAAGAAGGACAAGATGCATCTCCTCCTTGGTAGCAAAGACATCAGCTGCTTGCTAGGTATTAAAATGCAGGTCCTCCATGTACTGCCAGAGGTTAAAAATCCTATTTCTCTGAGAGTTCAGCCTCCAGGATCCTCCTCCTTCCCTAATGGCAATCATTTCTACATTTGTGCTTGTCTGAAGAAGTGTGAAACAGAACTCATTGTGAGGGTAAATGAGCTAAGAACACAAGTGTCCACAGGTGACAAAAGCAAGTTGCACAGACCCAGAGCACAAACCCAGGTCAATCTGCCACGTAGGATAATTTGGTGGCAAAATGCCAAGTCATTCCATCTCAGGGCCAGAAGAATGGTTGACATGGAATCCTGCAAGCTGGGTCACCAGAACCAGCACTGTGACAAAGAACCCCTTCCCTGCCATGGCCAGGGGGGACAGAAGCAGACACTCACCTGGTGAGGTTGATACCCCCCAGAATCACATTTAGCCATCCCAGCCCCAGGCTGAATAATTAAGTAAAATTACAAGCTGCTCCTACTCCTTGGTGTACAGCTCCAAGATACGCAGGATTGTCTGGCTTTTAAACATGCTACCCTCTAAAAACCAAGCTGCTCATGGTTTTTGGAAATCAGAGGTACTATTTATTAGGCAGCCTAGAACTTTTGTAGACACTGCTGAGGTTTACTTCTATTTGCCCCAAGAAAGAGAAAAAATAAATAAGCTAACACCACCAGAGGCAAAGATGACAAATTCTTCCAAATCCAGAGTGAAGTATCAGGTAGAGCACAACAACAAAATTTTTTCAAAGCATATGCAAATTTTCCCTCACCTTCCTACTCTTAACAATTTTATTTGAAGTTTAGAGAAAACGCTCTCCAGCAACAAAAATATCATTTCCCCTCGAGCCACCCCAACCCAGCCACAACCCAATCCTACCACAGAGACTTCCCTGATGCATTTGAAGAAAGGTGTTTTCCTTGGGCACTGCAAAAACTTGGCTCACCTTTACACTTTGTGTAAAGGCAGCTCAGATTTCCCCTGCTCACTATCCCTGAGTCATGGAAGGAATGAAGCAAACTCACATCACCCTTTTGCTCACAAGTCAATGGAGCTCTAAATTGCCTTTAAATCTGAGGTCTAGTCCCCCCTGTGCATAGCACACCAGCTTCTCACAGTGCCTGCTCACTTCCAGGTTGGACTACTCCCAGTTAATATCCTGATTAAATCCTGATTAATATCCCAACCACAGCTCAGCCTGCATCCCTTACAGGAGCACCCTCTTGCTCATCACAGGAGCTCTGCTGGCAGCAGCAGAGAGTGGATCATTATTTCTGCTCCAGCTCCTCGGGGCTGGGGTGTGAACCTGTGTGCTGAGCCCTCCTGGAGTGTATTTTGGCAGAGTGGAGAGGAAGGGGGGCTGTACCTCGTGCCAAGGATGCAGCATGGTCAGATTGAAAATCAGGCTCTCTCCACCTGACTTCTTCCTTCCTCTTCCTCCCAGGGACAGGGCTAGGGGGGCAAGGGGCTCCCAGACAGCTTTAATCCAAAGGGAGAGCAATAAAGCCAACAAAAATAAAACCAGCAGCCACAGAAGCAGAGAGGAGAGTCTGGTCCCACTGGGTGTGGTGGATGCAGGAGGTAAGACCATGCTTTCATGCATTTTGGGCTAAAGTAGTGGGAGAAAGAATGGGTTAAACACCAGCTCCTGGGGACTATCCAAGGCTGATCCCTGCCTGCAGTGGGACACTGGGCTGGATAGACTCAGCACTAAAAACGATCTGTAGAAAGCAGTGCCTCAATCATGAAAAAAATATATAATTACAGACAAGACCCAGCCCTCCTATTGTTTTATTTTGTGCTGTCTTTTTTTTTTTCTCTGTATGTGGCCTTATTTGGAATGAATGCAATGACATTCACGTGCTCAAGCCCTGAAGGAATTAGGTAAACACAAATCTTTTGGTTCACTGGCTATTCTAGAGACTTGAAGCACTGATTATCACTGCTGGAACTCCATGCATTTCCCTGCCAGGTCTAGTTATTAAAGAAATTTTACACATTTGATGAAGGATTCCCCCTGCCTTCCAGAAAAGATGAAATCCTCTTTGCAGCTCATGTCATTTACATGTCTAATCTTTTCGGTTCTGCCCAGCACGCCCTTTAGAGCTGAAACACCTGATCAGAAAAGCCAGATGAAATACATTATTTATGATTTAGAAAAATCAGATTTCAAACCTGTAGCTTTCTTTGAGATGCCTTTTTCTTGCTTGTTTGGATACACAGTTTCAGTTTATAATTTGCTGCTTGCCATTTGTGCTTTCATTATAAGTTGAAAGAAAAAAGGCAGTAAGAAAAAAATGTTCAGTCCTACTGCCTCATATGTGATGGAAACATTGGCCAGAACAGTGCTGGGATGTGTTTTGGTGGTTTGGGTTTTTTTAAATTAATGCTACTATAGAAGCTAAGCCATGACATTGTTTTGTTACTTTATTTTGCTTCTCCCATTGTGAAGAATGCTCATTGTGGCAAAGTGATGAGCAAAACCATGAAGACCAGCTCCTGTGTACCTGATCAAATCTTCCTGGTAACTCTCAGGAGATGCCTCCAGTCCAGGCTCGATGAAGGATTAAGGAAGTTTTATTTTGGATACTTGATGGAGGAATAAATGTCAATAAGTGAGGAAATAGCCCTTATCCCCACGTTCTCCATCACAGACCCTGAGTAAGCAGCCCGAGTGTCACTCGGATGTTTGTGTCCCTCTTCACGCAGCCACATGCAAACACTGATGTGTAACCAACAGCATTCAATGCCTAGCTGAGTCAGAGCCTGCCTAAGGAAAATGTTTTTCAGGAAAAAAGAACACTGAGTTCAAGACCACCTCACAGAGCATCTGAAAAAAGGCAAACTTAAAGGCATGTGGTCAGTGTGTTTTCCAAATGCTCACCACCATGACCCTAAAAAGCTCTTTTAATAAGGTTTGTGAGGGGTGTTTGTCCCATCACATACCTTCCCTCTGCTCAATTAATACAATAATCAAAAAACCATCCTTCATCATTTGTTGGATCATCAGCCCTGGTTCATTCAGACTGTTCAGTGGACGCTGTGGGACCAGCCCTACTAACACATCCCACAGGGTTTTCCTCCAGCAGGGCTGTCCCCAGGAAGGCAATGTGTCAACATGAAGAGCAGGGGGCCAGGACAGAACTCTGCAGCACCTCCTGAAGCCTCACATCTACCCTCAAAACTACTCTAATGCTCCACATCTGAATCCTCCTTTGCTTCCACAGCACAAAGCTCCTCACCCTGTCCCAAAACAAGGATGGTGGTACCAGCATGCAAATATTCCAGACCACAAGTTTGCAGGAGGATGCATCACGGTTCCCCAGCCCACCTGCCACGGAGAAAAGCACCGAGTTACTCTGCAAAGTATCTGCAAAAGTGGGGTCTTTGGGAAAAGTCCTGCCCCCCAGAAATACAGCACAAAGTTCTGGTTACAGACTGACTGTTGCCAGCTTAAACCACTGAGTCATCCCTTCTGGTCCTGTCCTGGGGAAAGCTGCAACAACGACAGCCATCTCCATTTTACCAGAACTCAATGTTCCACATATGACAACAGCAAGGATCACTGCTGTTTCTTTAATAGAATTTAAATATTGTTTGTTTTCAGGAACTGTGACTCAGCCAAATACCTCTAAAGTTATTAAAACTGGCTAGCTACAGGGCTCATGCCATGTCCCACCATGCACAACTGAGAAACACTGCAGCTTTATGTTGCTTACACTCCCCTCAGAGTATTAAAAACACACACTCAAAATTAGCTTGCTCAATGGATCATTTTCTTTAACCATCAGACCAAATTCCATAAGTTACAGAAACATAACAAAAAGATCGATAGGTCCATTGAGGTAAGGGAGTGAGAGAGGATGACTTCTCCCAACATATTATCAATATTCAGAAAAACTAGGGTTTGTATCCAAGAAGCAGAGTGTGACCCATTGATTTTGAAACTCCTGGGCCAGCACAAGAGAGGTCGTGTCCACTGCTGGATGCTGCCATTCTCTGCACAGTGCAAAGCCTTATGAATGCAGCAAGCAAAAAAAAAAAAAAAAAAAGTAAAAAAAACCCCATACACTGGCACAATTAAATCAATTACAGCATTAGTGTAGCAGTAGCATGACTTATTCTGGAAGGCTTGCAAAGGGCTAAATGTGAAGAACGTCTCTGCTAGGAAATTAATATTCAAAGAGGTATTAAAGCATAGGTATTAGCTACATACAGCAACTCCTCCTGTGCTTATCAGCACCATTCATCACGAGGCAGGGATGAGAAGTTCCCTGCAAACAAAGCAGAGCAAGCTGGTGCTGCTTATGATCTGATTTGTTTTGACACGAGTGCGTTGTTGAACATTTGCCATTGTGCTTTTGGAGGATGAGGCATTTAGCGCTGGGCTGGCGCTCCCCCACCCTCCCTCCCTGACATTACACTGCTGCTCAACCACCAGTGAGCACTCTGAGCAAAAATGTTTAATTTGCAGGCACGTACAATTCCCTTTTTGATTATCTATCTCCCCACACAATAAAATCCAGCTGATGCAGAACTCTACAAGTGCTGCCAAGTCAAACTGCAGGCAAAGGTTCATTTAGCGACACAGAAACACCTCTGAAATTCTCATTTATTGCATTCTGCTGCCAATCACATTAATTCCAACACAAATGTCAAAATAAGACTAATAAAAAGTTGCCTGATTAAAGGAGTGAGAAACAAGGATGACTTCCCATTTGCAGTTTAAAACAAAAGCTTCATTTAAATTAAGCAATTCCCTTCCTTTCCTGCACCTGCAGGCAAACACAAACTCTCTAAAACGAGAGGCTAATATTTAACTGGGATAAAGTTGGCAAGAACTCAGTACCAAGAACTTGTCTTCAAGTGATTAATGAAATAAACCTCTGCCTCCCCAGGCAGGTGTTTGACATATTCACCTTTTACACCTCCACACCCCAAGTCCACTGTAGCAAAACTTTAGGCATTTAATCAGAGAATAGTTTGGGTTGAAAGGCACCTTAAGGATCCTCCACTTACAAACCCCCTGCCACAGGTAGAGACACCTTGCACTAGACCAGGCTGCTCAGAGCTCCATCCAACACTTCCAGGGATGGGAAGGCCACAGCCTCCCTGGGAAATCTCTTTCAAGGTCTCACTAACCCCACAGTAAAGAATTTCTATCTGATATCTGGTATAAATCTGCCCTCCTTCAGCTTATGGCCATTTCCCCTCATGAGAAGTCCCTCTTGTGACAAGATCTCTGTCAAGTTTTACTTTTGACACATATTGGGCCAGTGAAGCACTTGGGCAAACTGGCAGCAACTGGGCTCATTGAGCTTAGTAAAATAGGCACTCACTAAAATGTGAGAGGAAGTAAATTGCAAGGAGATGGGTCTCTTCTGCTAAAAATTTACTTATTTCAGCATGTTCCAGACAACATTTTACTCACATCACCATTTTATCCCCTACAGGTTTTCATTATTTTTAACATATATTGAGTCACTGTCTTTGTGACCTGGAAAATGCAAGAAATTCTATTCCTGAGCAGAGACTGCTTGCCTCTCTGGCACTAAAATGTGCAAGAGACAGCCCATAAACATGGTCCACCTGGCATACAGAGAATGTAAATAAGCATTAGAAGGATTGTTTTTTTCATTTTGATGTATAAACATATATATTTGGTTTATGTCTTATTACTGATGTCTTTGTTAAAGGATATTCCCTACTGAAAAAGATGTTTTTGTATGTAGTGTAGGAAATACTATATTTAAGATAGCAAATCCAGCCATGACCTTTTCCTCTTCTGCATATAAGTCTGACTGCCCTTTCTGCCAATAGTATCAAACCCATTTATAGGATTAATTTCCTTCTTCAACAAGCAGGCTTTGCAGAAGAGAGGAAGGAGAAGGGAGGAAAGAGAAGAGAGGAAAGAGAAGGTGAAGCTTGTTAGACCATCTGGAGTATGTGAACTCCAGGTAACTTGCACCAAGAATAACCTGCATTTGCATGAATAACTTGCACAAAATCAAAAGAGACCTCCCCAGCTCTCAGTAGTTGGGTTGGTGGCCCTCAAGTTGTCTGGACAAGTCCCTGACATGGCAGATCATCAGGCTCTACAACCTGCCTCACATTTTTTAGCTCATACAGAATCCTGCCAGGATGCCTCTTGCCAGTGTCCCTGGAAGGAAATTGTTCTAGCACTGTCTTGCCAGTTCACCCTCTCTATTTCCCAGCCTAAACCAAATTATGAACACCTTGAAGTGGATTTGCCTTCTCATAGGTATTTCTTAGCTACCTCTTGCTCTAGGATGACAAGGGAAATCAGATTTGTGTTACTAGGGATGAAGACAAACTGCTCACAGAAAATAAATAAACAATGTTTCTAAGCTGAGTGCAAAATTCCCACCCAAGTCACGGGTGCGCTTGAGGCAGCTCTAAAACAAACACAAATAAATAAATAAATGCATTATATGCCAAGAAGGGCAATTCTGATCTTCTCAAAGAAGTTAACAGTGATGGTGTGGCCCTAATTTGGGATTATCAAGTTGCCCATGGGCTGAGGGTTTACTTTCAGTTTACTTTTGAATTAAACCTCAGCCTCTGGAGATTTTCCAGTGCCACCCCTGCCTGTAACAGATGCAGCATTTTGCATTCACAGATAAAACCCTGCTGCCTCTGCTCCTGTCCAGCCTGTCCAAAATTAACCCCTCTGCCCTTCCTTTCACCCATGTACAGCCAGGATCAAAGCAGGCCATCATCCAGACCGTTTTCACTACATATCAGGGGAAAATTAAGTATCCTGTGTCACAGCTGCACAGAAATAGCTCATGAAGTTACAAGCCATTCAACACAAAAATCCTGCACTAAACTGCCTGATTGATCCATTGCTGTCTTTGCCAATAAAGTAAAACCACAGCTTCCCCATATTTTAATGTGATGGTAACTGTGAATCACAGGGGCTCGAGCAATTCTTAACTTCTCTCACCTTCACATCCTATCTGAGAGCAAGCACTGAAGCAGCATTTACTGTATAAGGCACACAGAGCCAAAGTGATAATCTGTCCCTGCAGACCTTATGGTGCACTTTGCTGCAAAAGCAATTTTCATCTTTTAACTCCAGCATCCTCTCAGTGAACAAAGCATTTCCAAAATTGTCTCACGGCTCCAAAGTCTTGGAGCTGGTGGGCTTTCCACAACTTTCCTTTTACCCCACCCTTTTCCTTAAGACACACATTTTTCACTCCCAAGAAATGCACCGTGGTCTGCAGCAAACATTTAGGCAGGTCCTCCAAGGTTCTCAATGAAACCAATTTTTTTTTCCATTGTTTTCCAATGAAAACCAGTGTTTTCTCACAGTCTCCCTTTTGAAATAAGGATGGAAAAGAAGTTGGCATTATCCCCATGGTCTTGGGTAGCAGGGAGAGCAGCTCCTGTTTGTAAGGGCAAGGAGCTCTAAAAAAAATCCAGTCAACACAGCAACGTGGTAATGGGCAAGGAAAAGAGCCAGATCCACCCATGTCTACTCACAAGCTTTTTGACATAGAGATAAAACTTGAGTTTAAATGAAGCAATTTTCTTCAGTTAAACACGCAATTACTGCGCTCAAAGTAATAAATTAGTTGGGCAAAGGCAAAACCCCCAGAAAAGTGAAAAATTTCTGAAAAATGGCAGTGTTTTAAAAGCACATCTGTCCCCACTGCATTTGCCACTTGATTGTGAAACATTTCACTTCCAACCAAAACAAGGCAATGCACTATTTCACTTTGCATCTACATTCCCTAGTTGTTTTTTTTTTCTTTACTTCTGTGAAATACAGGTAGGTAAGGTAAAAAGTCAATGTTTGTGCTTCATCCTTCCTCCACAAGCCATCAGGATGGATGTTCACATATTTGTCAGTACTCCCTGCAGTAAAGCCAAGAGTTTTGAGGAGAAAAATATATCCTGCTCACATGTCTGGTGGTCAGGCACAGGGGTCTGGTTTCTGTGGGAGCACCTACACCTAAACTCACCTCTAAAATATTTCTGCAAAAATGTTACTCACAAACCCAAGGAAGTGACATTTCTTCTTGTCTAGCAGACAAGCAAAACACAGCTAAAATTCAAGCTGTGTGTGAGCACGTTAATTTGACAAATCACTTTATTAAAGAAATCTTGTCCCATTAAGAGAGGTTGGTAGTGCAAGACCTTCCATGCTCTGAGCTGTGCCATTAGGCCTGGGTTTGTCATGGCTGTGTTTCTTGTCCCAGGTATTTTAGAGGAAGACATAGGTGTGCTTCCTGCTGTGGTGACAGGAGTTATTCCCACTAAAACGCTGTGACAATGCACCAGCACAGATCATTACTGGATAGCACATTTCCAGTTATTGTCTGGGAATAACCAGCAAACTCTACTGCAGACAGAAGCATCCACTGGAATTACACTGGCAGCAGACTGAACATGAACAGAGGTGCTAACAGTATTTGAAAAACACTTATAAACTAAGTTGCTTCCACATACACTGCAGGTGAATTTAAAACAATGTCTGGGGGTTAAAAAATAATTATTCCGTGGATAGTCGACTGCAGAAAGTCTATGGGCGAAAAAAAAAAGTTAACAAAATGATGTTAATAAAGAGAAATTATTATTATATTAAAAAAATGTTAATAAATGACAGCAGTAATTCCTGTGTCACTGGTGATTGCTGACATCCCATGCCTACTTTATTGGCCTGATGCTTTGACATCCAGGTGACAGATCTGTGCCTTGGAGTGACACACAGTCTCTTTAAGATTGCCTCCAGAAATTTTACTTTTGGACTGCATAGATGAGTTTTGATGTATTTAGAAGCAGTAAACTTCTGCACTTGATTTTTACCAGGTCAGGTGTGCACCACCTGTGCTCTCCCTGTGTTAGGTGTGGCTGCTGCATTAATTACCAACAGCAGGGAAAGCCAGGCAGGGACCTCGAGGTCCTGTGGGGGCTCAGGAAAGCCAGGCAGAGAGGGAGATGTTGGGACAGACATCCCTGCACACAGCAGCAGCTGTAAAGCAGCAGCTTTGTGTACAACACTGATAAAAAAAAATCAGATTGTTCTCATCACTGGGTCCTTTCCCTTGGCTTGGTGAGCCCTGGGTGCTATTCAGAGCATGACTGCTTTGCTCTGGCTGCATTTCTGTGCTCACATAAGGCCCTCCTTTGTGAGGAATACTTTTTCTTTCCTTTTTAAAAGATTTTTTTAGAAGTACTAGGTGGTAAAAGGAGAACAAAGCTGTAATTTAGCCTTGGCAGAAATTAAGAGCTGAAATTTTCAGAGCATGCAAATCAACAGAAAAACTTGTCTCACTTGCAATCCCCACCTTCATTTTCAGGAAATGAAAACTGTTCAGGAATGAAACTGCTGGAGAAAGTAAGAATGACCATGGTAGTCCATCACAGAAAGCTGCCACTGAACATACCAGACACCTGATTTCTCTTTTCCAATTGGAAAGTTTCAGACTACCCCAGTATGGGTACAGCTCCAACACAAGCCTTGTTCAGGCCCTTTGGAGGCATTTATTGTCACAGAAATTAAAACTGGTTCATCAGAGAATCCTTCCTGGAAATCTCTGAACTCTCCTCCCTGGAAAGCCAGCAGGGGACGCTCAGTCTAGAAACAAAAGTCTCTTTCATTGTGGCCATAAAGCACAAAATAAATAAAATAAAAAAAAAAAAAAACAAGGTCAGCCTTTTTTCCAGGCTGCTAAACAGAGCCTGCAGATGGAAAGGAACAAATGTCCAAGAAATATTACTCATGCTGCCCCAGATGTAGGAGGAAATGGTTCCCTGCCCCAACAGGATGAAGGATGCAAAGCCACCACTCGTTGCCATGGGACCCTGCCATCACCTGTCCCCTCCCCAGAGTTCATGGACACTGCCATCCTCTGTCCCCTCCCCAGAGCTCAGGGAAGAAACATCTAAGGTTGATTTCAGCCTCAGGAGGCCCCTTCTCAACTGGTTCCCTCAACAATTTTTAAATTCCATAGGAAAAGGGGAAAAAACAAAACAAAACAAAAAACAAAACCAAAAAGTCAACAAACAACAAAAAAACCACCAAAAACAAACAAAAAGGAAAACACTAAAAAACCCCCAAAAATGCAATTAAAAAAAAAAAACGAACAAAAACCACAACCCCCCCCCAAAAAAAAAACAGCAAAAAAACCAACCAAAAAAAAAAAAAAAAAAAGAAATAAACCCCAAACCAATAAAACAAGAAAAGCCCCCCAAGCTTGCAGCCAGACATGATGTGCATTTATACCCCCTCTGCTCTTCTCCTTCTGCCCTCCTGCCACCGACAGCCTTCCTTTTCTACTTCATTTTTTTGTTGTTGTTGTTGTTGTTGTTGTTTTGACTATTTATTTAATTTAATATCTTAGAAAAGCTAGGTCATAAGCCATCTGATGACTTTGTAAATGCAAAGGGCCAATGTTGTGGAACAGACAATCTAATGACATAGTGTTTAGTGTTCCCTAAAGCGGGAGACAGATGAAGAGAAACGGTGAACCGGCAACCTTAGCATAATTAAGACAAGCCTGAGTGCTTGCTGGAGTGCCATTACATTAATCTCACATCGGTGGCACCTGGCTGAAATTTATGAGATATGTAAAAAAAAAGGGCCTTTCCCACTGACCTTGATGAGACACTGTTATTTATCACGTGAGGGAGCAGGCAAGGATGCAGGGTGGGAGAAGGGGGATGAGGGACAAGCTGGGAAGGAGCAGCACGGACTAAATAAAATCTGCTTACACCTGGAATTTTCAACCAGGGTGCTCCTGGCAACTGTAATCAATCAATACATTTTTTTGTATTGCTAAAACACCAGAGCCACTCAGGCTTTCAGCACAGCCCCATGAAGCTCAAACTTGGAGCAGGCAGATTTTTCAAAGGTTTTACATCCAAGAATTCACTCTTAGTTTTGGAAAAATCTCCCTACCATGAAATAAAATGAAACTTCTACACGAAATAGCAATCTCACACTGGAAGAACACCTCTGCATTAAAGTTATATAGTGTATGTAATAGCACAAAATTAACAAAATTACATGATGTGATGCATTTTATGATGTTCTAAAAGTACCCCAAAAAAATGAGGAGGATGAAATTTTAGGACAAATATTTACTTCCTAGAGGAAAAAAAAAAATCCATATAAAACCTTAAAATATTAAAATAAAACCAACTGAGAGTCCCCAACAGCCAGCGAGTGTGACTGCAGACATTGATTATGTGCAAAGCTGGGCTCAAGACCTCAAATTGGCACCTCCCTGCCAAACCAACACCTCTGTTTCCATTTCACACAATGAACTGAACCCAGGACTAGCAGGGGGCAGGCAAGCAAAGGATTCATTGCACCAAGTTCAGAATGGTCATTTCTTCTGAGACACTGTCATTGGAAACTCTTCCTAAAAGTCAGCAAAGAAAACCAACAAACCCTATTTCTTTAGCACTAATATTTTTATTTTATCTCTTTTTTTTTTCCCCCAGAGAACAAAAGGAGATCTATTGGGGGTCTGTGTGTGCAGTTGTAGTGAAATACCCAAACACATTTGAAGTTGTTGTTTGTGTACTTCAGCCCAACCCAAGAAACAAGAAAATAATTTGTCAAAGGCTCTAATGTGACTGAAACAAGGCAAAAGGTTGTGTGGTTTGATCCTTCTGCATTCCACCAGAAGCTTGGTGACAGCTACCAGCCAAGCAATAACATATTTTAAGATTCTGCCATTGACTCTGCATGACTGCTGCTGCCTGCTATTAAATCTATCATCGTTATTATTATTATTATAATTATTTTGGGTTTTATTATTTTTATTTTCATTTTTAATACAGCAAGAGATTTCTCAGATTCACCACATAGGAAATTTTGCCTTCTTACCTGCAATTTGAGCATGGGCACCCTTCCCTAAATAAAGTTTCTTCAGAGGTTATTGCCTAAGGACTTGGGCAAAGTGCCTTCCTGACCTCCCTACTGCAGAGAATTCTCCCCAGCAGCACCTTCCCCTCAGCCACCAGCTGCTCCCTAAAAAAAAAAAAAAACAAAAAAAACCCTCCCAAACACACCAGCTCACCTTCCTCTCTGCATGAGCCACCAAAGGAAGGGGATCCAAAGCATCCCCTGTGCTTTTGTTGTCAGTGCCAAAATGCAGAGCTTTCATTTTCCAACTGTAATCAAACGAACATGAAAGTCAATGGTTTCCCACAGACCTTGTCAAACACAAGGATGCTGCTCTGATGAAGTAAAGGCAAAGAAACTGTGACCTGTACTTGTAAGAACACTAAGCAAGCAAAAAAGAAAAATGTAATTGATTCCTGATGGGTAACCACTACACCTAAGCCAGTTTTTTCCCCCTGGGGAATGGCTCTTCATAGATGAAATTAAAAAACAAACCACATTATTTTAATCCTTGCAGGAGTATTATTTCAGGGAAAGGAATAAACCCCAAGCAGCATGGATTTTCAGCATCCCCACAAAAGCACAAGTTACTTTAAAAACGAGAATGCAGAAGGATTTGCTGGAGAGCCAAGTGTGCATGGGCTCCATCTTCCTGGCACAAGCCCAGATGTCTTTCATCAAATAACACTCCCTCAGAGAGAAAATCATACTCCCTACCACACCCAGCACCTCTGAGCAAATAACACAAGACTTGGTGCATTTCTGCTGCAATTTAAGAGTTGTGTTTTTGGACACTTCACACAGAGTGTTCCTATCTGAGCTGGAGTCCATGGATTTGGTTTCAGACTGAAATTTGAGCTCAAATTCCAGGGAAAGGCCCTTAGACATGGCACTCCCTTCTTCCTGCTTCACCAGCCCCTCCTAGCAAGGCTTGGTGGGTCCCTCTGAAAAATGACACTTGCTGTCAGAGAAACCAGCACAGCTTCTCATCCCAGCTCCTGCGTGCTTATAATCACATATTAATTATCATTTTAAATAATATAACATTATATGATTCTATATATTAATATAATATATAAACTGCTATATTATATATAATTGTATTATATATTATATATTTATTATGTATAATATCCATTATATAATATATGCTTGTATGTATTCTATATTATATATATAATTATAAATAATACTTATAAATAATAAAATAGAAAGAACAATTCTCCCATTTAAAAAAAAACCAAAAAAAATTAAACCAAACAAAAAAAAACCCACCACAAAAAAACCCCCAAAAACAAACAAACAAACAAAAAAAACCCAAACAAAATAAACTCAACCCCCCCCCAAAAAAAGCACAACGGTTTTTCTGATCCCCTCCCAATACAAACATCATCGTGCAACACCCATCAGCAAAATTCAGTGAGGCCCATCTATTTACAGCTCAAAGGAAAAAAAAAAACATACAAAACAACCAAACCCAAACTGAGATTTGCCAAAGATGGTAATAAGGGAAATGCTCTGGTCTGCCCTGAATAAGCCTTCTAAAAATATAAAAATCAAAGTTACATATTATTTCTTATTCAGAATTTCCTAATTCCAGAGAATTTCTTAAGCTAGGTTTGAAGATAGAAGTTGTGAAGACACAAAAATCATTTAAATAGCAATCGATTCATTAATGATTTTGCAAGTTTCCTGATAACAAATCTATTTTGTTATAAATTCAGAGACTAACCTTTGTGCACTAAATATACACAGGGTTTTATTCAAGCAAATATCTCTTCCTCCAGGTGACAACAGGAGCCCCCGGAAGGCAGAGGGGGTGGCAAATGGTGCAATAATGGCAGGGACACCACAGCTGCTGGCATGGCAGCCGGGCAGCATCCTCTGCATGCCAGCTCCAGCCAGCCTGCCCCTGCTCCTCAGCATCATTGTCACCTGGTGGCTCTCTGCAGGGCTGCCTTCCCCCCATGCACACACCCCTGCAGGGAACAGCAAAGACCCAAACTCTCCTAGAAATATAGATAGAAATATTTTGGCCAAAGTCTTGTTTTTTAAACTGGTTTTGAGCCCCGAGAGAAAGGTTCAAATGGAAACATTATCCTGTGGAAAAAGCGTAGGAGAGGAAGATACCGTGAATAGCAAACTGCAACAAAGAGGAACTATTTGCACATAAAAGGGGTTATCAAAGTTGCCATTCAACTCGTGTGAATCAACAGGTTCAGATAAGACCAAGTCCTTCTCGTGGGATAGGCTCCATCAGACCTTCCAATTTAAAAAAAAACCTTGTTTAGAGCTCCTTTTCATCGCCTCACAAAGACTCCATTTTCTCTCCTCCTTGCTCTCCCCTCTCTCTTTGTTGGTGCTGTTTACTCCCAAGTCTGTCTCTGAACTCTTTGTCTAATTAGCTCTTGATAGATCTGCTGCCCTGTTTCCACAAACATTTAATTCTGCCGTCAGTCCCGTTTACATTGCAGCATGTTGCATTGTCTTTTACCAGCCTAATTTTGTTTGAGTGAATGTAAATCCCATTAAGCAGTCACTATACACCTATTAGACTGTGGCATATAAACTCAAAACCCCTCCTCATTTATAAGAGTGAACATAAGGCCCAATTCATAAAGGATTTCTAGGACATTGCAATTTGTGCTTTCTCACAAACCACAGAAAATTCTCAAAGGCTGCAAAACTCTTTTCTTCAAGGTAATATTGTTGAACTGCCCAAAACTCGACATGTTCCAGCCACTGCATACCAACAATAATGCTTTTATAATTCTAATGAGTCCTCAGGAAGTGCTCACTAATTAGAGCAGTGATTTAAACTTGTCATTCTGAGCTGCTCTATGTCTACACTGGATTTCACTTCATTTTTTTTGTCTGAAAAGAAAACTTGGGTAAAAGTGTCCAACTCTAACAAAACAAACTCTAACACATCCCTCTTCTTCCTAAGCTGACTACCACAACACCAAGAAAGAAAAGTCTGCATGAAACTCGTGGATGTGATCAACAAGGTTTTGAAATTTCACCCGGAGTCAACTTTTCTTTCAAAATACAAATCTTCATTTTGCCAAAAACCTTAACAGCTCAGATGGAGTCAACTCTTGACTGAGTTTTTCCTCGGGAAACCTTCCTTGCTGGATATTTGGTGCTGGATATTGGCAGCAACCTGGAGTCTCAAACAACACCAAGTCAGAACTCAGAAGCAGCAAGAGATAAAAATACTCACATAGATAACTAACAGGCACTAGGAAACTCAAAGCATCAGAAAACAACCCCCTCTTCAAAATGAAGTAAACTTTTCCTTGGAGACTGAATGGGATATTCCATTACTCACCCACTCATCCACTTGGTGCTGTCATGTACTCATGTAGTTGTTCTTATCAGCCATAATGCCCTATCTTATCAAGCACAGCTCCTTCACTGAATAAAAGCTTAGGACAAGGGCTTTCACAACCTCTGCCATTTCACAGATGATCTGAAAGGATGAAACAATTACTAGCAGGCCAGTAAGCACACACAGAAGTGTACCCATTTGCCAATCATTTTGGCTATGGTTCATATGCAGTCAGAAGCACTCTCTGTAATTGCACCAAATGGAATATATAGTTTTCAGTGCAGTTAAAAATTTTTAATTTCAACATTATAAATAATCAAACAAGCTCAGATAGATGGGTTTTTTTCACCCATGTCCACGCTTGCTTTACCCATAGCCTGATTTTGAAGGCAAGAAGGCAGAAGGCAGATTACACCTCCAGGTGTCTGGTACAAACCTGCCTTTCTGTGGCACAGTGCAGATTTCTTGGCCACATATGATTTAATTTTAGATAATTGTGACCTGAAGTTCCAGCTCACATTCCATGGGTCCAGCTGATCAGCACTTCCCCACTGTTTAAACAGGTAGAAGTGAAACAACCCATGGGAGGCAAGGTCATTCCACTTGCAGGATTCCCAGGTGACTCCAGACATGCCACCCCACCTAAAACCAGCTCCCCCAGCCCCCATGGTCACTTGCTCATCTTGGGAACAACCAATTCCTTCTTAATTCCTAGCAGGGAACCTACAGCTACAACCTACCTGCAACTCTCCTCACACTACTGAGACCACATTGTCACACTCTGCTGCACAAAGGTCTTCACCTGCTAAATGAAATACCAGCACATCAGTGTCAGCCCCAATGCTAATCTATTGTTAATGTCCAAACAGGCTGGTGATTGGCACTAATTTGTTAATTATAGATGACCAAAATCCCTTGGGATGCAAAATCAGTGTGATGTATTTCACTGTTACTACAGCAAAAAGTCTTTCAAAGGTTACCTGACTCTGACACAGCCTTCAAAAACGTTATTCTTCAGAGACAGCTGGTCAGTCAAGTAACACAAACAACACAGAGTACACTGGAAATCTCACAAATCTATTCCAAAAGTGCCTCCAAAAGCAAATTTAAAAGCCACTTTTACATGTCACCTGCAAGTGACTCCAGTGCAAATGAAATTTGATGCCATGGTCTCACACCCGGAGCTACACATTCCATGCTGAAATATTTCAGATTCCTTGAAAATGAAAGCCTGCAACTTCTATGTCAGCTCTACACAGACATTTAACATATAGCTCAGAGAGATGTCTTGAGTCTGCTTTGCCTCCTGGAGACAGGAACTTTAATACTGATTTTGTCTAAAACAGAGCTCAACTACTGCTATCTGCTTCCATTAATGTTAAATGAACAACTCCATGATATGTTTAGGCAGCTTTCTCCACTAAACCCAATGAAATTCTCACCTTTGGGGGCAAGCCCTAATGAAAACAGCAGATAATATTGTAAGAAAAATCCACAGCAAAGCCTTTGCATTAGTTCTAATTTGGAAAATAACTGAACTTGAATGGTCCTTCAGCCTACTTTTTGTTATCATTAACCCCTAGAACAGCACAAAATTTCTATAAATAACACCTAGACAATCTGGGGCTCCAGTTAGCTGAAATTCTGCAAGATGTGGCCGGGATCAAGACAGTGTCCCTGTCATCATGAGCATCATGCTGCACACAGACATCCACATGTTCCTTGCTCCAAGACAAACCAAGCTGCTCTCCAGGCACAGTTTTGCTGACAGAAGAGATCAGAGATAAGGAAGTGGATATTTCCCCAATGCTACCCTGGCAGGGTGATGTTTCCTCCCTCCTCGTTCCTGGTTGGTTACCTCTCCACAATCCAAAACGTGTTCTTGTGACAAGTTGCATTCTGCCTTATTAAAATTGTACCTTTAAACACAAACACAAAACTCCAATTTTTCTGGACTAATACCTTGGTATCAATAAAAGCTCATACTAATCCCATCACCTCTTCTTGGACTCTGATGTTGTAAACCAAAATACATTTTTAAGGCTTTCCACACAGCAGTTTGCAGCAGTGTCAGTGATGCTCTGATAGAACAGCAAGAAATTATGGAAAAACTGTTTTATTTTTATTGGGAACATGCCTTGAAATAATAAGTTTCTGATCTCAGAAATGTGTTTCATCTGTCAACAAACATAGCTTTCAGCTTTCCACCTCAGACCTTTCCTGCCTGTGTTCTAGAAAAAATTCAGGGTTGGATTTTTTTCTTTCCAAAAGCATTTGAAGTTTTACTTCATCCTCTGTTCTTTTTATCCTTACTATCATCTACACATAATTTATACTGTAATTATACACTGTCTCTCTATCATGTATTATTTTTTTCTTTTTACTAAGTATTAAAGACACACCTTTCAAAACAGCCACCTTCCAGTGATCCCTTATTGCCTCACTTTAAAAAGATCTACGCCATGCATGTGTGTTTTGCCTCTTGCCTTTTTTGTGCTTTTAAATCCACATTTGTGCAGATGCAGAGCAGAGGACACTGCAAGGAGAGAACCACGCTCTGCAGGCTGCACATGTGCACGCTCCACGAGCAGGAACAAACTCTTTGGTTATGCTCAGACAGCTGAGAGAGAGAGAGGGGTCAGCAAGTGAACAGCCAGCAGGGCATGGTGGGGTGCTAAGTCTTGGAAACCTCTTCGAGGCAGTGTTTTAGCAGATTGATTTTCCTGTGCCTGCAGGCTGACACGAAGCCACGCGTGAGAACCCCTCTCGCTTACCCAGTGAACTGGGTCGTGTGTGACAGTATTAGTTAGATGGTCCTTGGATGTGACAGCAGAGAGGGAACCAGCTGTCCAAGGCTAATGTGCCATCTGTGCCTAAAATATTCTGCCAATTGTGTTGGCAGAACATGAGAAGTGTGTCCCTTTATCAGGCTATAAATCACAAGCAGGTCTTGCACGTTGTCAATTAAACACTGATATATTGAGTGGCCCGGATGCTTCTTTGACTTCCAGCCTTTTGGTGCTATGACCACTATGGAGGGCATTAGCTACAAACTTAAAGCCCCAAAAGAGCCTGAACAAGTCCCCAAGTGACAGTTCCACAGGTTACTGCCACACAGGAAAGTATTCAGCAGTTCCATTTAGTGTTGTGTTTAACTGACTGGGACAAGGGAAAAAGAAGCACCCATGGCAAAACAAATTATAACAGATTCAATTATGGTATTTGTCCTACTTCTGAGAGACTGGGTTGAGTATTTTTCCATCTCTCCTGTTTAGAATCAAAGGCAGAAACTCATATCCTGCATCCTCACAGCTCCTGTTTTGGTGGAACAGCAGGCAGTGAGGTGGCTGGACTCAGCTCCTGGCAAATGCAAGACTCAGGTAACAGAGCTCCCGGGCTCCATCATGTTCTCCTAGCAGTCCTTAGTCCATGCAGGCCAGCACACAGGTTAGCCAGCCCCAGGGACTGTCCCCAGCAGGGACAGCACAGGTCGAGCAGCATCACCAGGTGCTGAAAGCATCCTTACACAGCAGCCCTGGAGCCCAGGCACAGCTGGAGCAGATGCTGCTGAGAACCAAGAGCATGACTTGCACAAACACCTCTCCCTTCACAGCAGCCTCCCAACAAACCCCAGCCTCTGGAACCAGATGTGGGCTTGCAAATCTGGCAGTGTGAGATCACCACCTCCCACCCAGTTCCTAGCACAGAAATGTCAATATCTGTAATAGGATGCACGGATCTTTCAGAACAGACAAGTGCTGGACACTTGGAATCACCTGGAATGCCAATGCAAACAAAAAAGAAAGGAAGATCCAACACTGAAATCAGTTTCTAGAAGAGAGACTCCTAACAAACAGCTGGGGGAAAGGATCAAGACACTGCTACGTTTTCAATTGCCATGCATGGTACTTTAGATACATAACCAAACAACATTTAAATGGAGAATGAACTTCATTATATGGCATTCTCCTTGCAATTAACAGTGCCACAAAATGTAGGACAAACCCCTAATCCTTAAATTGAAAGGATGAATATCTGACTGGTTAGCCAATCTTTTTTTTTTTCTTTATTTTTGGTTTAATTTGCTGATAGCACAGTGTCATCACTTTCACCTTTTAAATCAGAGAACAACACAAAGGAGTTCAAAAGTAAGTTTGCTGTACTACTTAAGTTTGCCTTTTAACTGCAAGAGATAGTTTGATGTGTTTTGTGTAACTGGTTCCCTAATCCTTGTCTTTCTGCACACAGCAGTGAGAAGTGATCAAATTCCAACACGGGGCATTTTCCTTAGATCCATGGAAACCAAACAACTCTACTGCAGATTATTGCAAGATACCACTTTTATGGTGCTTTGCCATGAGCTACTGCTAAAAGGAAACAGCATCAGTAACTGGAAGAAGCTTTGGTACCTCTTGAGAGAAACAACTGAGCTTACATCAAAACAAATAAAATATAATGGTGCTTAAAAAAAATAAATTAAAAGAAAACTTTCAGGTACAATAAACACCTGTTGATTCTGATCACATTTTTTTTCTGGGAACTGAATCACCACAGACCAGGCAGTCTCTGTTGCCCAAGCAGAAGGAAAAGCCCCTCACATCTACAACCTGAATCACCTTTTGCATTATCTGCACATGGACATTCAAACTCCTGCAGGGAGCTGAGCTTTCATGGAGCAAGAAGGTGCTGTTGGGGGAAGAAATCTGGAAAGACAATTTTCACATTGAAATCTCCAAATCTTCACATCAGATCCATAAATGCACTTTTTGTCATTTTGTTGTGAAGAAAAAAGACAAGAGGAAAATTCCTTCAAAGCCCCTTTCCAGCTCAACTGCATCTGCATTCACCTGCATATTAAATTCAAAAGTCTGAATGGAGAGGGTTTTTTTTTTCCCCCCCTGGAAATTATTGCACCAATATCTGTGAACATTTTCCAGTACTTGTATTGCAAGAAAATTAGGAAGACAAAATCATTATTGCACTTAACTGGTGCTTTTCA
Organism: Sturnus vulgaris; assembly: GCF_052056855.1. Taxonomy (NCBI): domain Eukaryota; kingdom Metazoa; phylum Chordata; class Aves; order Passeriformes; family Sturnidae; genus Sturnus; species Sturnus vulgaris. The sequence continues at coordinate 6,836,425 of NC_142249.1, read as the reverse complement.
AAAGCATCATCATCACCAGGAAAAGAAGCAAAGGTAATTTTCCAGGTACTCATTGCATTCATAATTCACTGTCCCACTGTCTGAGAACAAAACAGTGCTTTGTAGCCTGTGTGAAATTCTGCAAAATAAGTTATTTTCATTGAGTTAACCATTCCTAAGGATTTTTAGTAAGTATTTCTAAATTGCAGGGCCATGAAAGAAAAAAATAAAAAAAGAAAGATAAACAAACCAACCAAACCAACAAAGCAAACTCTAAAACTCTGTCACAGACGTGAGAGTAAGGAGTAGGAAATTCAGTAAACAACAATTCTTGAGAAGATTTTCTTATCAAAATCTAAGACTGAAGGAAAGTCAGATACAGGCATAAACAAAATAAAATCTATTAATTAGTGGTGGAAGTGTCATACTGCTTTTCTTTAGTTTTTTTCCTTTACACCTGTGTTTGGGCTATTTGCATGAGAACCCCAGTATGTGTTGGACTGGGCAGTGAACTCCTGAGCTTTCAATCCATCTTCCTCTCTTCCTGTGCTTATTCTGACAGCTCCCTGCTTTTTTCACAGACCTAATTCCTAGTTCTTTGCCAGCTAATAACACAATTGCAAGAACGAAACGGGAGGAATGGGATTAGGGATGAGATTACAAAAGGTAAAATCCACATGGTCCTGCAACACCTACTGCCAAAAATCACTCCAGAGCAGAACATCACAATGCTGCCTGGTATTCCCCACCTAGGCCAAACCCAGGGAAATCTGTGAGAACATCACCTGCTGGCAAACACCAAGTCTTCAACTGAGAATTAAACACCATGGAACACTTCAGAGGTTGATGAGAGGTCATCATCATCTTCAGTGTGCCAGGAGACAGAAGAGATTGAGTTTAGCCAGAAGCAAAACAAATTTTAAAGGTTCTGTAACATGAAGTTGACATCTACTTTCTGTTTTTTTCACGTGCAGCTCAGCTAAGAGAAGAAAAAGGGACACATTTGGCTTTTCTAACACTGTAGCAGAAGCTGTGGTGGGGCATTAATCCTGGGTAGCTTTGCTCTACCTCAGAAAGAAATAGATATGCATGCAATTTTTATACAGAAAATACATTTAACCATGGAAAACAAAAATACTGGCATTGCTAGTTTTAGCAGAGGATGACATTAAAAAGAATTCTGATTATAGTTATTAACAGCATTAATCACTGAAATGGAAACAGTCACCAAAACAGCTAAGCTAGAGATACTGAAAGCCATTAAAGCAAATGTGTTTTTCTGAAAAAGGTGATCATTTAAAGTGAGCAGATCTCACTTGAGGATAGTCAATAACCCCAGGGAGGTGTCTGCATTACTATGAATGGCACCTCTTTGCTTTATACCCAGTAGGCACACTCATTTCTAACAAAACATTGTATTGAAGGGCTGAATTATTTATCTGTCAGGAGTCTCAAGTGCATCAGATAACACTGTATGCTTGTTTCAGTCATTCAAGCCCAACTCCAGTATTTAAATAAATCAAAACTATATGCTCAGATCATTTTGTAATGATTTTAAGAGGACAAACCAGACTGCTCCTTCAGAAGAACCTGAACTTGACCAAATTAAAAACAATGCTAGATTCATCTACTATAAAGCACTGCTTCTGTGGAAAAACTTATTTTAAAAGCAGAGACAAATGGCAGCTGGACACCGAGTTCCCACTGATACTGAGCCTAATTCTCAGCAGAGTGTATGGAAATCTCTCATATAACTTTTTCACTGGGCTGCCAAACACTTTTTTGTGTTGGTTTTCAGGTGAGCACGTGGCTCTTGCATTTGCTAAAATCAAAATCCACATGAGGTGAAAGAGGCCATCACAGAGCCCACAGTCACAGCTGACTGGAAATGCTATAAACGTGCACCTCTGCTTTCATCAGGAATAACTAATGGCATCTGCCTCAAACATGGCAAACACTCACTTCTTAATTCCACGTGCTCTGCAGGATCCTGAACCATTTCTCAGGAGAGCTCAGATCCTGGCTGATTACTGCCAGCTTTGTGAGGTGCTGGTTGAGACACAGAACAATGGCCCTGCATTATTTTATTCCCAGATCCCATCCCCACCAGGGCTCTCCTGGCCATCCCCAGCAGTATCTGTGCCCATCTCATGGAAGCCACCAGGATGAAGAGTGGGCTGCAACTCAGGCACCAATGAGCAGGGTTAGCTGACAAATATTTGTGCTGTGTGAGGAGATCAGGAAGGATTTGGGTAACCCCTTGCCTCCCCTGGGAACGATGCAGATCTTCAGTCAAGCTAACTTCATTCACAGTAGTTTCCTTACACACAATAGAACCCCTTTGTTCTTGGCCCCACAATTTCACTACAGTAGGTCCTGCATTAGATCAGCCTGGTTGCTACTGGCATTTGATTTACAGAAAACAGCTTTTTCTGCTCTGCATGCATGGCCTCTGCACCTTTTATCCACATCAGCTGCTGGAGCCAGTTGGGGGATGCCTTTTCATCAGCCAATTGTTTCACCTAAGCAGCGGCTTCAAAAAGCGGGTTAATTTGCACTCTTCAAACATAATCACTTTAAAAAAAGGAAAGGACTCATTACTTTAGTGATGTTTCCTGGTCCATTGCACCATTGTTGGAAACTCTGTCAGTAAACAAATTACATCTAACGCTGTGCCCTTCCGTTAAACAGATCTCCTGAGAATATCTTGTTATGCATAATGCTTTCTTTCACGCCTCTGTGTCTGGCAGAAGAACACAAGTATCTCTCTACAAACGCTGAATGCTTTCCTCCCATATTTTCTATCAAAAAAAAAAAAAAAAAAGAGTAAATAAAGCGGGGAATAACTAAGCTCAATACTGTAACTTGCCTTTCAAGTGGCAATATCAAAGAAAATGATTTTTTCCTATAGTAGCAGCCACTTCTGCTGCTTAAACCCACACAGAGAAAAAGGATCAATCTTCAGAAAGCACTAAGGATCCCCTGCCTACAAAACAAATAGAGCACACACTTTGTAGATGTCTCCACATTTGGGTGTTGCAGCATTTATAACTATTCACACATTAACTAGGTCCAGCTACCAGGAAGCTAAACTCCAACATTTCAGGCAATTTTCCTGTTAACTAAAGAAACAGATTTGTTTCTGGGAAATCACCACTGCAACACTCTTTGAGTACGATTTTAAAAGGACAGATGGAACTTGCAAAACCAAGTGAAAGCTTTGTTGGCAAAACAGTAATTCTTGTGAATTAAATCCATCACTAAGTTGAAGGCTTCCCCTCCCCCAGTAAGCTCTTCGCTCACCTCGAGGGTTCTTCAAAAATTATTAAATTTGCCTACTTCTTGCTGTATCAAAATTATAGCTATTAGTGAGAATTATAATGGACAAACAATTTGCTTTGACTCCAGTGGACTTAGACCATTGCTGCAGTTATGGTAATTTAAATGGATTATCCCATGTGGAGTTTTACATCAAATCAACCATCTCCCCAAATGTCAGCAGACAGATGTTGCAGCAGGAGGTTAACACATCCCACACCCAAGGCTACAAGAGACAGCCCTGGTGATCTTCCTGCCTGGCACAGCAGGGCTCCCCCTCCATGACCACAGTGGTTCCCAACAGGAGCTGTGGGAGTTCGAGTGCTTGTGGACATTCACCCCCAATTACCATCTATTAACCACAAGGCACTTGAAAATGTGAACCCTGAAGAGTCTGTAAGACAATTTCATGATAATAACACTTCCCAAGACAATCCTATTTTTTTTTTTTTAAACAAACATGTTGGAACCCCCCCTCAGCCTTTGCACAGCATGCTCGGATTTCAAATTAATAGTATTTGCCTTCAGCCACTGCTGGCATCACACAAAAGCATACTGTATGCAAGGCAGGGATGGGGAGAAGGGAGAAATCTCCTGAGGAAAGATATTAGACACTGGAAAACAAAATGATTAATGCACAACCTAGGTAAAAACAAACTTATGAGGAAGAAAAATTACGGAGCTACGGAGTTATCACTACACAACAGGAAAATAGTCCCAATATTTTGTTTCCCTGTCCTGTGTGTGGATGTACAGAGGGAGAACAGGCACCCTTTGAGTAACCTCCCAGACCTGCAAGAAACCAGGAGGAGTTTGGAAACGTGGCAGGCAATTCTAGATAGAACATCAGTGTAAGGAAAACTTGAATTTCATCTGAAGCCCTGCTTTAAGGGTTGGAGTGAGACCCAGCATTAGGTCTGAAGTATGGGGGAGAACCCTACCCACTTCTGCTGACTAAAGAAGATTTCAAGAGATAAATCAGTCATCAAGAAAACAAAAGGTCAAAGAATTGGAAAGGAATGGAAGAGCAGTAAAGGGCTGTCTGTGGCACAGAAAGACTTTGCCATACTTAGCAAGTACGGCACTACCAAAGTGCAGACAAAATAAAATTTCCAAACAGGCAGAAGAGCCTGATTAAAAAAAACCCTCTATATTTAGCTCCTATTTATTATTGTGAGTCATCAAGGACATCCATGAGACATCACTTTCATCCACAGTTGCTAGCAAAGCATTTTGAGTGACCCTTCAGAGTCCAATGAAGTTTCTGGGAGAGTTTGTTTTCCAGCTGTCCTTCAATATCCCAAAAAGGATAGCCCATGGTAGACTTCACAAACACTGGCATGAATTCTCACAACTTCAGCAGGCCCAGAACCTGAAAAAATCAGCACCAGAGTGGCAGGAACTGCCAAGAGCCTCCAGCTCAGAGCTGCTGAAATGAAAAGTGATGCTCACAAATCACTGTGCAACCATCTGAGTGCAATTTGTGCTCTGGTTTGTGAGGCAAGCCAAGGGCTTTGGAGAAAGTGAGCTGCTAAACGTTATTATTATTATTACATCCATGTATCCATTTTTACACCCATTATAACATCTGTTACAGGGGTTAGGAATAAAAAAGGAACCATCAGCTAGGACAGAGACAGGAAGGAAAGATGGAATTATACCCCCAAAATACCCTTTTAAAATACAGTGTCTTGCCTCAAACTTTTGAAAATGAGAGTGTAGCTTATTAACAGGTCTTATCTATGCTAAATGAGGAAGGGGTTTCTTTCCCACTGTTTTCAGTGGAGTGGTCACAGCATCAGAGGCTGCTCTCCCAGCCTGTCAGGGCTCCATCCAGAACATGGGAGCATTGGGCTGACCTCCTTGCTGACCTGATCTTCCCTTTTCCCTTTTTATTTTTCTTTTCTGGATGAACTTTTGGGAAAGACATCTTAAAAAGGCACTTCAAAAAGGGGCAAAAATGGGGATATGCAGCAGATGAACATTTTGTCATACTGGAAGGGACAACATAGGAAACCAATGCAGCATCACCCAAGTGTGCCCTGGTAGGTTCTTAGACCATGATCATCAGCTGCCTTGTTCCAGACACAAAAGGTGTGTTTTGGAGATGGCTCTTTCAAGGCAGGCACCAATGATTTTTAATTGCCTCAGGCTTATTTACTGACTTTGTACTGAGTTTTTTCCTTGGACAAGTGCAGTGCTAGAAACAAAAATTTAAAAAGTGCTGCTTTTCTGATGCAGTGGGTAATGCTGCATGTATTGCTAATGTCTCCATTCAGTCCTAGTGACAAGACACGTTGATGTGAGAGTAATCAAAACACACAACGTGCCCCTTAACCCCTCTGACACCCATCCTCAGCTACATCTCAATATGTTGTGAGCCAAAAATGATGAATGCCAGAGCTGTGAATGCTGAACAGGATAAGTTATACTGGTAGTGAAAAAGCAAAAAGCATCTGAATATGAATTGGTATTCTCAAATTAAACAGCTCTGATTTTGATAGCTAGTAAACATATTTATAATCATTCAGATGCTAAAATATGTGCTTCTAGTCCTTGGATGAATAAACACAAAAGCTGTGCCTGTTGATAAGTACTTACCCGTTCATTTCTTTAGCTGGAATACAAATCATACTTTTAACTTCTTTTCTTTCTTTTTTTTTTTCTTTTAATTAAAGAGGCCTAAGACTCCCTTCAGCAAGTCTATATTATTGTAATACCACCACTGACTGTGAATGATGCATGAAACCATTATATACAATTCCACTGGAGTTTTTCTGACAGAAGCATTTGACAGAGAGGTAAACCCTCATCAGTGCACTTGCCACTGGGGTTGATCAATAGCCTGGTTAATTTCTTTATATATTTTTTTAAATGCAGATACATTCCCAATTCAGCATTTTGTGCATGTACCATATTTTAATTATACAAATAAATACCAGTTGGTGTGGTTAAAAGCTTGGGGAGGGGAGGAAAAAAATAAAAAAAAACCAAAAAATTGGAAAAAAAAATCAAAGAAAGAGGTAGTTAATCACAATTTTTATGGGACATGTTTTCAATGGATAAGTGGTAGAGCAGGAACAAGGAAGAGACTATGCAGCAATTTAAACCCACAAGCACTTGGAAAAAAGATGAATTGGCATGAAACCACCTTCCTTGGAGTCTGAACAGGCTGAATTTTACCTCCTGTGAGTTTTGGAACCAACAGAGCTGACAAGGGAGGCAAAATATGGCAATCTAAGTATGCATTTGAACACAACAATTTATCTCGAGAATAAAAAAATGCAACTGCTTTTACAATTGGTTCCAAGATCTTCTGGGAAGGCAAGCAGGGGAAGGAAGGTGTCCCTGCATGGCCACCACCTGCCCAGCAGCACTGACACTGCTGAGTTTGTGCCATGTGGGAGAGAGCCAGGGGACCAGGGCATCAGGAGGAGCTGGTGACACTCACTGACAAAGATCTAAGAGGTTCAGAAGTGCCCTCAACATCAAAAGCCACAGGCCCTTCACCCAAACAGAAAAAAACCTCCAGAGGAGCTAAAATCCAGTGGTACTTTACAAAGGATTCTCTAACCACTGCAATGTTTCTTCACCACTCTCACAAGAGCTGAGGTGATTTAACTTCCTCCCCAGGCAAATAGTTAATTGGAATTAAGGTATGTAAAATTGTCTGTAAGTACCTGACCCCATCTGAATTCCTCAGTCTTGGGAAGATTTGTGCATGTTGCTTAGCATTATGTATTAAGTATGGCAGTACCTGGAGATTTTCCAGGTCAGTCTCACAAATACACACAGTATGCAAATCAATCACTCAGAAATAAATAAAACCATCAAATCGCCTCTAAAATAATAAGATATGGAGAAATAAATATCAATCACTGAAAACACTGCTTAGCCCTTTCATTATTTTCTTTTCTTTGCCATATTATGGGTTTGGAGCCTTTCGTTTTTACTTCTATTACACGTTCCTCATGAACGTGATATCCAGAAATTACCTTCAAGGAATGGGGGGGGAAAAAAAATCCCAGCACAAAGATTCTCAGAGAAAACTAAAAGTAAAAGTCAGTGACTGAGTAAGAGATACTTGGGATAGGAATAAGAAGCACTAACAGCTGAATACTATCACTAAAATTCAGTCGTTGCTACTTTTTGCCCCATACACACTGCTCGACCATTCGTGGTTGTGACTGCCATTTAAAAGTATGTAAGAGCACTTCATAAATTTAAACTGAATTTCTGGAAAAACCCTCCCACTCTCAGTCCAAGAAATGACCCCTCTGCCAGGAAAACTCACACCAGCCTCAGGTTTAGCCCCAATAGAGCTTCTTCCTTTAAATCAGAGGATGAGCAGAATCAGAGCTGATGTAGAGACAAGGGTGCTTTGCAGACTGGTTCCTTTTTTTTCTTCAGATTGCATGATTAATACGAACATGAATGCAAAACTTCACCATCTAAATTAAAATTCAAGAGGAAGAGGGAAAATGTGACACCCTGCATTTTAAAGCATAATGTTATGCACAGACTGGACCGCTTTTACCAACCAAGCAAGACATGACATGAAGTTTAATAAATATTCAATAAAAAAGGAAGAAATATGAATTTGATGAAGTTTGCAGGCAATTAGAGCAATTTATTTCACTATTAACATGACAGACTAAATGGAAATCAGCCCTGGGTGAAAATGCAGTTTTACTGCCCAGCATTCAGATTTGCTGTGTAATTAAATAATGAAAAGGGTGAGGGGCATCCACGACCGACTTCCCCAGCAAAGCAATCATCCATCAGAGCCCTGCCTCCTCCTGCCAGCCCAGAGCAGAGGCAGCATGGCAGGGGATATGTGTGTGCCTGCCTGGGTCTAACACTGCAGGGACAATCTCCTTCCACTGTGCAAAAAAAAGCATTGCCCACATGGCCAGCTCGCCCCTGCACTGGAAATGCCAGCTGCAGGTATGGCCAACCACGTTTAGTTCACTGCTTGTTTTCTTCATTAAGGAAAAAAAAATTAAAAATTAAGCATGCATTAGGAAAGTCAACGTTTTATCCAATTTCAGACTGAAACTAAAAAGCCATGACATTCCTTTCCCCCATGGACACTCATTAAGAAAGCAGGATTCTGTATTGGGTCCTTTAGAAACAAACAGAGTCTGTGCTTAATTCACCCCATGCAGGTCTTCAGCCTGCCAGGAGATTTGAGGAGGAGGGGTGCATGCTGATATTTCAGAACATGAGGATTGCTCTAAATTTCAGAGCACATGTGCTCTAGGGGTTGAAGAAAAATTTCACTGTCATTTCTGTGTGTTAACCAATGCCTAAATATTTCCTCACACCCCTTTGACAGCAGATGCTGCTCTCAACAGATCCAGCAAGTCCATCTCAGTTGTCAAATTGCTGCTCCTGACAGACTCTGCAGCAGTCAGTTGTGTTTGACAGATTGTAGATCTGTTGATAAAATGCTTCCTTTCTAAAACAGCCACTTTGTCTAGCAGCACATACAGTGATAGATGTGCAAAACATCTGCTCTAAATTATTCCTCCTTTTGACTAACTTCTCCCAAAAGCTGATTTTTGCAAGAGAACTTGAAAAAAAAACCAAAACAAAACAAAACTTAAGACATGCAATATGTCTGTTTGCAAGCTTACATCATCTACAAGATCGAAAACAGGCAAGTTTGGAACATCTGATTTGTACCAAGCTTTAAAGGAATTTCCTTTCAGGACACTGCAAAGAAAAATCTTCTTCCAGTGGCTCCAGCTGGCCACCAAAAATTGCAGATACTTTTGAAAATGTATTACTAAAATACTCTTAACTTGCAGCATGTAGCACAGCTTGACTAGTCCTACAAATTCAGAGCTGGTCCATCCACTAATACCCATCATCATGGGAACAAACAAGAAGGATAACATTTTCTTAGTCCTTGAAAACCCAGAGTTTTGCCTACCTTCCCTCAGTTGCATTTCATCCATGAACCTACTGCAGAACCAACTGGGAATTTGCCATACAAAAATCAATGAAATTCCATCTAAAGTTAAGGACATTTTTATGGATCAGAATTTCAGTTTGAATAAAGATACCCATCTTTGTTCCAGTTTTAGGAAACAAGCTTTGCAGATCAATTTCGGGCTCAGTTTCAAAAGGAAGAAAGAGGGCCCTAAAAGCTTTGATCTGCTGGAGTTTGAGACAAGTATTCCATGGTGTCAATATTCCCACTTAGCTCATCATATGACTACAGATTTTCCAGAAAGAAATCAAGAAAAAGAAGGAAAAAAGAAAGCTATCCCAGTGAAATCTAGTCCAATAAGTTCAATTTCAGCTATGCATGCAGTAAATTCATTTCTATAACAAGTACTCCAGCCAAGTCAGCCAACCTGGCTGATTTAATGCATGTATTGGTATAGCCAGTGGCAAAGAAAATGCACATAAACCCAAAAGGCACATTTGGAACAGCTAAGTGCCCAGCACACTAGTTTGTATGAACACATCAGGCAACATCCATCCTGCCCCTGCTTGAATCAATGCAAAGCTTGTCACAGTCTTGAGCATGGCCAGAATCACAGCCTGGCATGGTGCAAAACCCTCCATCACCTCCTGAAACTGGACAGGCTCCTTACAAGGACCACTTGAACTCAGCTCTCTAAAGGAGCAAGAAAAGGATTGGATGCCCAAACTGACTTGTGAAGGATGCACAATACAACTTATTAAAGTTGTGGTCTAGTTTTAAATGCATGTGTGGCAGTGCTGTGCTGAATTAAGTGCAAGAACACGAGAGGGTCAGCCATCCTCTGCATCTATAGGAATACCTGGATCCTGACCTGCAGCTCCACTGCCTGCCAACTCCCCTGTCAGGGCATCAGGAAGCTGCCTCAGTAAAGAGAAGCCTGTGGCTATTAATGTTTCATAGGGAATATGCATTGCTGCAGCATCGTGAGGAGATATCAATAAGGAGAAATCAAAAAGAAAGCACAGCATCTTTAATCATCAAGATTCCCCCCTCCCCACGCTCCCAAGCTGAGAAGGGAGAGTTTCTCATTAAGACAGAGGCCATGGGGCACGGGCACAACCCCAGGCAGGTTCTCCCACCGTGCCCACAAATTCCACAGGCGTGGCACCAAGGACACCACACTCAGCCCAGCACAATGCCCTGAGCCATCACTCAAGGGAGGGTCACAAAATGCTCTGCAACAGAACAACAGGCACCTGCTCGCCAGGGTCTAAACAAACCCTCCCTCTGCTTGCCAAATTTTTAGAAGACTAGAAGGGAGCAGCACGGCCAATCCCACACTGCACCTTCTCACACCAACTGTGTGTGAGCACAACTCCTCCGAAATCTCAGGAGTCACCACCCACTGCTATTAACAGAACACATCAATAACAACACCATTCCAATGCTTTTCCAATTGGCATTTTCGATGTGCTAGTGTGTTAAGCAGTGCTAATCACACGGTTTTGCTGGGACATCATGTTTACAGTAGCATCTGCTGAGCTGCTAACATGCACAGAGACCTATCACATTTGAGTTCTTTTCTGACAACCATCACACTGAAAAGCTGATGATGCTTCACTGGAGCCTCCACGAAGTTGCAGGGACACTGTGGCTTCTGTTCTGCATGCACCCCATGTTTCCTGGAGCCTGTGTGGAGACTAAGTTCCTTTTTCTCAAATCTCTTGAATTTTTAATTTTTTTTCTGATTTGTTCCATGTTTGGTTTCTGGAATGGATTCACAAGCTTCTTTCCCCAGTGGATAAACACTTGTGGTTTTGTTAGTGAGCTCCAGCTTTGCCTGATACAAACCCAGTCTCCCAGAGCTGCCCCAGCCCAGGGGCCACCCATGGCCACTCTGCTCTTCCCAAGGCACAAGCGCCTCCAAAGTGCCAGATCCTCCAGGGCCCTTTGCAGAACAGCAACACATGGCTGCAGTGATGCTCCCCTTTAGGAGAAGGGGGCTCCAAAGTGACATTCTGTGCTGGCCAGGGCCCTGTGATCCCTCCAGAGCAGCCCATGCAGCTGGTTGGAGAGTGGCCACCGTTTCCTCCAAGCTCCCATTGCCCTGAGCAGCTCTTTCACAGGAAAAACAGAAGAAAAAGGACAAGGAACACACCTGAAGGAGAAACAGAAAACTCCATCGATGCTCCCAAAGGCAGTGGAAGGTCCTGGCTGTATCCAGACATTTTGGTGGATGCTGCTCAGGCAGCAGTGAGCACCTGCAGGGGATGCCCAGGAATCCACCATGAAACACAAAATGTCACCCTCAAGTCTGACACCAAGCACCTTTGCAGCAAAATGGCCCAGGTCAGAGTCTGGGAGCTGGAGATCACCAAGTGCCACTGCCAACCCTGCTCAGGTGGTATTATGAAGAAAAAACCCCCTGGTCATATGGATAAAAAAAGACCTCATTGGGAAAGAACTAGTGTGTTTCCTACAAAGGGAAATCCTGCCTCTGTAACCTGGAGTCATACATGGTAGTCAACTGGTGTGTGAATTAAAAGGGATTTTCAAAATAATTGCATTTTCAAAAAGCCTTTGACAAATCCCATGCAAAAGATTATTAAAGGAAGTAAGCTGTCATGGGCCTGAAAAAAAGTCTCTTTTATGGGCTAAAAGCTGGTTAGGAAGCAAAAGGTTTGGGGATCAAGAAAAGCCAGCACCAGGGTCCCCCAGGAGTACATATTAATGAAGATTTCATTCAGTACCTTCATCACAGGCCTGGAGAAGGGAGAAACGATGCAATCTCAGAGCCTGCAGGTGAAACTAAACCAATGGGGGTACTCAAATGGCACAGCAATGGTGAACACCAGCAGAAAGTCAAAAAGCCAAGAGAGCAAGCAAGGAGGAGGCAGCTGAGCCTCCCTGGATAGGCTGACACATAGGGGAAATAACCTAAACCCTGCCCATGCAATGCTGAAGAGCTTCAGATCCTGGAGTCATCACTGACAGCTATCTGAAATCACTGGCTCATTGTGCAGTGGCCTCCAGAAAAAGCATCAAGAAAACGCTGTGAATCATCTGGAGGGACGCTGTGAGGAGGACAGGTGCTGCTCTGCCGCTTCACGAGTCCCTGGCACGTCCCCATCCTGTGGGAAGGCTGCAGTTCTTAGGCAGAGCCAAGGAACACCAGAAGGGGATGGAGCTGCCACCTTGTCCAAGGGTCCAGGCTACCCAGTTTGGGGGCAGAAAGCTCAAGGATTTGCAGTTCCAAGGTTTCCAAAAACACAGATGCAGTGGATAAGCTTAAAAAAGTGCAGCTTGCCAAGTGCTGCAGAACAAGAAGTCGGGGCAACTGGTAAAATTAGGAGATTGATTTAGAAGAGATAAAACAAAAAAAATTGGCACGGGAGGGGGTGAACAGCTGAGACTTGCTGTTGGCACAGGGCTGGGGAGGCAGGCAGTGCCAGGGGACTCAAAAGGCACTGGCCAACTCATGGACAATAGGTAGGCAGGGACCTCACATGCCCAGAACAACTGTGGCTAGGGGGAGATGCTGTAGGAGAGGCCAGGCTGCCCCCTCCCCTAAGCACCAGTCCCTTCTGCCATGCAGAAGAGGTAAGAAGGCAAAGAGGCAGAAAACTATTCTCACTCAGCAGGCACAGTGACATTAACACAACATTGAAGACCCTTGTCAGGTCTTTGAAAAAGCTAAATTAAAAAAAAAAAATTAAAAAGTTACAGATTTATATATCTCTATTTCAAAGACTTCCCTGCTAACCAAGTCTTTCTAAAGCCCTGGAACATTTTCCAGTGTTGATGTGTGGACAGCACACTAGTGTGCTTTAAAAAACTTTTAGGTCACCAGGTAGCAGGGGATAAAGGAAAAACAATAGGATAAGAAAGAAGAACCATGTCCAAATCATTAGAGTGTTCCAAATGCTCAGCTGAAGGCTCCAGCCAGGTCTTCAGTGCCTTGAGTGCTTTCCCCATCCTTGGTGTGTCAGTATAAATTATCATCAACATTAATTCTTTTGTTTCTTCCCTTTCCTAACAGATGTAGTAATCGTACATTTGGACACTGGCAATATTTCTGATTGTGTAATGTGGGAAGAGATAGAATTAATTAATGATCCAAGTTAGATAGAAAATCTGAGTTAATTTCTTACAGGTTTTTTAGGGGTTACTTATGGCTGGAGGTGTTCTTGTAGACTTACAGCTCTGTCACAGGGCACAGTCGTGCATGCCAACGAGAAAATGGGCATTTTTGGGAACAGAACAGGCTGGATATTGAGGCACCCACTGCCACAAAAACTACTTTCTTTGTGGCCTCAGATAGTAACTGGAGTCAATGCAAAGCAGGACTGCCAGAAATGAAATTTCCCTGCTGGGAGCACAGCAGAGTGACTCCATTTGAGTGTGTCTTCCCTCCCACCACCACAACCCTGTTTTTCCTTGTCTCTTCACCTATCTGAATATTTCCTGCCTATCAAAAGGCAGCTGCCTTCCAACAACGAGAATAATAAAAAAAAAAAAAAGAAAAAAAAAATCACACATGCACAACACAGAGTATTTCAAGGAGAATCAAAACAATCCAGCTCAGCCTGCAGGCAACCCCATAAGTGAGATGAGCTCCAGGTCTGCTGTGGATTTGATGCCCTGGACCTGTGTGGGATGATATATACCCCTTTGATAAATATCAAATACTGCTGGCTTTTATAGGTGTTGTGAACTGCCACAATGGAAAGGGAAGCACAGCAAATTGGGATAAAGCTTGTTCACAGCCAGGATTGGGATCACAACCCCTGTTCTACTCTGGAAGTTTTAAAACTTGTTAAAGTAATTCATCATAAATTATGTGTATATAAGGTTAAATGTCCAGCAAAATGAGACTGTTCAGCTAATAATGCAGTCTTACATGGAGCTGTTAAGGGCCATAACTCTCGATGAGATGATTATGTTTCACAGCTTTTGAGATTAATAACAAAATTTACATTTCAGTATCTACTTCTTTCGGGTGGCTTCAGTTTGGGCAGGAAACCTACTGACAGAAATGTACTTTTCCTAAAAAGGTGACTGTGTCCTACCTCTGAACTCCCATTACCTAGTGCCTAAACTCACTACCAATTTCCTTTTCAAATTCCTCCTGCTGTATTTTTGCACCTCTTTGCAAAAACAGCTACCCAAACCCTCTAGAAAAGAAATGACACCCATACATAAAATACTGCAGTGCTAATATATGACCCTGTGTCTGTGATAAAGCTGATCTGGTATAACAAGGAAGAACTCAATATGATCCTCCCCTCACTGAAGCTGTAATTGTTCATCAGTCAAGAACATTTAAACAGATATTGGAGCAATACAAGACCAACCCAAATGCCATTTTTCCATGCTATGACAAAAATCCGGGATCCCCAAAGTTACCCTTTCACCAGATTCCACCACTGTGTATTTGCAGCAAGCAAATCCTGAATCCAACTCCCACCTGACCCTCTTTCTCCCATCATTAGATTTCTCCTTCTCAGTGTACCCAAGCTGCTGGTAACTCTCCCTCATGCTGAGAAAAGCAAATTGATCTCAGAGTCCCCAGTGACTGTGAGCAGGTTCCCCAGCACTCTTGCCCAGAACCACACCCACACTTCCCCCGGCATTAGGATAGAAGTGGTTTGTTAATTAAGTGCTGAGAGAAATTCCCTGTTTGAAGCATGTAGTGTTAGATGATGGACAGGAACTGAGAAACAAGTTAATCTTTACAAAAATAGGGTAAATTTTAGGTGTTAGGAACTAATTCAGATCCAGATGTTTTATTTTTAAAAACACCTATAAAAAATTAATTTTTCATTCAGCATTCCAGCTTGGCCGCTCTAATGAAGAGCAGGATATTTTTCTTTTAGGTTTGAAAGTAGATGTTGATGTTTAACAGGTTGTATAGCTCCAGGCATTATTATTTTTCAAGCTACCAACAGCTTGAATATGCCTTCTTTAACTGTGGCATTCCAGAAACTCCTAGCTCTAATCTTATATACTAAGACAAAAGCTATGTGTCTTGGCATTAACTCCAAGTTACAACTGCTGAGGATCTACAGGATCAAGGAGTGTTAAAAATTAAGGTTACCATGTCATCTGGTTTAATTAGGGACAGCTTGTTGCCTCTTTATAATTAGACAAGACACATTTAGTCAGTTGATTTCTTCTTTTTAGTCATCCCTTCATTTATACTCCATATATCTACACATACATACATAAGGTGTGTGCTCATCACAGGTTCATATATCTATTGTCAGAATTTGACACATCATAGCCAGGATCTCACTGATCCTTAGGTATTTGCCACTGAGAAGGTGGCTCCACAGTGTTGTCCCAGGTAAGGCAGACAAATGCTGGCAGAAATTATGAATTATACCTCTTCAAGCTGGAAAAGACAAATACACAACTACAGATTGAGCAGGACACGACTGAAAGCATCCAACCTCTAAGGAACAGCTGTAAAACACAAGGCTGAAGTGGAAAAAACTTCTAATGCAAAAAAAAAAAAGAACAAATCTGGAACTAACCTGATTTAAACCCCCCCGAGTCACCTCAGAAAATTGAGCAGGGTTATGTTTGCACACTTCAGGCAGCATCGTGAGGACAAGAGCGGCCACCAGGATTTACCTCCTTAAATCCTGCAAGACCCATCCCACTAAAGCCCATTTAGCCAAAGCAAAACAAGCAAATTTTGACGAGTAATGAGCACTCTTTCAAGCCCCACCCGAGCCCGTCCTCCAGGTTTACTGCTGCATTTCTCTCCATCACACTCAGAGTGCCCAGTGGTAGGAAACGGGAAGCGAACAATCAGCTAAACCAACAGCTACCTGTCGTAATGACACTCCTGTCATACCAGCAGTGAGAGAAGACACATCTCCATGGCCATCCTTCAGCCCAGCAGATGCCAGAGTCAGCAGATGGCTGCAAGGATGGTGCCTCAATTGTCTTTTGATGGTGGATCTGAGCTGGGAAGAACAGCTATGCCCTGGCACTGCCGCCATCGGATGCGGGCGCTCTGAACGCTCGGTGGTTTGACAGCGCTCATCTCTCTCCCTCCTCTCCAAAGGATGTGAAAAGATGGATTAAGACAGACCTGGTGCCAAGCTTTATAATGCAATTCTAATGACATACACCAGAAATCGATGCTTCTCCAATGCCCTGCCATTTCCCTGGACTTGCCAGCAGAGTGGAAAGCAGATACTCAATACTTGACACAGATTACTTCTGAGTGCCAAAATATATTAACAAGTATATTCTGTGGGTGTAGGGTACATACACAGTTTCTGGTGTTTACTATAAAAAACACCAGCATTGTGTTAAAAAAAAAAAAAAAAAAAAAAAAAAAAAAAAAAAAAAAAAAAAAAAAAGAGAAAACAGAAAGGGGAAAAAATCCAACAAAAATCACGCAGCCAGCTGAACTCCACAGCCCATTGTTAAGTTCCAGTGTTTATACAGAGGCCTGACACGACCACTGGTGACATCAAGGAATTCTTGGCTGGCCTGATTGAACTTGTTAGTACCTTTATTCCAGCACGTGCCATTTGTTCTTCTCCCTCTCAGTCATGCCCCTTCCTACATGACTTGCTTTGTCTCTCTTCGAAGAACAAGACAGATGGGTTTTTTTCTTTGAAAGAATGCTGCTCCAACCCTAAGGATAGCTCATCTGCTCTCTGGGGACCAATACATCAGAGAGGAGATGAAAGGAATGTAAGTTTTCCCTAATCTATCATCCCCTCTGATTCCACAAATCCAGAACGTGCAAACCTTTTCATTTCTCTATTAATTTGGGGATAGAGCCACAGGAGTCCATCACATAAAAGCAAAGGCAGTTTCTCCAAACAAGATGCCAACTCCCATTCCAGCATGAGGGCTACATTAGGAGAGCTGCTTCACACTCACTGGGTTTTGAGACCACTGCTGAGTCAAAAACACAAACAGGTGCAGGTTGTGCAGGTGTGCACAGTGTTACAATTCTCACAGAACAGAGTTCTGCCATCCAAGAGGTTAATTGACAGAGAAGTGGTGGGCAAGGGGAGAAGCTGCTGGTGGTGCTGCAAGGAAAACTGGAAGTCCTCCCAGAAAAGATTGGAAGCAATGGATCATGGACACAAACAGGAAAGAGGTGTGGGACACACCAAGAAGAACATCAGCATTGCTGACAGCAGGAACTAGGAAAAACCCACTGGCAAAAAGAGCAGCTTGGCTTCTGCAGCTCACACTCTGCTTTACATAAAATGCCACCTTCAATGACAGTTAAACATTTATGATTGCACATCTATACACACACCTGGGCAGGCACAGGTAGCTTTTTCAACCATCCAATAAACTGAGGCAGGAAAAAGAAAATAAGTGTGCCAGGGATAGGTTGCTTTTTGTATATATAATAAATGTGCTTTTGCCATGGATATTTATGTCTGGCACAAGGGAGGCAACGCAGAAACTGAGAGTGACTTCACTGACAGAAGCAGAAGAAAAGTGCCTCAATATTCAGCCTCTTGTCTTTACATCCCATTAAGCCAACCTAGCAAGTGGAAATATAACAGCCAAGGTGTGACTTGGAACATGCATTGTGTTTTCCTTGGTTTTACATATTCATATACAGCTAAGATTATAAGGAAGATATTTTTTTGGCATTTCTTAACATTTTCACTAGGAAAATAAGACTCTTTTTCAAAATACTTTTGGCAGATCAATATTAGTGGAAGAGGAAAGGAGAGGTTCTGAACAGGCCTTTGCACTTCCAGTTTTCCTTTGAAAATCTGACATCTGAAACATCACTCATCTGATTGCCAGGAAGTGAAGGCTCTGTATGAAATGGTGCAGCTGTAGGATTACTGTGTAAAAACTCTACAGCAACTACTTGTAAATAACAAAAAGCTAACACCACTGTGCTTCAACTGTTGGCATACACTGAATATTTATGGAGGCGTTTGTCTACAGATTGTGCTACCCTTTATGGAAAGTAAAGGGTATAGCAAGCCTGAAAAGGAAAGATCTTTCATGCATAACTCTGCATCCCTAGAGTACTTCAGCCCCACTGTGGGATACATTTCTGATGTTTTTTCTCTTATATTGATTCAATTCATTTATCTAGTATTGCATCCTTGGGCCTCATCAAGTCCATCAAAGTCCCAAAATGTATTTGGGATCTCAAGATGTAGAGATTCACACAACCCAGTCAACTTCAACAGGAGTTGACCACACCGACCTTTTGAAAATGCCAGACTCTGCCATTTGTTATGGGAGAAAACACAAGTTCTATCTAGAAATATAAGACAAGCATGAACTCCATCTCTGTATGAGGGATCCTGCTATCACCTTATATATATTTCATATATATATATTTCATCTTCTTCATATCTTCTCTTATTTAAGCATTCAATTCAATTTAATTTTTGTATAACACAAAACACTCCAGTAGGTGAAACAACAAATAATAACCCTAATAATAATAATAAATACTGAGAGGAACTTCATGAAACCTGAAACACCACACTGACACAGAGGGGCTGAGGCTCCTGACACCAGGGGTAGTCATCTCTCTGCACCTGTTTTCTGCTTTCCTTTGTTGCCTTACTGAGTTATAAGCTCTTTGTAAAGGCCTCTAGTCCCTTATTAATTATTTGCCCCTGCATCCAGTAGAATTCAACCTCATCTCCATTTAGAGACTGGAACATGACTTTGATTTCAGTGTGTATAAATGTGTACTACACGTACAGAAATCCTGCAGGCAGAAGGAGTCACTTCTCCTCTGCAAAATTCATCATGAAAAGAAAGAGAATGGTAAACACTTGAAAAATTGATCTTTAAGCACTTACAAAAAATATAACGAAGGTATCTTGGAATGTTAGACTTAAACCCAGTTGCACATGCAAGCACACACACGCAGACCTTAGAGCTTGTATCATATTCATGGCATGCAGCAGAGCCACCAGCTTTATTAGATGAAAATAAACCTGTTGTAAGAGATTTCCATGCAATTATTCTACTGCCATTGTCCTGGCCAGGCACTGATGCAGCTTTTCAAATTAATATGCTTAGTTTTCCGAGCAGGAGATCAGAATAGCTGAATTCTACAGGGAACTCAATTACCAAAGAAAATGATTGCTTGAGCATTCCAGAAATTGGAACTACATCTAATTGTGAATAGTAGATTATTATCCGGATTATGGACGGCAGTTTGAAATCAATTCAGACACGGAGCTGCACATGCCTCCAGGATGGCATCTGCAAGATTTGTAGGGCTCCTCTTCAGCTCTGAGGGGCTCTCAAACAGAAAACTCAACTACCAGTGTGGGCTTGCCAGCTCCCAGGCAGGAATGCATAAAGCCTGTATCCCTGCTGAGAAGTTAAAAAGCAGAGAACAACAACAACAAAATCACCAAGGGAGCTTTCCTTGGAATTTGCTCCTTTCCTATTCTGTATTCCTTTGGTGTGGATGAACATCAGCATGCTCCTGCCTGGCTGGCTATTCTGCTGCTGGAAGATTGCTGGTGCATTCAGGTGGTGGCTGTACACCAAGGGTGGAAGGTGAAGGCACCCTCCTGCCTTTCAGCTCTGCCACAGCAGAGAGGTGAGCTTAAGTGGGGGAACGGGAAGGCAAGAAAAACAGGGCTTAGGCCCAAGAAGTTTTGATCCTTCAGAAAGAAAAACAGGACATTTTTCAAGGGAAACAGATTTTGCTCAGTTTCTGACTGTAAGCAAGCACTACAGGAGGAAAAAAAGAGATTACAGAATTGAGGAAGCATTTGAGAATTACAACAAACATGAAAGGATATAGGATCTCTAGGATGCACACTGAGTAAATATCTGACAGAAATGATGCACACTGAGTAAATATCTGACAGAAATGATGCACAAAGTACACCTTGAAGAGTGGCATCAAGATGGCACAGAGACTAGGGAAGCTGTTGGGAAGGGTGCTGGAGTTCAGCCAGCAGGAATAAGGCTGCAACAGCAGAGAGGCAGCGTGGACAATTCCAGACCTGCAGGCACTTATGTGCAGATTTCACACAAGAAAAACACATCTGTGGCACCAAAAAAAAAGAAAAAAAAAAAGTAAAAAACAGCCCAGAAAATTAGAAACCGACTGGAGGAGTGAATTTGCTGCACAGGAGAACACAGCGAGAAGGCAAAGACAAAATCACAAGGAAGAAGTGAAGAAGCAGGGGTTGCTTGGAGGTTTTGTGTTTATTTTGAGGATGCTGTTTGTTCTGAGTTTTTTTGTTTTGTTCTGGTTTGAGGATTTTGTTGTCATTGTTTTGTTGCTGTGGGGTTTTTTTTGGTTTTGGTTGGTTGGCTGGGTTTTGTTGATTTTTTTCTTGAAAATACAATGAGGCAGCTGGGCAGTTGTACAAGCAGGGTCTCTCCAGAGGTGGAGAATGACCTGTGCTAGTGCCTGGTGAGGCAGCCACAGCAACTTTATTCACACAGGTTGTTTCAAGCAGACAGAAGCTGAGCTACAGGTGTGCAGAGTAAACACCAAGCCCACTTTCTGTGGGTAGGCTCAGGAACTGCACTTACTAAGATTTAGAAAATAAAGTTTAACAGGGCATTTAGTTTCCTACCTCTACATTACCAAGGAGATAAAATAAATTACCACAAAAAAAAGAAATAAAAACCACCAAACTGAACTTGTTCAATACAATACTGGCACCAGAGTGAGGGCAATGAGGAGACTCAGATTAGCAGTCAGAGTTTCTTAAAACTTTACTTTCTTAAAAGTGGCAACCTAACACTCTAAAGCAAGGCACAGTAAATTTTACAGAAGGGATTACACAACACAACAGTTTGCAAGGACTGAGGAGAAAACTGGACAGCCTTCTACTACCCATCAGCTGACAGCTCATATTTTTCCAAATATAAACACCTATAAAACACCACCACCCCAGTGCTGTTCAGAGAAAAGGCAATGCTGCCTCATAATGTGGAAACCCTCAATTCACTGCTCGTGCTCATTCTCTTTAAACATGCCTTCAGGATAACCTTTCCTACCTCACACTTGCCCACCCACAGGTAGGAGTTCATTCACAGCAGCTCAGGATGCAAATACACTCGAGTACAGAGCCACTGACCCGTGTGGCTGGCAGGGAGTTAAATAACACACAGTGGGATGGCAAAGAGAGCTGGGGGAAAAAGGTAAAATTCATGGGCTGAGATAAAGATACTTAACTGGGACAGAGAAAATAATAATAACAGTAAAGATAAAATAATAATATACAAAACAAGTTGTCCCCCACCTGCTGACCCATGCCCAAGCAGCAGCCCTGGCCAGTGTTCCTCCTGGTTTATACCCTGAGCATGGTGGTGTGGGATATCCCTGGATCAGCTGTCCTGTCTGTGTTCCCCCCAGGCTACTCACTAGCAGGGCAGCATGAGAAGCTGAAAAGACCTTGACTTCATGTAGGAACTGCTCAGCAACAACTAAAACACAGGTTTCAGGATGAGTTACTCTCACCCTAAACCCAAAACACAGCCCTAAGATGATGAACCCCATCCCAGCTGAAAGCAGGATACCCACCCCTTCCTTAGGCACTTTCCAGACTTAGCAGTACCAAGACAATTTGTCAGTAGCTCACTCCACCAGCCTTTAAGGCCCTTCAGAGAGAGCTCCATTCCTTTTACACACCCATGAAACCTGAGTTGTAACCCAGCACATTCTGGATGCACTCTGACTCCAGGTGCTTTGGCCAAACCATTTCAGCTATATGGCTTTCTGACACAGAACTGGTGTTACTCACATGTTTTGAAGGTTACTGCATTGCCTGCCATTTCTCACTGCAGAGAAAAATTACTTGAGCCTTGAGACTTCAAACTGAGTGCCTTTTCTCCAGCAGGAGAGAAAAACCTGTCCATGAGGCTTTTCCATAGCAAATGTGTAGGTCGAGGCAAGTTGGTTTCATTTGCTTGGGTTTATCTTCTATTTAATTGCTGGTAGGTAGCAAAGCTAGAGACCAGAAAAAGGATTCCCCAACTTCTGCTTTTATTTCTACCACTGCCTCCAGTTTCATCAGCCAGGAAAGGAGGAAGAAAGGCTTTCACTGGATGCACACCCAGCTGTGTGACTTGGGAGCAATCCCACTGGAGCACCTCACATCTCAAACCCAACACAGCTCTTTCTACCCTACATTTAATTTTTAAAAAGTTATAAATGTGCTGTTGTCTGGCTGCAGCTTAAAGGGAACACAAAGGAACTCCTCAGCAATAAAGTGCCAGCTGCTTCCCTGTGGCTAAGTTTATCACAGTTTAACAACAAACACTTTTTATATAATTTATGGCTTCTGTATGCTAATCCTCTTCAGGTAGGTACCTCCTGAAGTAGACATTTCTAGTCCTTGTGCACAGAAACAGAACAAGGAAATGCTGTTTACCTAAAAACAACAACATATATGCATTTATACATGTGTGTTTATGTAGATGAATATGTGTGAATCAATACACGTACAAAGCATGTATGCAAGTGTACATAAATAGAAACATAAATATGACAAAACAGCTATACATACAATAAATGTAAATATAATCTATAATATAAATATGAGCAATAAAAATGAATGAATATAAATAACGATTTTCTTGTAAAATACCTAAATTTAAATTTTCACAGGTGGTAGCCAAAAGCAAAAGTTTGTGGTCTTTCACACAGCGAGGGCTCCTCACTGGCACCACTAAGACCCAAGACTGAGGAAAACCTCCTTTTTGTCACACAGCTCAGCTGGATTTGCAAATACACCCAGAGCTGTGCCTTCCTCAGTAAGAAATGCAGAAATGATCCATTATGGGAAGCTTAATAAGAGGTTTGAGGCAGACATAAATATGGGATGCCACAGTGAGACATCCCTTACGCTTCCAGCATTGTCACTGTCTTTGCCAGCCACGTTACAAGGGTTTATGCTCAGCTTACACTGAGCTCCCTTGACACTTACAATTGCTCAGGAATTACAGAATTAGAAACTGGAGTTAAGGCCTGTTACACAATGATCATCTCACGACCACAGCAAAACTACAGTTCTAACAGGTGCTAGCCTACACAAGTTGCTTATTTTTAATTTCCATCCTGTTATATTATTACTAAGCACTGCACAACTCCACATCCCACGTGCCAACATTCCATTTGGCTCTACACAGGGTTTGCTTTTCAGCCTCCCCTATTCAGTTATGTTGTAAATTGAGTTTCAGTTCTGCCTTAGACCCAGAAGCTCGGACCACAACACTCAGGGAGGGACAAGCACAGCTTCTCCAGGGAGGAGGAAGAGTGAGGAATGCCATCAGCTGAGGCTGCTACCTCCCCAAGAAAAGTCCTCAAACCACAGCTTAAACTCCACTTTCAAGCCATTTAAAGCTTTTACCTCTCTTTTGCCTCCTAGCAAGTTGTGAAGACAACTTCAAAACTGGTTTACCCTCCAAAATGACTTGATCCTTGCTCTTTCTCTTCTTGAACCCATAGACATTAATCAGGGATAGGAGGTTTGCAGTGGGGGCTCCACAAACACAGAAACCACCACTCCACAGTGCTCTGTGACCCTTCTTACTTTCTTAGGCAGTGCTACAGTGGGCAAAATGTACACAGGCTGTGATGAAGAAAAATAAAGGCAGGACTACCAAGGAGTCAACATCATTTTTCATGGCATTGTTAGGTAATAGAAGGAGCTAACAAAACTTTGCATCCTCCAGAAACAAATCAAGTGGCATCTGTTAAAAACAGTGTAATTTTCCCCCCAAGCTGAGCAATCCTGAGCAGGCTGCTCTGAGTTTTGCTGGTGTTTCACAGAGCAGCACTGAAGGAGCCCTGCCTCGTTCTCACTGCCAGAGCAGCAGAATTAATGCACTGAAGGAACTGGAATCTCCACCATGCCATGAAACTTCTGCTTTCCAGACTATAAACACCGGGAGCCCTTGCAGTGTCCCCAAGATAGAACAAGACACAGGATTTGGTTCCAAAGTCACGGTTAATGACAGCACGTCTCGGGAGCGATATTAAACTGTAAACCTTGGTGGCAAAGGCAATCTCTCACTATTAGAGCTCAGGGTGAAGCCTATGGCCATATTATCTTTTACGTCAGCTTCACAGGTTTAACACTTTCCTCCAAGCCTCTGGTATTCTGTCTCTGAGAGATACAGGGGATTTAACAGACTTAAATGCGATACAGGCTGCAAAAAGCTTATAATCCTTTTTTTTTTTTTAAATAAAAGGAAAATATCTAATAAGTAACAGAACCTTGGCATGAATCTCTGAGGAAGGTGCTAACAATGCCAACTTATTTCCACAGAAATGGACTAGATAAACTCACATAACAGCACACATCTATATTAATACACATAATTAATATACCTAATAATTATTTCTTTACCTTACTAAATGCATCCCTCTAAAGAGATTCCAAACCCAAGCTTAGAAATCCCCTCTATTAAAACACATTAACTGACTTCAGAATTTTTATTTAACTAGCATATGATTTAGGAGTTGCATCAGAGCATGTGGAGTGGAACAGGAGCCATGTGGCTTCCAACAAGATGAAAGAAAATCAGCAGAAATAACTGACTTTTACTAATGTTCCTGCTTGGAAAATGGTAAGGACCACGGTTCATGTGAGAAGGGCTGGCTTTTCAGCTGGCTGCTTGCTCACCCCCATTCTTCAGTCCTCCCAATCTAACTAATTTAACTAGCAACCTTTAGAAATCGGCCAATAAATTACTGCAAAATGAAAATATACTTCCTGTCTCAATAAATGATAGCTGAAAATTTCCTAATGGGCCTTGTACCTGGGGAAGAGGCTAACTTTGTGCAACGTGCTGCATGGTTTGTTACCTACAGCTTCTGCACCTTAGAAAGAGCCCAGTGGGCAAATATAGCCAAAAAAATAATGGGAACATACACGGTTGCTTTATCTTCCCCAATTCTCCTGAGAGTAAGTGAAAATTAATCTTGCAAATGCTTTCACACAAGTTAAGCTCGTGTGTGAAAGCACACAGGTAAGCTCCTGGAAGGAATACATTAACCAAGCTAAGCAAAGTCTCTCATAAGTAAGAAAGACTAAGAAAACAGAAGTGTTGGCAATTAGTTGCCTTTATTTCATCAGCCCACCAGATACTACTCCAATTACACTACACTTGACTTAGCAGCAGCACAGCCCCTTAGAAAGCCCAGCCTTTTTCCACATCATTAATATCACCCATGTCATGTGCCAATGCACGGCTACCATCACAAGATAAACAACATTAATGCAATGCAACAGCCACACTTAAAATACACATTTATTGTCAGATCAGCCCCACTCCCTGCTTGAGTCACACACAGTCTAATCGACTAGAGCAGCTGCAGACACTGCAAATGCCACAGGAGCCAAAGTGGAGCATGTCATAGGGCACTGACTTTTAGACTTGCAACAGGCACAGACAGTGAAAAGTTTGCTTGAAAGTGGTCAGAGACACTTGTGTGACTGGTGGAGGGTATGGCTCCTCTGATTACATCACCAGTCCCACACTCACTGAATTAAAACCTCCCATTTTCAACTGAGCAAGGAAGATTCAGCAGACTCCACAGAGTGCACAGTAAAGAAAACCTACAATTTTAGGGCCTCCTACCAGGACCAGATGCCACCCTCGAGAGATTTGCAAGAAGCATCTGCAATTAAGAGAAGGGATGAAAAGAATTAATACAGCCCTCCTATTAATGTCAACTGGAGCTAGCTTAAATCTCCATGCACTGTCTGCAAGAGGTGCTCCCACAATTCTTTCTGAGCTTGTACTTTTCTGTTGCCTGTATTGAAAGTGATAGCACACTCTGGGTTTGTACATGTGCTGAAGCTCCAAAACACAGGAGGGATGCAGTCACTGAGGCAGGGATGGTATTGCACCACCTCATCTTGATTCCAAGTTACCTTACCCAGGACCACAGACCTCCAAACCACATGAAACAATCACGTTCCAGTGCCAAGAACTCTCAGCACTTCATTTCAGCTCTGAGTCAGGCTAGAAAGCAGCATGTCCCTATACACTGGGCTCCTTTATTGTTCAGTGTGAATAGCCTCTCCTCTCAGCCTTGTTCTCAGGCCTTCACAAATGCTTCATTAGCTTTTCTGAAATAGAAATGGTTACAGTAATACAGCTGTTCACCTGGTCACCAAGCTGTGTCGACCTTCCAAGGTACACTGCCAGTGCTGGCCAGGAGATCACAAAACACACAGTGTGACCTAAGCCAGGCTCTGAGTTTTGCCTTAGAGAAAGAGAGAGAATCTGTGGCTCAGGCAACTCCACTTCTCCACATCGTTGAACCTGTTCTCTATTTTCTTCCCCCAATAAAATCTACTTTATTCCCAAGATGCCTCTTCTCTGACTTTCTTTGTCCTTTCAGTCCTTACCTAACCCTTGTCACGTTCCCGGAATAATCGTTCTCTTTTGAGGTGTGCTGCTAGAAGAAGATTAGGAAATAGGTTTTTGGAAGGAAGAAATCCCTACATACAACTGTATCATCACATAGCAAAGTGCAGCAACAACTATGAATGACTGGGGAAGGAGAAAACACTCATGCCAAATTCCCTAATACAATAAGAAAACGGTCTTTTCCTAGGTGTAAAGACAAATGACTTGTCAAAAACTGGAATTTCTGCCTAAAATACTATTTTGGAACTTAATGAACTAGAAATGCCAATGTTCCCTGGAAAGAAAACAAATGAGCCCCGTCCTGAAACAGCATCAGTGTTCTCACTTTGCTGCTCTGATCAGAACCACCCAGGCTCCATCCTCTCTTCAACCCTTCCTCCCCAGCACTGTTCTAAAATACAAACATACAGGACCACTCAAATATCATGTTCTTTCATTAGTAGCCAGGAGTTACTGTGTCATGAATAATATTTAAAAGGTCTAAAAAGTTATTCTGTTTTCTACTGAAAGCAAGGGGTGAATTTCAAATCAAGTGAGAAGGATATTACGGTGCCCACAGCCACTTCTCAAAATGATGGCTGCCTCCAAACCTCTTACCAAAATTCACCATTTAATCTGTTAATGGCGCCTGAAAATGGATGTGTGTGTCAAAAGGAAACTGAACAACTGGTTCAACAGCACTTGGGTAAGAAAACAATCTTTTTCAGACACTGTCCAACCCTGAAATCCACTTCATGTCATTAGAAACTATTTCTACTGGGCTCTGCTTGGAGGATAGCACAGCTAGGAGAGGAAGTGACCTGCCTTAGAACAACAAATATACCTGGTGTGAAAGCAGTAAACTTTATAAGCCTTTCAGAAATGCAGAGCATTATTTAGTCAATCATATACCACAAAGCTGCCCCCCAGAGCTGCATGTCATTTTGATAAATTAACTGGGAAAACTTGAAGCATAATAAAGTCAAACACAGACCCTAGACTACAGCAATCATGCTTGAATGCCACATAAAATACTTCCCACAATAAAAGTTAGGCTTGCTACTGTTTAACGTTTCAGATAATTTTGAACCCGATCAAGGTCAGTGGTTGCATAATGTGTTCAGGGTTCTCTGCATTTGGGTGCTCAGAATAGGAGTGACACTGGCAGTGTAAATCTCTGGGGAATACCTGCCTCACACTGCTTGGCACTCAGCATCTCTGCAAGCTGGCTTGACAAAGAAGAAGGGATAAGTCTTTCAGGGAGAATTTGGGAAAAACACAGCTTTTTGTTCCTGTGGGTTTCTCCATGTACTGAAGTAAAGCTGCACGACATGTGAGAGGCCAAGATGGGCTGCAGACAGCTTGGTACCAATTTAACCTGGGGACAGGGGGTGGTTCTGCAAGGACAGCACATGGCTCACCTGCAAAAGCCTGTGGTGGCCAGAAGCTTTCCATGCACAGCACTCTGCTTCTCTCCAGGGTCTAGTGAGCATGGAACTCTCTGGGAATCAGAGACCCCCAAATCCTTCAGTCACTGCCAGGGCACCATACCCCTGTTCTGACTTCATTTACAGTAATTATACCACTTCTCTTACAAAGAAACCCTTCCAAAAGTCCCGTTCTGAAGCCACCTCTTAACCATGAATTTAACACAACTCCCGAGGTGTCGATGGTGCTTGTCAACGTCCAAAACAATTTTTCATGTCTGAGCCAGGTTTCAGACCTCAATGCAGCACTGCCTCACGAACAGGGATGTGCTGCCACTCTGCAGAATGCCAGAGGGCTGGTGGCTATGGTGGGCTGGGCTCTCCTGCTGGAAGCCTCTCCAAGAGCACAACTGGTTTCCAGTGACACATCCAGGCACCTGTGACTTTCTGGAAGATGGTATTTCTTTGCCTTCTGTTTCTGACTATTTCTTCAGCAAAATCAATAAATAAAGCACGTTAGTCCAAGTGGAATGGGAGCTGCCACAGCCAGCAGTTTCTCTTCCCATCCTTCTCTCCCCACTTGGATGCCATGGGTACAACACAATGGGAGGCCATCAGAGGGGAGAACAGCCCCCAGCTCCTCTAGCCATTCCTGCTGGCACATTCCCACGCCCCCAGGGACCAGGAGGTGCCAAAGAAGCCAGCAATGCTCACGCACTGCCCTTTGTAAAAACATAACCTCAGGGAGGGGAAAAGAGAGCATTACTTTTCACAGAGAGTAAACACCATGACTCAGTTTTATTTCCCAGGCATCCTGACTAATACAGCGCTGGAGGAAGGGAAAAAAAAAACACACAGGATTTTTTTTTTTTTAACCAATCTTTCTAAAAGAATCCGGTATTCCATCTGCCAATTTTTCTTTGCCTAGGTAATACCTCTGACAGCAGCACGAATCTTATATGAGCCCCAGCAGTTCTTGTAAGGCTGTAAGACTCTGCACATCACAAAGAGCAGAACTTCAGACATGTAAAGGTACATCCAAAACAGCACAGCCACTCTAAAGTCTACAGAAAGTTCACTTTTCCTCATCAGCACTCCTTGCTGGAGGCTGCTGAGAGACCTCACTCAGTCTCCTGAAGGCACCACTCAACCTGGAGCCAGGCTCCTCTTGGGCTTGGCTCAGACAGGCCTTAAACTGGAGTCCCAGTTATCTCATTTTTCCACTTGACTGTGCAGTGCAATCAAAAACTGCTCTGCTTTATTTTGCATTAGACTTTGGGCATTGCCTTCCTGCTTCTGGAACAATAAATTAAAAAACAGATGGGGAAAATAACCATCACAGCTCTCTGCAGAGCACTTGTGGCAGGTGGCTCATAGTAGGCATCCAGTTTTTATAGTCCTAATGTTCACTTCCCTCTTTCCCAAACCCTCAAAACCCCTCAAATACTGCACATTGCTCTGCTTTCCTGACACTCCTCCCAAGATCTGCCTCTCTCCCCCTCCTGGCCTTTCCTCCCTCACTCCCCTTTGACCACCACCCCTGCCCAGCAGACCCCACAGGCTCCCTGGGCAGCCCTAGATGGAAATGACCCTTCCCAGCCTCCAAATTTTAATTGCTTTTTGGTTCAAGGGCCCACACTTTCCTGTTTGCGTCATTTATGCCGTGCTTACTCTCATGTTTCCTGGACCTGAATGTTGTAGAAAGTGAGCAATGCAAATCCTACCTTCCCCAGCTGGTCCTGTGCATCCTTTCTACTATTGGAGCATCTTCCTAAAGCAGCAAAACGAGATACCCCCCATGCATTTACAGCAGTCATCCCCAGCCTCTAATTTACCTCTTCTCACACCGAAATTTATACCTGAGCATTGTGGCTTCTAGTTATCTGCAAATATAAACAAACCATCTCAAATATCCTCAGAGCACCCTCCAGTACCTACAGGGAGCTACAATAAAGCCAAGGGAGGACTTTTTCAGGAGCATGGAGTGACAGGAGAGAGGGGAATGGCTTCAAACTGATCGAGGTCAGGTTTAGATTAATTATAAGTATAGAAATCCTTCCCTGTGAGAGTCCTGGCACAGGGTGCCCAGAGAAGCTGGGGCTGTCCCATCCCTGGAAGTGTCCAAACCAGGCTGGACAGGGTTTGGAGCAACTTGGGATAGTGGAAGGAGTCCCTGCCCATGGCAGGGGATGGAACTGGATGATCTTTAAGGTCCTTCCAACCCAGACCATTCTCTAATCCTATGATGAATCTTTGAAAATAGTTCCCTTGTCTTTTTTTGGAAATATTTCCTTTTGGCCCCCTGAGCCTTATGTGCAAGGAATACTTCCTTAACATAAATATGTATCCAAAGAAAGAAAACTGATGGTTTCTGAAAAGCAACACTCACACCTGATTGCTTTGCCACCTCCTTGTTTTTCCGTAGCCTGGATGTCCAAGCACCTAGGAAATGAGGTTGATATATCTTCTCAGGTTCCCTGATGCTATTTGTGATAAAAAAATAAACAAACACATGGGATTATTTACTCCAAAATTACTCAGGAAACGCCATTAATCTCTGGCTTCCAGCAGTGCTTTTGCCCAGCTTAGATTTTTGCAATGGCTCTTGGTCACAACTGAGGCTGTCTGAAATACTTGACACAGCATGAGCACAGCCAGCAGCTTCCTGCATTTTGATTTATGCTACTAAATGAACTAGTAAGAGGGACGGGGGCGGGGGGGAAGAGTGAAATTAATCTTCCCGGAGTCACAAAAACTCCCTTCTTGTACCCTTTTAAAACAAATAAGTCCCCATACTCGGGTTTCTGTTCCCCCTCAGCTGGGGTTTGATACACAAATGCCTTTCAAGTGGCCCATTTTTCCCTGGGGGAGGCTGTTCCCTGCACAGTGCCCAGCCAGGGGTGCTGTTGGCAGCCCCTTCCCCGTGAATCAGCGTCTGTGCCACCCAAATCAATAGCGGTCTGTGCACACACAGAGCCCCTGTCAGTGCAGGCAGTCCTGGGAGGTTTGCACTCGCCACTGAACCCTGAGCAGGCTAAAATAAACCCTGGCTCAGCCAGGGAGGAGGGTGGAAGGCACTGCACTAATGTGAGCATTGCCCAGGCATCCTCAGCAGGGACAAGGGGGACAGCAGAGCCACGGGACAGGCTGGTTTTCCAGGGGTCTCTCACCTAGAGAAACCCACTCTGCAGAGATCTCAGACAGCACAGCCAGCAAGCTGTGCCTAACAGTACAGCTCTGCATCTGCTGCTCTGCTTCAGAAAGGTCAGTGCTATATGGTGTGCCACAATGAGCTCGTTGTTCCTGCTGCTGACTAAGGGCCACGCTTTAATTTTGGTATCGATGAAATAATGAAAGGACCATTTCTGTAGGAAACTACCTTAGTTAATCAACCAGAACACAAGAACCCTCATAATCTGCTTCCAAGCACTGAATTCACTTTGAATTCAAGGACACCCTAATTCTTGTACCTGGATCACCACACCTCTGACAAAACAACCCTGTTTTGGGGCTGCATGCAGAGAAAGGCAGAGATGCTTTGCACGAACTCATTTTTAAAATTTATTTATTAATATGCATCCCTTCCCCAAGCACACTCCTTCAAGGCCTTCCAGCTACACATTGTAGTCCATAGGTCTTATCTTTCCTACCTGTCTGGTGGATTAGGCACAAACCTTTTTGTAAGACAGAAGCCAAGTAACCATGACTACATTTAGAAACAGGTCTGCAGCCTTCAGACTCTTCCACCAATCCAGAAAGGCTCCTCTGGTTTATAACTGTTAAATGGCATTGTTCTCCAAGTCTCAAGTGCAATTAATTTACAGAAATGACCTTCATTTCACCTAAAAACAATTTTAAAAGTGTTTCTAAGGCAATTGCCACTTGAGTCTCAGGATGCAAGAATGTCTCAGCTGGTTTCCCTAAGAAAGCAAAAAGATTTCTCTCAAATATTTTTAAACACAAGTCTCACTTTTGCTTTCAGGGATCCTAGTCCCCCATATCATAATTATTTTCCCAAGATTCCTCTGCCTTGGAGATGGTGAGAAGAACAGCAGAAACAGCTGACCTCTGTCAGCAGCAGAACAATCTCTTCCTTCTCTTCAACCAGAGGTGAAGCCTTTGAAAGGTCTGGAGGAAAAACACACTCATGCTCTTGAAAACAAGAATGAGATGGAGATCACCTCTGCTTGTTCCAGATAACACAGAATGCTGGGTGCTGTGGTGCTGGAACAGCACACAAAATAAGGCATGTAAGTCAGGATTTGAAGGCTGACTTGGCTTAAGCTTGGCTTAAGCTACTGAATAGAAAAATAGTATCTTTAATAGGCTTTACTGAATCCCAGCCACATTATTCATCCATGGAGTTTGGGCTCATAGCTCTAAACCTCTTTAGCAGCAGGAAGATCCCTGTATTTGTGCAACAGCTTTAAAAAGCCAACATTTGTTTGGGCTTACAAAAATACTTAAGCCTGTTCTTCAAACAGCAGTTGATGAAAACAGCGCTTCTCAATTAAACCAGCATATATTAACATTTATTAATTTCCTCTCCCTCCTTTGGCTTAATCTCAGGGTGACAAATAGGCCACTAAGGCATCAGCCAGCTCCTGATGCCTCAGGTGCAGAGGAAGCCCAGGAGGTGCAGGCAAGCACCTGCCTGCTGCTGGAGCCAGGTTCAGCCAGGGCAGAGGGGATTCCATGTTCCCCCAGCAGTGGGATGTCACACACCTTAGCACAGGCTGACCTCTGATGCCCTGACTTGCAGAAAGCTGGGCATCACACTTGGAAAAACAGAAGTGGCACAAGAGGCATTAAGACACTCCTGGCAGGTAATGAGGTGCTAGAAGAAAAGCCCTCCAGATAGAGAAATTACTCATTTCTACTCCATCAGGCCACGGGAACATGACAAAGCTAGGATGTACGACTAGAAAACAACAAAAATCCAGTCTGTGATGTGCTTTAGATCATGCCTCACACATTAAAATACAAGTGTAACGTTTGGCTTTTCCTTTTCCCACTGAAGAGCTTCAAACCCAGCCCCAGCGTTGCCTCTGATTCACCGTTGTGTGCAGAACAAAGATGCTGCAGTGTGCAGTACCAGGAATGCTCCCACAGCATCAAGTGACTGAAAGGAAAAGGTGTTTCAGGAGAAAAAGGGAATAACATGTTTATTGTATAATGACACGGTGTATATGCTGAAGAAAAAAGGAACTGAAGTGCTGTTTTTCTTTCTTTCTTCTAAAGTCAAGCAGGACAGAAAACCTCTCTCCATCAAAGCAAGCAGCCTTGCTTTCCAGACAGCACCAAAAGCTGCTGTCACTGAAAAACATAGGCTTGTGGATGACCAGAATATATCTTGTCCTGCAGTAAAAGAGAGTGTCAAAGTTTTAAGGTCTTGCTGAGAGTCATTAGATCACGTTCTCCCTTTCCTTTAAACTACCAGGAGAACTGTAAACCTGATGTAAAGCGTCATCTAAAACAACCCCAAAGGCTTCCAGACATCACAAGCAGTGCAATGCAAACTTAAATATTTGATTCCTAGAAGCAGCCATATAACAAGGTAAGGAAACATACCTAGGAGTTGCAAAATAAACTCCTAACTGCACCATTTACAATTCTGCCCCTGAGCTCCTGTATTTCACTATAGAAACCAGGAAGATAATTGCCATATGCTTTCTCTTCAGAACTTAACAACAAAATATCAGAGCCAAATGAATGCATTTTATAGCTATTTGGTGAGTTATTTCTTATCTCATATTGCAGAGTTTCTGGAAGTGGTACTTCCCTGTACCAGCTCTATCAGCCCCAAAATCTCCCTAATCATTACATCAACAAAGAGGGAAGATTTTGGCCAACTGGCACAACTTCTTGCCACACAAACTGAGGAAAGGAAGTTATTAATGATAATTAAGAAGCAATACACAATTAGAGGGAGCAATGCCTTGTCCCCAATTAAGCCAATAGCCATTTTATCAAGACCACCGTGAGATAAGAACACGAATTGCAATTAAATACTTTTTACTTTTTTGAAGCTTGGTCTAAAATATATTAATTTACTGTACAGGATATTCTGGTTGAAATTCATTTAATGAGGACAATCAGAGGAAGAAACAAATGAGGCAGGACAGCAGCAGAAAGAAATTGAGTACAGGTACCTTGAGGCAGTTCCACAGCAGAAACCCAAACTCAGTAAGTGGAGACAGGGAATTCCCTGAAAAAACACATTCCAGATGTGATGTGACCTATAATAGTGACAAGAAAAAACTTCTCCCTGGGAAAAAGCAGAGATGTATCACAGGGAAGCCCAACTGCAGCGTGCTGACCTGTCCCAAGAACAAATGCAGCTGCATAAAAGTGGCTGTAACTTTGAACTCCAATGAAGAATGAACTTTTAAGTCCATTCACAGTCACGTGAATAGTGGCAGCCTGGGCAGGGGATGGCACACAGCCATCCAGCAGACTGTACATCCATCCCTGGACAAGCAATCACAGTAATTTACCAGCTTGGACACTGCAGTGGCAAGCACATTCCATTTGGAGGAGTCCAGAATTTACCAAAATTTGTTCTTTTATTCTGCACTGTTGAGCTGGGTTACAATAACAGCCAGAGCAGCACCAACTCCTTTTACTCTCAGATAATGTGCACTGCACTGCTGTATCAGAAATGGATGTGCTATTCAGCTCTTTGATTTATTTGGGTAATATCAATTCAAGCTGATTGCAACCTACTGAAATGGCAACTGCTGGACACACATTTAAATTTAACTATCTGTTGTGACACAGTGATAAATTTAGACTGGCTCCAGGACCAGTGTTTTCTCTAAACGTCACTTCACAGCAATGCTCTGTGCCACTGAAAACCTCTGGCAGCCCTTAAATTGCTGTTGTGTCACTTTTTCCCAAACTTAGCCTTTTGAAGAGCACTGGAAAATCCTACAGAGGTGTGAGAAAGTGTTGCTAACACTGCCTGGACATGCAGAGCAATTGCTGCTGGCTTATCTTCCACTTGCCTGCCCCAGTCAGAACCATCCCCACCATTTTTCTGTAAAATGCACACACGCACCCAAGAAGAAGTAACAAAACAAAAAAAAGATTTAATAAAGGGAGCACAAGAGGCTTGGAGAGCTCCTTGCTGGGGATTTGCAAAGTACTGCTTCTTCCCCATCTGTGCAGCAGACAGCTGACATCACATGGGTGGTTTTTGGGAGACAGCATGCTTAATTTCCACCTTTCTGTGACCCAGGTATGAACACCCTGAAAAATTGATTTATCTTAAGGCATTTGTCCCCAAAGGCAAATTGTTTTCCCTGTGGAGCTCACAGATGTATCAGAACACCATGTAAATGAATGCTCTCCATTATGAGGGCAGCTAACCCCCTTAAAAAGAAAAAAAATCAACACAAAACCTGCAGCTTACACTTCCTGCATGTGTTTTCACATATACTGCTAAGCAGCAAATAAACCAGTTCCTCACACAATTGTTTCAATGCAGGAATACACTGATCAGGAATTTATTCTGTCTGTGGTCTGTGCAATCAAAGATGTGTAAGAAAAGCCTCGATTTCTTGATTTCTCAGGTTTGCTCCTCTTGGGAGCCAGCAACACACAGCAGTGAGGAATGTGGCAGCCAGGAAGGCCAGGATGCTAATGTGGCAGTGGGGATATTTTGTGAGCAAGGTAAAACACAGACACCTCTCTTTGCTCCTACATCAGTCTGACCAACTCAAAAATCACACAGGTACAGGAGAAAAGAGGACAATCTTGTGAAACTTTCCATCTCATGCCAGCTCAAGAAGCAGACAAAACTCAAAGCACCCTCTATGAGATATTTTGGACGATAGCTGGATACCATTTTGCCTTTCATACTGGACATTTCACTATAAAGATTTCTGTATGTGATACCTGCACACTTCTGTTGCAAGAGAACACCTAAGTCAATGCTATGCCCATGAAACAACAGAGCACTACGTGCAACCAGATACACAAAAATGACAATAGCATACAGTAAGCAAGAAAATATATAATTTCAGGTTGCATTGAAAATATATTTAGTAACAAAGTGTTAGATGGGAAAATCTTCCTTGGAGTAGAGTAGATGAAAGGGCCATGCAGTG
This sequence comes from Sturnus vulgaris, assembly GCF_052056855.1. Lineage (NCBI taxonomy): Eukaryota > Metazoa > Chordata > Aves > Passeriformes > Sturnidae > Sturnus > Sturnus vulgaris. Next base: position 6,800,282 of record NC_142249.1, on the reverse strand, counting down.
ATGCATAAAAGATAAGGACAGTTATTGCCTGTTTTCCATAAAACCAGAGCCCTTGTTCTGGCACTATCACCTCACCCAACCTTTCCTCCCAGCTGGTGAAACACTTAACCCCAATAAAGAGGCAAGGAATAAAATAAGCACAGAACGCTTTGTAGGAGATGCAGGGCAGTAAGGGAATAAAACCAACCCACATTCGTGCTTTTCTCCACCGTGATTTGTCTGGTAAAGAAAACAGATGAGCAATCCCTGCCCCGAGGGCCAGCCTCTCCACACTTCACTCTCCCCAGCATCCTCACATGGAGCATCTCTTCGGGACCATCAGGGGCATGCCACTGCCACAGCGAGCTAAGTTACTGCTGGCTTCATTCCTGCTGGGTACAACACTGGAGACAGGGAGGATCAAACAGGCAGTGACAAGCTCGCAGGCAATAAACCTCACGTGGGGTTTATTATCTCGGCACAGATTCTCCACATCGTGCCTGAAAAATTATCCTCAGGACAGTCTGCCTTGCCAGGGTCTCTCAAGTGTGTTTTTCTGCCAAAACAGCCCAGGTTTAAAATGGAGCAGGAAGAATACCCTTGGCCTGAAGCTTCCTGCAAATCTTAAAGAATTCCCCTTATGGCTGAACAGTAAGTGCAAACATAAAGCCAAAAAGAAAACATTTCTGAATACTTGTTGAAAACCCTCATTCAGATGAATTCCAAGAAGGAGAAGGACCCCACTGTATCCTCTGCAGCTGCCAAGTGAGAGAAAGCAAAGCTCAGGTAGCAAAAGCAACATCCATCACACAGCACAGGCAGGATGGAGACCCCATAGGAACCCCCTCCCAAACACCACACTGGCATTAGACAACAGCAGCACCTGGGCTTTGCCCACTGGGAAAGAGACCACCAGGAATGAGAGCTCAAGGTCTCATTATCTCTGTGCTGGTCCTCCCCTGGAAGGAGTGGAAAAGCCCTTCTGGAGCTCCCCAGGCTTTGTGGCTTACAAAGAGCAGCCCAGCCCAGCCCAGCTAACTGGCTTCCACCTGGCTGCTCTTACCAGCACTTTGTCCCCATAACTAAATACAGGAGCTGTGCACAGTTTTTTAAAGTTTTTTCCTGCTCTCTAAATTAGTAAAGGAGTAAAAAACAAGAAGCCAGTCACTTAGGAAGAAAAATGCCTTTTACAAAGTCACTTAGGGAGAAAAAGAGCCTCTAAACTTTGAGGAACACACCCAGATGCTCTACAAGATAGTGTCCTACCAGTTCTGAGGAACAATTTGGTCCCTCAACTGCTAATCACAGCTACCTCCAGCACTACCATCATCTGCTTGTGGCAGCAAATAGTCCCTGGGGGTTGTGCTCCTTCAGGCTCCAGCACAGGCACCTCATCTCCTCTTCTGCACTCTCCTCTCCTCCCTTCACTTGGCCCCTTCTCTCTGGCTTCTCCCCCACAGCTTTTCTTTTTCTTCCTTTCTTCTTCCCTCTACCAGCTAATGCATTTCTCTCATCCAAACCCTACTTTCTGCTCATTAGGAATGTGGGAGTAGCTCCCTGTTATGCTGTATTCACTTTAAATATATTATTTAGCAACCAGATGTCTTTGTAAGCTCTGAATTCTTCCATGCAGACTATATTCCTTGATAATCAAGGGAGAAAAAGTTGCAATTCCAGCTGTGACTCAAGGAACTCAATTTGTTTCCAAGTGCTAAGTTCTTATTAAACATCTCCTTACTAAAGAAGCCCCCAATGTACATATGAGTACATTTATTTTCATTTCTTATGGGGACCTCCCAGTGAAAATAGGATTTGGAGAAGGAACTACAGCCCAAGATTTCAGTGCTGTACCACAAAGTTGCCATGGCCAAGGATTCCAAAAGCTACTGCAGGGAAGAGAACTGCTACATGTAATCAGAAACTACCACTGAACACTGAAATTTCACGTTAACTGAGTATTGATCACATTTTGCTGTCATTAAACCTCTGAAGTCACTGTAACAGTGATGTGCAGAGTGATTAACCCCCCCCCCAGCAGCACATACCTGCTTCAGACAGGTGACTGCTCACTCATTGCCTCCAGGTAGGAACAAAGTACCACAGAGCACAGTGAGGGAGGAAGAGCCCCTCTTCTGCTGGGTGCAAATTTGGGAAATGGATACAGGCACTGTAAACAGCTTCCACCTGATGCACTCCATAGCTTCACACAGGAGCTGAGCTCCTGTTCCCATTGCATTATTGCCCTCACAACAAATCCTTATTTTTATCCAGAGGTCACAGCCTGATGACCTCAGTTCGATTACTTGGAGAGTTACTCTGTGCTTCTCTGGTTAAAAAATGAAGATAATCCCAGAATCCATTCTCAGGCATGGCCAGGAGCAGCAGCTTTTTCTGCCCAGAATAGCCAGGGAAAAAAAAAAAAAAAAAAAAATTGCCTGCACCAAGCACTACCAGTACCCCATGGTTCTGAGCAGGGATCAGCCAGGCCATGGGCACATGGAGGGATCAGAGTGAAGCATCCTTCCTGCACTGACCATGAGCCTGCTGCAGACAAGGCAGCACACTGTGCTCAAGCAGCCCAGCCCCTGTTTCCAGCAGAAAGAGGCAATGCAGGACCTTAAGGCACAAGAGACTTGGAATAAGCTGGGAAGGGAGAGGAAAGCACCCAGCTGAAGAGATAATCAAAGGGAAAAAAAGCAAAATGGACAAGGGCAGCTGTGTGAGCACATGAGGCCTGGGCAGCATCTCCTGGAGCATTTGGCTGCCCAAGTCCAGCACTGCTCCCTGCAGTTTTCTTGCTGGGCCTCTGTCAGGAAGCTTATTTACTAAACCAGGGAATAATACATCACATGCAATGTAATTTACTGCCCAATTTCACAGCTGGTCTAGAAAAACTCACCCTGGTGTCACTGTGATTACCAGCCACGACCTCTGTGTCTGTCTTTTGAGCTGGATGTTGTTTTGTGCTGCCTCCTCCATAACTGTAGCACGGGACAAATCAGTCGGCTCCTTTTCTTTTGTTTTTTAAATCCCAGAAGATAACATCCCACTACCCTTCCCCATTACTTAATAAGTCAACTCCCAGGATGCTTATGATGATTAAATTACATCACATAGTGATGCCTTTTTTTTTTTTTTTTTTTTTAGCACAGAAGGTGAAAATAAATATGACCTACAATTGCTGGGCAATCTCTCCCCACCTGGAGGTTTTCATTAGGCAGGTACCCACACCCATCAGCAAGGACTCACTAACAAGCCAAATTAAAAACAGACACCAGATCTAAGAACATGAATTTCCAGGGTTCCTTCTTGGCTGGCACAAGCCCTGTTCCCCATTTCCCAGCAATCCAAGAAGTGCAGAGAGCTGGAAAGCACTGCTTTAATTATCACCATAAGTCTCCCAGACAAGGTGCTTGAGATCTTGAGCTGCTCTAAACACTCCCCTGATACCAGGTTCTTTCAGGAACCTGCTGAAAGAAGGCATTTTGGAGGGGGAATTCAGGTGTGGAGGTGAGCCTGGGGAACAGAGAGCTCCAAAACCAGCCCAAAGGCAACAAGAGGGCACAGGCAAAAACCTGAGCTGGCTTCATGCTCTCGTGGTGAAGGTCCAGCAGGGATGTGTTTGGAGCAGGCATCATTGTTCACCTCTCCATATTTCTCAGAATCCTCCCCCAGCAGCTCACAGAGCAGAATCTCCTGAGCCACAGGTTGTTTCTCTGCATTTAATGACTCCGTGTGGAATTTTCTTCTACAAACATGTTCTTCACTGTGTTTTAAAATGTGTCAAAGATTTTAGTGGTGTTTTAATGAACCTGGGAACTCGGGCTTAAAGCTGTCACCACCATAAATGCCTGATGGATTCCAGCAATGGGTCGTGCTTAGTCCTGTTAGAGATTAATTTGGCTCCCCCCACTCAAGGCACACAGACAAGCCAGCTTCCCTTGAAGAGATGGTCCCAAATGTGGGCAGACACTGGTCCAGCCAGCTCCCCACTCTTGGTGAAAGCATCACAGCAGGTTCCAACCTCCTCCTGCTTCCCCCCTCTCTCAGCTCTTCACCCCTGGAAAGCCACAAGGCTTTCCCAGGTTGAGATGGGGAGATGGGGAAGGAGCCCCAACCACCGTGCCTGCTGCAGGTGCTCCACTGAAAAGCCATTTCCTTGGAGAGATCTGCATGGCTCCATCCCCACAGCTCTGCACGTGGCTGCTTGGCAACCAACCTTCCATTACAGCCACAGGAAAAACGTTTGAACAGCACTTTGAACATACCACTGAGTTATACTTTTATCATTCCAGTACAACACAACAGAGCACAAAACTCACCAGCAAGTCACCAGGCTACAGAAACCCACCCCTCAACCTCTCTACCCACTCCCTTCACTTTGCACCTTCATTTGAATAATTTCTTTATTAATTAAACGCATTTTTAATCACAGCCTGCCAGTTTGTGTGTGCCAACAAGAAAAAAAGCTTTTTACTGGCTGAACTCCGCAGTGATAGAGGGCTTGAAAATATCATCTGTTGTGGTTTTTATGCTTGTCAATGCTGAACAGAAGCTGTGTGAGCATCATGTGCACCCTTGCCTCTCCTGCAGCATGGTGGCAACATGTCTGAGAGCCCATACACAGCAGGTTTCAGTAAAACAGCAGTAACAGCTCAGAGGGCTACTGGGAGCCCTTTGTGCTGAAGGCAAGCAGGTGAAGATGAATGATGATATACAGGAAAGGGGGAGATTGCAGTTCGTGCTCCTGCTAAACTGCTCACTGACCCATTTTTAATGATTTAGAGGATCTCACACAGAGCTTGACTTTTTATACAGAAAATGCTTAGAGCAGTTAAACTATGCACAGAGACTCTAATGTGAAGGAGTCAGAGAAATCCCTGGGAGCATCTTGAAGGAGGGCTGAGAAACCAGAGCCTGAGCTGGAGCTGCTGCACCCCCAGAGTCCCCCAAGGCCACCCCCAGCTCTCCTGCCTCTGTTCTCTTCCCAGGTACAGGCTGTTCTGCCCCAAAATCTCTACAAATGCACAAATGCTCTTCCCCAGGTGTTTCCAACCGGACCTCCTACTTTAATGTATTAAAAACAACATGATGCACTTCTGTCTCAAGCCTCTTGTCAAGCAGCCTTGGTCAGCACTCTCACAGGATGGGACAGGCTGCTGAGCAAATACACATTCTCCCTTTGTATGCTGTATTTGCATTTCATTTCCCTCATTTTAAAAGAATGAAAATAAGAGAACCAACAAAACCAATTGCCTTTTTTTTTTTTTCCTGCAAAGGCAGTTGAGTCAGCCTCTCCACCACTAGCTCATCACCCCAGTTTATTACAGCAAAAAGTGCTGTAGCCATTTAACAGGGCCAGAAGCACTGTGTGGCTTCTTCCAGGATGGAAATGGCACCAAGACCACAAATGCAAGGCTGGGAGCAGCCCACACAGCTGAGAACACGCCAGTCTGGGAATGCAGGGAGAGGCCAGGCCTTTTGGAGCAACTCAGCAGCTATCAGCCTAATTTCACTCCTATGTAGCTTCAGAAAACATAGTGGTTTTTTTCTTATTTTAAAAAGCACTGGTTTACCCAGGGTATTCACTCCAAGAAACAACCACCTTATTCTTGTACCCTTCAACCACCTCCCTGGATTTAATAATCTCCAATTAGCTGTAAGAGTAAAAACATCCTCCAGGTGTGCTGGGATAAAAATCACCTTAGCCAGGCCATTTCCATACTGTGTAGTTGTTCTCATTTTGCTTCAAATGTGTCCAGCTGCTTCAGGGGCACTGTTTCAGAGGCACAGGTTGCTCCATAAAACCACCAGCCCGAGCTCTCTAAATCCCAGGCTCTGTCTAGAGCTCTGTCCCAGGCACCAGCACACTGCCAGGCACATGGCTTTGCCATAAACCTTTGGGAAAAGCAATTCTTCATCTCTGATGGAAAACACCTCCCTTCTTCCACTTGCTCTGATAATTTGATGCTGGACCATCACACAAGAGCATCTCAGTATTTTAAAAAGGCAGCATGAAAAACCACAAATTATAAAAACCTACCTCACTAGCCGAGAGATCTCCAGTTCAACAAGACTAGTTTAACATTTCCATGCTCTTCTACCACACCATATAATCTTTTTTTTTTGTTCTTTAAATGCTCCCGACATTTCATGCTCTAAGGACCAGCACAAGGTGAAAAGCTTTCCCCTTCTACAAGCACCTTGATGGGCCATCAACACTTAGGTGAGAAACACTGCTGGTGTTACCTGCAGGAATTATTTAATCCATTTTGTAAAGGTTAGGACAAAATTAAGATCAAAGTTTCACGCTCTTGACGCTTCCTTTTGTCTTTTTTCTAATGGTATTTTTAAGGAATTATGGCTGCCATAAAGGAAAGGACAAATACCTGTCAGTAGTAGAAAACAAAATTATATCCCTGCTGTGACAAATGGGCCGTGCCTCACTGTGTCCCTGCTCGGAGGGGACACCCCAGCCCGGCCTTGCTTAATGGCAACTTCTCATCCTCTCCTGCCAGGCCAAGTCTCCATCTGGAGATTTGATATTTGCCTTCATGGCTGCTTCTTAATCAAATAGGGTACTTTTAGAATGAAATTACCGTGGCTGTATTACAGATACAAGACATCTCACTTCAAGGGCATAAGCCAACCATTAAATGATGGACATTAGAAAGAAACTTTTTCCTTGTGAGCAAGTTATTACGTCCCAGTGGTGCCACTCACATTTCTGATGGAGAACAACACTTGAGTGCCCACACTGTCCATCTCCTGTGTACCTGCATCCTACCTGGCACGTGGGATTTGCTCCTGTTTCCCACAGGGGAGGTGTCTGCAAGGCTCAGGCTCTGACCTTTCTCCTTGCAGGAAACATAGGGGTCACAACAAGGACCATGGTAGCAGACAGGACTATTGATATTTAGCTGCCCTAAGAGGTTGGGGTTCTCCAGCCCTGACTACGTACCAAGGAAGCCCCAAGAGCTTCACCACTGCCTTCAGCCACCCCAGGATGAAGCCCATCAGGATCTCATTCATTTATGGATTCAGAATTCCCATTCTAGAGCATGGTTTGACAAGGCTTCCCTCCCTGGAGAACACTACTGCAGCCGTGTGCCACAGCTCTCTGTGCAGTTATGGCAGCTTGCCAGGATCATGAAACACCCAACACTTGCCCCAGAAGTTGCCCATGTGCCCACCATGGGCTGGATCTGCTGCAGAGGACCCAGAGCTGCTCTGTCTGGGGAAGATTTGCCAAAAATCAGACAAGGGGATGCCCCTTCCCCAGCACTAACTCCATTCCAAATACCTGGGGACCCCCCCACTGTGACAGGCTCCAGATGAACACGTTCCTGTTGCATGCACAGGGTAAAGGAAAAGGTTTGGCTGAGGAGGCAGAGAACTGAGCTCTGCAAGATCAACTTAAGAGCCATCATTTTTAGTGGCATTTCTGTGTAGTTACTTTCAAATTATCCATTATACCAAGTTTTCTTTTCCTCCCAGCTTGAAGATAATTCAAAAATAACTTGATTACACACACTTCCCATCAGTGGCAACAGTACTGAAGTCAAAAAAAAAAAAAAAAAGTGTTTTCCTTGTTACTGTCTAGTGCTCAATTTTCTGATTTGATTTTTTCACACATTTAATACAGCTTGTTAAGTAGCAATATAATCAAGAATGGCAACTACGAAGACCATTTTTACAGCAATTAAATCATCTCTAAAGAAACCAGCAATAAAAAGAGTTGGAAGGAAAATCTGATCCTACTGGAAATACATTTGTTGTAAAAGGGATGGACTTGTTAGAAAAGGAGCTGATTAAATCAGTTGAGGCACTGTATAAAATAATTGAGGGGGTGAATTGGGCTGGTTAATTGTTGTGCTGTAAACATTACTACTGCAAACCTAAGCATTTGCAGAGATTATGGTTGGGTGTTTGTTCTTCCAGTAAAGAATCCAAGACTTCTGTCTGGAACAACAGGTGTATATAATACAATATAATAACACAATAAAACCATGGATAGAATTCTTAAACATTGCAAAATTCAGACACAGCTCATCTCTCATTTCTTTCAGCAACAGATGTGTCGGGGAACTATTTTGACTGGGCAGGTGAAAGCTACAGGACCCATTTCTGAGCATAAAGCAGACTACAGGGGAATACAGTATTACCAAAATCACCCTGAGACAGACACACATACACAGTTAGGCACACAGACATTGAATCACTGCATTAATTTTAGGGATCTTTAAAAGAAAAAAGAAAAAGGAAATATAAGATGAAGACTCTGAAAATCCCGGATGACATAAAAAAGGCTTACAAAAAGGGGATGTCATTTCTTTCCCATGTTTTGCATGGACCTTCCAGGTCTGCAGCCCCTTAACTCCTTTGGGCAAGGCGAGAGGAAAAGTTGGGAAGCAGGAAGAAGGGAAAAGCTGTCCCAGTCCAAATCCACAGCAAACTGAGAGGAAGGAAAAACATTTAAAATAAAGGAGAACAGCAGGAGGATTAGGGAAGGACTGCAAGGTTTCCCTCAGCTTTTTTCTCTCTGGAATTCCTCTATAAAACATGTGCCAGTCTTTCACATTTTAGCATCACTGTCACTGCATGGCCTTCTCTCTTGGTTTGCTGTAATGCAGAGCCTTTCCCCAAATGGAGTGGTTCCAAAAGGAACTCCAGCAGACTGACTATGTGGAATGTTAATAAATGTGGTGGGTGGGACTGCTCAGATGTGGTGAGATGCTTACCTGGGGGGAAATTATTACAGTGAGAGCCAAGCAGTCACTTTTTTAGTAAAACAAATATACTTGTGTATGTGTGTGTCCAAGAGTGTACAGCCTGGGGTAGCCCAGACACCAGTGACTCCCTGTCTGGAGGTGCAGGAACCATGCTGGAACCAAGGAACCAAGCTGGGATGCTCCCCAGGATGCTGGGGGTACCCAGGCTGTGGCTCCAAGCTGCCTTTGACGGGTTGCCATTTGCACACTTACTCCTGCTCTCTGTCTTTCTCAGTCATTAGCTTCAAAAATTCTGCATGGAGGATAGGAAGAAGGGCTTATAAGGAAAATAAACACATCTTTGTTTGCTCTGAAAATGGAAACTGTAGGATTAAAGGCATCTGTATGAAAAGTAATATTACAGATGAGCTGGAAGCTGGTTTGTTTTTTATATCAAAGAGGTGAAACCCAAAGGTATGCACTGTGTCCCATTAATCTCCCAGCTACTTGAATACCCTGTTCACCCCTCTTCTTTCATTTTCCTAACCTGATTACTTACTGCCTCTTCACAAGCAGCCATCTTCACCTACAGCACAGAGCTCCTTTCCCACTGATGGAAACATTCACCTTGAAACTTTCATGGTGCTCCTGGTTAGCTGCAAAGACACTTCTGGGTCTAAAATCTGGATAATTGCAGAAGACCCAAGTGAATGAGCAAACCCTGTGTTGGATTACACAGGGCTCATCCTCAGATATACTGGAATCCAGCAGTGACTGGGAACTTTAGGCAAAATTCTTTGAGTCCCCATCACCATTTGACCAGCATAATGTTGTTTTTGAGGGCATCAAGGGCTGCTGCCCATCCAGGGAAAGGGAAGAAGAGTCACAGGTTCAAAGGTACTGTGCTATGAAGCTGTTACTGCAATTTGGTGGCTGCTGCCTCCTTTCCCTGCACCTTGTTATTTTGGTTATTGTCCCTTCAGTCATGTCACAGTGAGATGCTAACAGGCTGCCAAATAAACCCTTTGGAGAACATAAGGATGTTACATGCTTCGTGATTCCTAAAGAGAACATCAAGTGCCGTGTTAAGGATTTTACAGAGTTCCATTTAACTCTGGTGTACTGGCATTAGGCTCCCATGAAGGATGACTCCACACAGAGCTGTGCCTCTGCTTTCTCCACTCAACCTCTGCCAACCAGAGCGTGGATGTGAGGGGCAGCTCAGGATGCCCATGGGGAACAGGACAAGGGCTGCTCCTGCCAGGCGCTGCCTGGAATTCCTCAGATTTTTGCCTCAACAACAGCATGTTGCTTTGGGAGCCAGGCATCTCAAAGGACACAGAAACAAGCCTTGCCCTGACCTCAGAAACAACACTCTCAAATGGCTACTATTATGTTTTTTGTAAACTACGCTTGTCCAAAACGGCAGGACGTTTAAGAGAAAATGACACTAATTTATGCAAAAGCCAGCAATATAATTGTAATATTCATTTCCACCTCAAGTCAATCTTCAAAGCAGTAATGGAAACCAATATGGATTGAATGGGAAACATCTGGCAGGGAAATCCAAAGAGACTTGCTCACTTCTGCTGCCGAGGTGAAGGTACACATTGTCACCACCCAGCCACGCTCCTGGGCACAGGCTCTCTGGAAAACAAGGACTGTTCTCCCTATCCAAACTCAACCCAAGGAGAGAGAAACACAACAGAACGCTGCAAGCAAGCATGGCAAGCACCCCAAAACAAGCCCTCAGAGAGATGCATGACTGGGTAAGGATCACTGGTGGCAGTGGCAGGAGAAAACTGAAGGCAGGAAATTCTGCAATGTTTTAACCACCACTGCATTCCCCCATCTCCCCAATCCCTTTCTGACACTGAAATACATCCTGGTAACCTGGATAAAACCTTCTGCCACAGAGCTGGCTGACAATTAAAAGTTGACTTGAAGCACTTAACCAATTCCTCATGTGAGGCAGAGGAATGGAACAAATCACCATTTCCGTGTGCTTCTGTTGTAAAACCCAGAATTCCTTCAGTAGATATTGAAAGGCTGGGTGGAACCACTGAGCATTTCTGACTTTAAAAAGTCTCCTCAGTTAGCTCTTTCTGCTCTGCTGAATCTAAAGCCAAGTGCACACCTTGCATGAGAAGCATGGGGTACCAGTCTAAGACCTGGAAGAGGGAAATTCCTACACTGCTTCAGGAAAAAAAAGCCTTTCTCACTGTAGCACTGCATCTGTCAGGTGCAGTGTCAATCAAGAGCATGAACAAACCCCACAAAAATGCCCTGTGGTGATGATGATTGCCTCTTCTTGGAGGGATTTAATGAAAATAACTCTTTCTTGTGTATATTAAAAAAAAAATCATCTAAATGATAGCTAATTCCCATAATAGCTGCTATAATGGAGAAGAAAAACTGCAACAAGTTACACTAGTGTTCCAGATGGGTTTTTTAGCTTTTTTTTTCCCCAAGAATTACCATCCAAAGACCCCAGATAACCAAACAAACAGCATTAGACAGAACAGGGACATAGAAGACCTCAAACCTCACCACAATGAAGGAAGACCACTACTACATTAATATCTTTTCGATAAAAAAAGTTGCTGGAAAGAGAAGTCCTGATGCCTTTTGTTGAACAAAAGCCAGTTTGTCATTAGTACAATGCAGACAAGGTTGAAGAACACTTTGGCCATTTGAAATTCTGGACTCTGAAGTATTTTATTACCAAGGTTAATGAAAGCTTGGATGAATCAATATTCCTTGTGCATCCACTGCACAGTTCAAAGCTGCCTGTCTGCTGATTCCAGGGCTACACATATGTCTGTCAAGTACTCTAAAAGCTGTATGGGGAAGATGTACATTTGTAGAAAACAACACAAAAAAATCAAGTCTCCATTAATTTATCCTTCTGTTCCCCCTTCAATTTTCCATTTTCTTCACCATCCTGAATATTCTGACAGCACTCTCTTCAAGTATCCAACAGTTTCTACATATCTAACAGTTTGCTTCCTTATTCTGAGCATTCATCACTGATTTCAGGCAGGAAAATCTATTCACTTAAAACAAAAATTGCCTGAAAGTCACCAAGAGTCCTTCAAAGTGATGTACAGGGCTGCTCTGGCAGTAACAGCAGCAGAAAGATCCTTGTTGGCAGATTCCTTTGAAGCATCAGTATCTGTTACCTGGTGTTGATGTGGAGCATCCCTTCAAAGTCCTCTGGCTTTAGACTTGTTTTAAGTTACACTCCCTAAGTTAAAAGCTATTGAGGTATAGGTTTCCTATAGGCATGAAAATTGAGAATCAAGAATAACTGCACCTAAAAAATGTGGACTCTCGGGACTCCCAGGTGCCTGAGAACAGAAAGCAGATCTTGTGGATGACACAAGATGGTAAAATTAGGACAGCTGCTGTGGTAACAAAATGGGCAATTAAATGAGCTTTAATCTTTCCACAGTAACTTAATAGGACCTGTGGAAATGTTACACTGGGATTCAACTCAGTAACGACGCCAGCAAAACATGGTTTTGGTTAATTATGAGAATGAGTTGATCAGTCTGGTGTGATTTGTAAGGAAAAAATGGACATGAGAACACAAAGGTCTACTCTGCTGTGGAGCAGTACCAGGATACTTCCACTTCAGAGCAGGCTCCTACATCAGTCTTCCAGGTGATGACTTTTGCCTTAAAACTAATGTACTTCTGCAATAAACAACTTTATAGCAACTATTAACTCATTAAATAAGACAACCCAACAAGTTGGTACCGAAAGAACCAAAGATCTAACCCAACAACTGTTAGCCCAGCACCCCTTAGAAAAAGGTTCATCTTCCTGCTCCCCAAGTCCACAGCAAAACTCCTGACAGCTTTCACACCTTGAAAAACACATCAGTTATGAACCTGTGTAACAGAAAAAGCATCAGTGTTCAGAGTTTCTGAGCTACCTGTTTCCTGGGGCAGAGTCTAAAGCTCAGTCTCAGCCTTTCACTTAATGGCATTAAAAAACAAAGCAGAAAACATGCTGCTTTACTTCCCTTAGCAAAGCACAGGAACTAATGATTGTGCTTACAATACACTAAATAGAAGCTGAATTGTTTAGGTAAACAAAGGCCTAACTATGGAAAGCTTAGAAAGGACATGATCAGCAGTTCATCATCTGAGACTGTTCAGAAAGCCCAGTACTGATCACTGGGGTATTCCAGCAGAGACTGGAATTAGCAGTAGAGGATTTCTATCTTCAGCTAGTTTTTAATTGCACAGACACTCTGAACATTTCAGTACCTGAGCACGACCTTGGTGAGCTACACTGAAAATCACAACGTGCCTTTGATTATTAACAACACCAGTGCAGGGTGGACCAGCCTGATGGTCCCCACTGCACACCTTGGCCAACAACCCTAAAGCCATCCATCATTTATGACAGAGCACCAAAACCAGGCTCATTTTTGTCCAAAAACTATTCAGCACAACACAGTGATAATGTGCCTGCTATGCCTTCTGAGGAGTCACTTGGAGCTGGACACATCCCCAGCTCTGCCTTCATCAGGAGCAGCAGGACCCTGAGAAAAGCCTCACTTTGGGCCAGGGCTGGACCAAGGAACTCCATCCTCCTTGGGTGGGGACACCCAAGCTAAACTGGCCATCACACAGGCGAGGGAGGAGGGAGGTGATCCCTGCTTGAAGAGCCAGCCCTGGAGGAAGGCACAGCTTGAATATTCACACTCCTCTGCACACAGTGCTTGTGCAACTGCAGCCTCCATCAAGTGCTGTTTTGACAGCTCAAAATGAGGGACACCATTCCTCATGAAGGAACTCGAGCTGTACCCACTGACTCAGAAACTACCTCGTTCACACTCTGCATCTGCCAATCTCAGCAGTCTGCCTACACTTGATGAATAAAGGGGGAAATCAAGGTAACCGTGACATGTAGGATATTTTTGGGTATTAAATTTATGACAGGTTGTTGATTCATTTATAATTCATCACAAATTGCAATGCAAATATATGGCTAAAGTGCAATGATGTTGGGAAACCTCACTGCACTTTTGTTGTTCTTCTTTAAACAGAGACCAGAAATAACACATCCCGCTTAGTCCAGGAGTGAGTCCACCTCAGGGAAGACAAAGAGCAGCCAAGTCCCAAATCCTGTGGATTTGGGCTAAGAACTAGAGGGCAAGAAACCCTCCCAAGTAAGGAGGATTCCTTCAGAAAATAAGTGTAATTGGTGTATATCATTACAAGCAGGAAAATGCCTTCACACATCCATGCACACCATTAGGACAGAAGAATTAATTTGCTGAAATACCCTGTGAAATTGCTGTGTAGCTAAGCAAAGTGAAAAAAAAAAATACAGCCAGGTCCAAAAAATATATATTTAATTTTACTATTATTTTTCCCTGCTATTTCATTCCCTCAAGTTAGTCACCTAGACACTAATGCAGTCGGTTTAGCAGGAAGCTCAGGCTTGAATGAAGCAAGAAAGCTTCACCAGAGTGCTGCTGAAAGCCATTTTCCAGACTACAGAGGCTCAAAGGCGGGCAGAGAGAGCTTGTTTTCTGTCTTGAGAGATCAACACCTGCCAGCAAAATTTGTGACACTATTATCTGCAGCCTAGAGACCTCCAGTGACACCAACCAGCAAGATGAAACGGGACCAGTTATAATCCCTTGTCCCCTGAGGAACAATGTCCTTTGGTTTTTAAAGCTCCTGTAAGTTATATTTTGTTTAATTATGATTACTATCGCTCTCTGTTATGCTCTGGTTCTGTTGAGGTGATGCAAAGAAAGAACAGCAATGACTTGAAAAACAGATAACATCAAAAAAAGTCTGTCTTAGAGGTCTAGTGGTTCACTTGCAGGTCCAATTGCACCAGGTAGGAAAGTACAGGGAACAAAGCACATGGCAAATATATATAATGTTTTTCTTATAAAAAGAAATACAAAAATTCTATACACACCACTCTTATCTTGAAGCAGTTGTCACAGCTTCAAAGTTGTGGCTGAGATGGAGAAGATATTCAGGGACACAGCTATGATTAAGCATTTGAAGAAATTACTAAGATATCACTAGACATCACTCACACTAAATTCTTATTTAAAATGTCTGATGGGAAATGTCTCTCCATCAAGAGAATAAAGCAGATTCAGAGAGTGTTAGCGAGAGACAGCCACAGCTGAAGGATTTTGCTGTGTGTGCTGAGACTGCAAGGACAAATGGATGGGCAGCACGAGGAGCAGAGCAGAAACCACCTGGGCTGAATGTGGCCACAGGAGCTGCGGCTCCAATGGCATCTGGCCATCAGCAGGGCTGTGCCACTGAACCTCTGCCAACAGGATAAGGCTCCTCCAGCCGGGGGGAAGTGGCAGCAGGAGAGAGCAGAGGGGAGCCCTGATTGATTTTCAAAGCCTTTCCCAGGTGCTCCAGCTCCCTCTGACAGGCATCGCCCAGAGGAGCTCGCACCAGCTGTAACTGCACTGAAATACTAAGAAGAAACTGTCCCAGTTTTGCTTCAGACTGGAAAGTCACCTTTTTTTTTTTTTAAATCATGCATTCTTCAACAAATAACACTCTTACTTCAACAAAATCAGTTTCAGATGCTGAGGAACTACTTATTCTCCCAAACACTAAACAGACGAGATGAAAGCTCCACTGATCTCACCACAAAAAGCTCCCACGAATTTAACAGGGCCAGGATTTCCCTTCCTGCATTTCCAGTATTACCATATTACTGGGGCGTGCAGAATGCTTTACTCCAGCCTTGCTAATTCAGGCAGGCTCTGAATAGCAGCGAGGCCAGCCAACAACCCAGTGCCTTTCATTCCTGCCCTGCTGCTTCCTTAGTATGCGCCCGAGCGCGCGTGGCACACAGCATCGCCCTTTTCTTCGCGCTTCCGCGCAGGGCACGGCTGCTGCAGCAGCATCCCCCCCGAGTGAAGGCTGCCTTCATTCACAGGGACACACAGGTGTCCTCCCTGCCTGCCAGCAAGGGCAGCAGCTGTGCCATCCTCAGCCAGAAACCCACACTCCCAAACTGGGCATTTACAGCCAGAACCCGACGCCTCGCCAGCGCCCGAAACTTCATCCAGCTCCCGGGGATGCTCAGGAGGGTCAGGAGAGGCCTGGATGTTCACAGAGGGCAATAATCTTTGTGTCTGCATGCATCTGCTGCCCAGCTAATGCAGCCCTTTGTTGGGATGTTGGATCTCAGGAATCTGGAGTTTTTGAGCTTTCTGTGCTTCCAGGCACAGACCCCCTGGAAAACACTGCTCTGGATCTGAAATCTTGGAGGAGGCTTGTAAATATAAATGATGAGTTAGAAATCACAGATGTATGGTGGGTTAGATGTGTGTATTTCCACTGGGTGATGGGTTTTAAACTAGAGTTTTTTAGTATAGTGGTAGCTATGGGACAAGATGGAGAATTTTGGGAGGTGTCTTTTTCTTTGTTCATTTTCTTCTTCACAGAACTTAGGTAGTAACCTTTGGTTGGTCAATCAAATGTCACTCTAAGGGTCGTGGGAATCTATTATTGGGTCAAAACAATAAATAATGTAGGTGTTAGACTTCTACTGGTTTGTTTAGCTTTAAAAGACCTTGAAGCAGGCTCAGCTGTGGCCATTTTCCCCACTTCTAGCAAGGAGCTGGAGGTGCTGTCATAAGTTCTGTAATTCTTTGATAAGACACAATAAACATCCAAGTCCAAACACGAGAAACTGTCTCAGTCACCCTTCTAATAATCCTGGCTCAGATGAGATGATGACAAACCACTAGTAAGTGGTGCAAAGCCCAGCATTCACCCCCACAATGGGAGAGGCATTCAGTGCTGGTTTTGGTTATGTTGAGGATAGAAATCCACAGTTAACCCAGTCTGTTCAATGCACTATCACATCACATTACTATTACTGGCTTAGAGGCACTTTTCACACGGTGGACCAACAAACAAAAAATAATTTAATTCCTCTCGTTTATTATTTAACCCAACTGAATCTTATTTCCACAGGCACCTTAGCTGGTGGAACAAAAGATCTCCCATTTCCTGAGTGCTTGCTTTAGCCCCAGACATGGCCAAAGTCCCTTTCTGGAAGATAAATGCATGTGCTGGCACACACATGCTTAGACACACTCAGGCAGTGCCAGTGCCCCTTTGCAGCAGATCATCTGCTAAGAAAATAAAGCCTTTAATGGGTAATGTCTCAACAACCCAGATATCTCCTGCAGAAACCATACGAAGCACAAACCTTGTGCCATGTATTTCCTTAAAGGAGGCAATGCCTTCCTTTTTTTTTTTTTTTAATATATGTATATATATATATATATAGTATGCTTCTGGGTATATGAATATTACTCTCATTTTTAAACCAAAGTTTAAATAAGGAATATTTGCTTTAGCCTACAATTATTTATCGGGGCTTTTTTTTCCCCCCCACAGAATGACAGATGATACTGTCTTTTCAAAGTGACAGAACAAAAGAGATTACAGTGATAATCAGGTTACCTTAGATAGAAAGGAATGAAAGATTCAGAGCTACTCCTCTATCCAACAATTCTCAGACTTCATATTTTCATCTACTGGGTGAGCACTATCTCTGTAAGGTTTATTTAAACATATCGCTTTTCCAATAAAGCATTTTCTGGCTCCTTATACTTCCTCTAAGGATTTCCAGCTAAAAACAGGTTATGGTTTCAAAGTGCAGTCATAACAGAAATTGGAGAGGATATATCACAGTAATTGTGTTTACCTTATAATGAAAGAAAATAAGGAATATTCCTCCTACTTGAACTAGAATTCAAAGAATGAACAAAAAAACCCCCAGAGAATAAACCCACTAGGAGGAAGCAGAACAATTTCTGTCCATCCCCAGACAGTCCATAACCAAACACTGCAATAATTCTCCTAAGACAGAGATTTACACTCCTGGGGTGCACACAGAGTCCACAGTCCTATGAGCCATGCAAAAGAGAAGTGCCAAAATCCAGAGTGAGCACAATGTTCCACCTCCAGTCCCCCAGCTACAGTGCAGTCTTCCTCTCCCATGCTGCAGGTGAAGACCTCCAAGCTCAATCCTACAAATTTCACACAGCTGGGCTTTTTAAGCTTCATTTTTAATATTCAGCATGGGAGACAAAGCACAACTTCTGCCACAAGTTCCTCTCTAACCTGCAATCCTCTACAATTGGGTTAAGCCCCAGAGGGCTCAAATAAATGCATGTACCCCCCCAAGTGTGTCTGACAAAATTCTTTCACAGATAGCAAAAAAATGCAAAGCAGTAAGAAAACCTTAGTTTTTATCAATCTTTCAGCAGCTAAAGCCTGGATTTAACACCAAACTAGGATCAGTTTCAGCCTGGGCAGGGTCTGGCCTTTTCAGGCTGCTTTTTACATCAGCTCAGCCAGTTACCAAACACATTGCTCAGATGGGAGCTCTTTGCTATCATACAATTAAAAACACCAGCAGGCAACAGTGGGTAAGTATCAAGCTAGAAATCTCAAAAATGGGGTGGAAGCTATTTGATGCCAAAACACCAAGCCAGAGCCATAATTCAACCTAAAACACATGTGGGTGAACCTCAGGGCATCAAGTATTCAGTTTATCTTTTATTCTCCTTTTCCTCTCTAAAAAATACAACAACAGCTTCCATTTTTTAGTTTTGCCTTTGTTCAATCACGAGCACAGTATTTGCATTCATAAAAGCTCCATGAAGTGAACATTAGGAATGCAATTCTAAGTATTTATGGAGTGGTCTAGTCTCAAAAACACCTCCAAGGAAAGTGTCCCAGGCCTGCCCAGCTTAACTCTGCAGCCTTAAATTAGACAATGCAAGGAATCATTTTTTGGCAAAACATTTTCTTTTTCCTTTTCTGGAAGTGCCACTTCCTTAAAACCCAACCAGGCTGGTCTTGAGGAAAGCTTTGTTAGAAAAAAACCCCATAATTTCAATACCTCTGATACTTTTGGCCTTTGAAAGCCAAAAAAACATTGTGGGGTAAGACAAACATCTGGCTTATAGGAGCAAGACCTAGATACAAAAAATGAGGTGGGCAAGACAACCCCTAAGCCACGTGTTCCCTGTGCCACTGGGATGCTCATTCCCAAACCCTAGAGATTTAACAAATGGCTGTGAGCACTGGAATGACCAGCACTCTTCCATTCCAGAGGCTGAACCTTCTGCCCTAATGAAACCTCTCCTCTTCACGTGGCAGCTGCTTTTAGAGCCTTTGGTGAGCCAAAAAAAGCGACCCAGCGATTTCCAAACAAAACATCCAAGCAAGGTTCACTCCATCATCTGAAAAACACTGCATCTTGATGGAGCCAAACAACCAAAAATATATTTCCTGTTGAATTTTGTTTTATATTTCTTTGCGTGGCAATTAAAAAGCTTATGGCCAAGGATACAGGAAGCACTAAAAATGATGCATATGAGAAGATCCTACTGAACTTAATGCAGCATGAAATTATCCAACGGGTTGCTTTTAATCCTTTGCTGTAAAAATACATACCATAAGAACATGTTTCAGTGCTCTTTGTTTAACAGTGGAGTTCATTAAGAAAAAAAGGCAGTATTTTCACAGATTAAAAAACAACAAATAAAAGCAAGTATTTATGTTCTCAGAGAGCTCCTAGACATAGAGCTCACTGAGAGCAGCAGCACTAGGTATGAATGTAGAAGACCAGGGACTCACTTCTCTTTTTTCAATTCCATGGCACCAGCCTTTTCAAAGCAGTATGAAATAATCATGTACAGGAGTCATACTCCTATTCTGATTGACTTTTCATTTTAACAGGCTCAACATGTTTAAACCACTATCTTGACGTGATCTGAAATATTCCAGGGTTATGGTTATTTTATAAATGATTATCAAGAGCAAATTTACAAATTAATCCTAAAGTAGAAGGGAAAAAAAAAAAAAGAAAGAAAAAGACTGCTGAATAATTTCAGCAACACTTCCCAATGTTTGCACAATTCTTTGTTTAATTCCCACTAGCCAAACGTCTCTGCTGGCACAGAGAGCTGTAGCACTGCATATTCTGGCCAATTAAAGAGTTTCAATTTTTTTTTCTTTCACCTAATCCTATTAACTCTTGCAGTGCTGACACAAAGACATCTGTTTCCATCAAACTTCCCATTTTAAAAGTTAAAAAGACTTTCTCTTCAAGCAATGCACTGGTACCCCACTACATTCAGGGAAGGACCCAGAGCACTCACGAGTGTGGGACCACGTGTATTTTGACAGCAATGGTTTTAATTAATTTCTTATTTTGCACCATGTCAGGTGGCTGGCACAGCCACATGCTAGCTCTCCTCCCTGCCACTTGAAATGCATCCCCTCCTCCTGACAAGATCAGCCATGAGAGCATCTGAGATGAAGCAAACAACATTTCTAAAGTACAGCAGGAAAGAGGTGGATGAAAAATAATTTCAAAAAAAACAAATTAAAGCAGCAGAACATGAGTTTTGCCCACCAAGCACTTCAGCAGCAATTTCAAATGTGGTCAAAAGCTGTCAAATATGTTAATCTCAATTTCTTTTAAAAACCTTGCAGTTGATAGAATGCTGAAGGGGAACTTTTAAAATATTGTTGGTATCATTCCCCACTCCACTGTAAGCCCAAACTATTTGCTTGGTTTTTTATTTTAAAGTATGTGTTTTTCTATTTTACTTTTTTTCTTCCCTCACTAGGCCAAGGAAAGAAAATAATGCTGAGGATACTTATTTTCTAAAATACTCTAATGAAGTCAGTGGAGACTCCAGGAGCTCAATGCCATAAATAGAGAAAAGAAACAGAACATATCAATCAAACCAGCCCAGCTTGAATTGCATCTATAAGAAAACAAGGAAGGAAACAACAGTCTATTCAGCAGGGGAATAAGAGAGAAAATATTGACTTGTTAAACTATGGACATATTTTGAGCTCTGAGGAGGCTGTAATTGTTTCTAAATAAAGCCCAAAGTCCAACAGTGTGGTCAGCCTGCTCCTGGAAGGATTCATACAGGTGGGATTTTTAATCTTTTTTTTTTTTCTTAAAACAAAAATATCGACACCTGCTCATTTTCAAAAGGCCATACAAGGTGTTCACACCAACACTTCCTTTTTTGGCCATGGAAAAAACTTCTGTGTTTATATCACACTTCATTTCTGCTTTTATTGACCTTTCACATGGCCTTAAATGAGTCTGAAGCATTTCCAGTGGCCCAAGTGATGCCTTGGTAGGAGCTGGGGTGGAAGAGCAACCCCACAAAGGTCACTCCCCTATGGCCCCACACCACTGGGGAATGTGGATGCCCCTTCCCAGAGCAATGCTTCCAAGGTACTCACACACACAGCACCCACAGCTGTCTCCCTGGCTCAGTTTTTGGCACTGGTGGGAAAAGTGCTGTGTGCCTTCCTTCCCTTCCTGACACCATCCCTCCTGCAGCCACATGCCAGCCCAGAGGCAGAAAGCCCTCTTCTTTCTTGAGTGGTAATCATATTTCTCCTTGTTACAGTGAAATCCTTTCTGTGATTAAATTTCAATCTGAGCAGGCTGATTTTCTCATTTGCAGAGATTTTATTAGTTTGTGGGAATGTCTGCTTCCCCTCCTTAGAATTTATTCTTAAATTACTTTTCCTTTTTTCTTTCTTTTTTTCCCCCCTCCAAAATCCCACTCTTTCAAGTGACATTTGCCAACATTAGTCTGATTTAAGACCTTTTATCCAACCCATTGCCTTTTACTTAACTATATTGCTTCCAAGACCACTGGGATCTCCAGGCATTAATCATTAGCATTCATGCTGGAGCTGACTTCAGGCAATGAGTTACCAGGTCTTTGAGGAATGCTGTGCACCACCAGCTGAAATGCTCTCAGTCTGCCCAGGTAAATTAACTCTCAAGCAAACTCTCTCCCCATACCTGTCCTTCTTCTTAAAACTCCTGTTCTGCAGCACCAAACACCAGCTCCAGGGCTGAGTCCAGCACACCCCATACCCAACCTTGTCTCATCCCTTAATTTAGGCTGAACTTCCCTACCCTCAGCCAAGAGAGGCTCATGGTTCAAGCTCAACACTCTTGTCTTGACAAAACAGGCCAGACCCATTTGGTTTGGACAAAGTTGTCTTGGCCTCCCATTCACCAACAGACCAAAAGCTGGATCATTTTGGTTGGAGCCTACAATGAAGTCAGTGAGTGGCAAAAGCTCCCACAGCCTCAGCTGAAAGGGCCACATCCTATGGATACCTGAGAAATTTCCAAAATTTGTTATTAATCAGTATTAATAACATATGTTATTATAAATAACATAAACTGCCCTGTATGAATCAAAAACTAAACCAACAAGCCAATGCTCACCACACCTAAAACCACCTTGCACTCAGTGTTAGGGCTGCTACCACAGCACAGCCCAGAGCTCCTGCCCTTCCCAAATATTCTGCTCACACTGCATCATGCAGCTCCCACACACCAATAAACTATCATCAGTGAGAACCTGCAAAAAAAATCAGCTTCAACCATCAAGGCCATTACATCAGTTTTTTTGCATTTTGCAGAATCACCTCGATATCATCACCTTGTGCAATTCAGGGTGCACCCAGCCCATTGTAGACACCCCATATTACAATACTGCATCGTTGGTTTTTTGAAGCACATGGAAACTTTCTTCCACTTACTTTGAGTAGCACTGGGAAATAAAACAGGAGTAACACATTTCAACTTTAGTCTCACTTAAATCCAATGATGAGCCCTCAAAGTAGCCATGTCCTTGGTTGTAGCAATTATGTCAAGACAAACTGGACATAATCACCAGTCCCTTATTAAAAACTATACATGCCTTCTTTCAGTGAACTTCTCTCAAGCAACTCTGATTCCTTCTCTCACAGGCAGCTCCACACAGCACTGACTCCTTCTCTCTGCAAATTTCCTTCTTCCTTCTGCATGACTGGCTAACCCCAGCCTGTCCCCTGCCTGGCTGTTTAACCCTCAAACAACATCTTCTTACCTTGTCTGTCCCTTCCTCCTCACAGCACAGCCATCAGACTCCATCCCAAACTGCAGCACACTCTGGATCTCAAGCTCTAACTCCAACTAAATGATAATTCGTTAACCCACTCTTTTGTAACCCCCATCCTCTTTGGATAGGCAAGGCTGTATCCATTCCTCAGTGATCAGTACCACTGTAATTCATTGGGAAAGATTGCCTCCTGCACTGTCCTTACTAACTATCTTCGCACACTTGGTTTCAGTTTTAAGCTGTATTTTGCATAAATCCCAACCACAGAGACTACTTAAGTCTACATTGTCTTCAGGGTGTCCAGGAACACCCCAGGAGATTCCCAAGGATCCATCACGCTCCCAGAAGGGTCCCCCGGTGACAAAGGGGTTGGCTCTGCCTGAAATACACAAGATAATTTGCACTGTTTCTATTTGTTCTCTTTCTATTATCGGTGGGGAGGTGAGGTGACATTCCCAGTCACAACAGATCAGTGGGAACACAGGCATTTCCAGGAGGGCAGCACTTAGGTGTCATCCTTAGATGCTCTTCCAAAGGTATTGGGCACAGGGGCTGCCAGCAAGTTTTCCAAATGGCAGGAGTAGATCTGGTGCCTCCAGTGCCTGACCCCCACAGGCTTTTCCAGAGCTGGTCTACAAGGTGAAATTAGTGCTGAGGAAGTCAAAACGTGAATGTAACATGCATCTGTAATTCCCCACAAATTCCCCATGCGAACAGATTTAATCTGCATTACAAATGTCTTTTCACGGCTGGAGTCAACACAGAGCTCTCCTTTCACGGGAGGGGAAAGCTGAGGGTCTGTTATTGTACATTTCAGCTCAAGTTTCTGCCATATTTTCCTTGCAATGCGGAACTAATATTCTTAGGCAGCATCTAATAACACAACTCAGACATGCTACCTACCTATAGGACTGTTTTTTCAGAGGGCTTTCAACTGTGGCTCTCAAGTTCTTGTGTCTTTTCCCTGTGATTATGGCATCAGTTTCAAAGCAGCTCTTAGCAAACTCGGCTACTTGAAGAAAATCGGTTGTGCAGGCCAAATAGCCAAACATACACACGCACATGCAATTAAAATCAAATGCCTAGATGATCATTTCAGTTTTAATTAGATTTTACCAGGACTATGAGTTAAGGCTGCAGGCTGAGATGTTGATTTAAAGCTGTAGCTAATGTGTTTTATTGCCAGATTTGCTCATAGTCAAAGCTAATTATCCCTATTATGCTTACATGATTTTTCAAACAACCAAAAAAAAGAAGGCATTAAAAAAGTGAGTCTGTAACAAGCAGATTGGTCTGCCAGTGTGTCTGTGTGTGCACATCCATGTGTATATTTACCAGCCATTTAAAACCCAGATCTTCAGTCATACAGGGAAAAAAACCCCAAGCAATTAGCAGATGAAGTGTGGTACTGTTAAGCAAACATCTCATTTCCAAGACCCATCAGGAAACACTGAATGCAATACGATCTTATGCTATTTCTAAATACAGTGATGCTATGGAAAGTAAGATCTTTTGGGGGAGAGCTAAGAAATGCTGAGTAGTTTATTGAAATCGTATCTTAAGAGTAAAAGGAATTTTCAGTTGTTTTCAATAGGAAAAAAAAAATCAAACACTGGTTTTGTTTCCTGCAGTTATTTTATTCTTCTCACTATTAACGTTCTTTAGTTTTATCTCTGGGAAAATTAAGAAGGGAAAACACTGAGGAAAAAGAACAAGAAAACGCTAAGTCTGAAGATTTTTACATTTTTAATTCCTAAAACTGCCAAGAAATTTCAAAAGAAACAGCAACTGGGGTGAAAAAAAAGAAAAAAGAGCAACCCATAACTACTCTGTTTGAAGTAAAGCCTTGCCTCTTTTCCTCAGAAAGAGTTCAGATCCGTGTTGAAGAAGCCTTCCCCACTGCTCTTCCCTCCTCCTTGAGCAAGGACCCAAGAGTGTTTGCTCTTGCTTTCATCTCTCTGCCCACTGCCTCCACCCTGAACGGGTGCTCAGGGTCTGCCACCCGCTTGTTCTTCTACCAGGGAGCCTCCTATGATGTGCAGGCATTCAAAGGAGACTCCAAGAAACTTGTCTTCCATGAGTTAAACCAAAAATAGCACACATACAGCCAGCCAATACTCCCTCCCTCCCTCCCTACTCCTGTCAGAACAGATTGCATTTTGCTTCTGTTTTGATTTTTAAAGGAAAACATTCTGGACAGAAAAAGAGTATGTTTTCCCACTAGAAAATGTTAGTTTTCTTTGACAAAAAAAAAAAAAAAAAAAACCAAGGAAGAAAAACTCCCCCAAAACCCAACCCTGTTGAGATCACATAGCAGGGCTGCAATGCCTCAGTGGTTTCTTCTTGAGGTGAGTCCCCCAGAGTGCCAGGGCCAGCAGGGAAGAGCAGCCTGCTGAGTCAGAGTGTTCAGTTGAGTCAAAAAATGTTCAGTTTTCAAGTGCTCTGTCTCACCACTGGAGCTGCTGGTCACCTCTCCCACAAAACTGGACCTGTCTTCCATTGCTGTTCCTGCAGGAATGCCACGGGACTCTGCAGGTACCCACCATGGCTGTGAAGCTCAGCACTGTGGAAAGCCAATGTAAATGATGCATTTTAGGGCAAAACATTCAGAGAAAGGAGATTTTTCATCCTCTCTGAACATGAGGCTGTGTTGCTGAACATGCAGATGGATTTTCACTACAAGCAGGATGTCTCCTATTCATAACTTTCGTTTACTCTGTCGTGGCCTACAGGGAAAATTCTTCTTCCCTAAATCCTTGTGTTGATGGAGACACCTTCCCAGCTGCCACCCAGCCACGCCATGGATCCCATGGCCTGGGAACAACTATCCTAGCACGAGCAGATCCACAGAAGGACCTCCTCCAGTAAGGAGACAACTGCTCATGGGCTGACAGCTCATCCCTGACAAGCCAGGGAGGTTCTTGGCAACCTAAGTGCCACTAAAGCTGCAGTCTGCTGTCACTAGATAAGGAAACCACTTTCTCAACATTATTGATAGGAAAGCAAAGTATTGAGTGCCTGTGCCTCCCCAAGGCCTCACATACACAGCATGAAAAGACATCCAGTAGTGGACTATGTAAATTCTCACTGAAAGGTTAAAGAAAAGAGAAAGAGAAAGCTGGCTTTAATATTTTAATTGCCATTGTATTTGACAATTTTAGGCTTTGGCTAGAGCAAGGATCTAACAAAGAGTCCTGCTTCTGCAGGATTAATTGCTTCTGCATTTATAGTTATAAGGTTCTTAAAATTGTTCTTAAAACAATTTTTATGAGCAATACTCTAAAACAACTTCAGATTTTCTGACTTTCTTAGCCTTGCAAAAAAATCCAAAATACTGGAGTAGAAAAGCACTCAAAAACTATAGATATTTTACTAAAGCCAAGCCCTACACTGTTTCAAGTCAGCTATGCTGCTGTTTCACACCCAGCAGCAGGATCAAGGCTAACCAAAGCAGCTCTGATGTTACCGTGCATGTGATACCCAACCCGGACACACACAGCACAGCCCACCCTAGGGCATGCCCACAGAATTATTCCCACCTCTTTCCCCAAGGTGCTCCAGCCTTCCCTCTGGTCTCAGCAGGTTTGGGGATTGCACATCCAGGCCCAGGAGGCTGCACCAGCACCTTTGCAGGTGTGTGCTCCTACCTGTGTGCTGCAGATCACCCATTAGTTTTAGCAGGTCTTTGCTGCAGCAGTAGCGATTTTACTGTCACTTGCTTTAAGAGAACAGCTGGGCTCACTTCTTTGGTGTGTTTGTGTGTGTGTGTGTGTGTGTATTTCCAAGCAAGTCAGCCAAGAGCAGCCTGTGAATGCAGCAATGAAAGGCCCCTCTTAGAGAGCCTCTCCCTGGGCATCCAACAAAGGGGAAAACGAAGAGCTAAGACTGGACGAGACCCAAGAGCTCTCCATATGAATAACTGCAAATGGGAAAAAGATGCCCCAAGAGACAGAGCTGAAGGCAAGTTGTGACAATGGTTAATAACTCTCAAGGCTGGCAGGGCTGAGGATTATTTAACAGCCCAGCATGCCAGTGGCATTGGATGGACACCATCACCCTCTGAAATCCTGAAGGATTTTGCTCAGTCTGCTTCTAAATGACACCTGCAGATGAAGACAGAGCTTTCTGCTTTTCCAGCATGGAACAAATTGCACTTTTCAGCAACACCTGGCCAAGGTTTCTGCTTCTGTCTCGTTCTCCTCGTACCTTCTTAGTCAAACTGAACCCAGCCATCATTTTAACTTTCAATCCACAATGGAAAGGTCAGATCCCGTGGACAGAGGCCAAAGCCTTTGTTTGCAGCCCCAAATAGGATTGCATTAGTTAAGCCTTAGCTGCCGTTCTCAATTTTCTTCATTCACAGTACACACTGGCAGCCAATTTGGTTGAAAGAAATTTGGCAACTGCTCTTGGACCTTCATCCTCCACTGTTGCTTTCTCCCCCAGTTAAACCAACTATTTTCCTTTGCTCCTAATGACAGATACTAAAGCATCTCACTAGTGCCTAAGCAAAGCAAACAAATGTGTGTCTGTTCAGGAATGACTTGGCCCAAACCATGAGGATCTGATAGCAATTAATGCCTATGTACAGAGACCTTTTTCTTTCTATTGAAGCTTTTTCATATATAGCACAGAGCACATCACCATCCAGCATGCAAAAAATGACAGTATGCACAGGATGATGTATCTATTAAACTAAACAAAACAGGAATTCAAACCCCTGAGGGCTGCAGAGGGATGACAACAGGATGCATAATGACTGGGATGGTGAAAGCCTAACTGCAGGCACAGTGAGCAACTTGATATGGTATCCGTAGGTTTTTATGCTATGGTTTCAAACATGTAGAACTATCAGTACTTTGTAGGAAGGACTAAGAGTATGAAGACCTTAAGACTGCTAAAGTAGCCTTCCAATACTGCTTTTCATGTAATGGACCTTCCCTAATACAGATCAAGATAGGTCTCAACCCTGACATCACTAAATGTAATTATTTGCCAAAGGAAGGAGGAAATGGAGGTGTCATCTCCTGGCCTGCACCACCAGCATGCAGCTTATCTGTGGTATTTGTTTTTCATCAGTAAAATGGAACCTGTAGACATGAGCATACACATTTAACTCTCAGGTGGCTATGCCATGGAAATCTGCAGTGTGAGAGGTGTTTGGATACAAACTCCTTGGTGTGCTGGAGTCCTCCAAAGGTTCTTTCCCAAAATGGGTGGCCATGAAAGGCAAGTATCACTGAATGTGAGCTGGATTTTAATTTACTATATTCCATTCAAAAGCAGCCTCCAGTCAGGTTAATCAAACTCTGCCAGCATGATTTCATACATTCCCCATGTTTTATTTATTCCTCTGATATTCCTTTTAAGAGGAAAAGATACTGGGTTATCCATGGGTCCTGGCTGCCAATAAATATCAGGACTGGAAGTTGTGTTGTTTGCTCAGGGCACTAATGAGAGGTTTGTAACAAAATCATGCAACACTGGCATCATTTATTGACTTTGCAAAACAACCTGTTTTCTAACTCACTATCATTAACTGATCCCATGAAAGTCAGGCTTAAAAAGAAAGAGAAAGTTCGATGCCATTAGCATAGAAGGGTTTCCCACTGGCAGCTCACTAAGGGACTGCCAGTGGGATTACTCCCAGGCTTAACCCCTGGAGCTCAGAAATCCCTTTACACTCTGAGCTGAAGGGGAAGCTGAAATGTGCTGTCCTTTTCCAAAGCTCATCAGCACCAACTTCCCCATCTGAGGATGCACCAGCAGTAACTGGACTGTAACTTTTTTTTTTTTTTTTTTGTACAATGAGGGTGGTGAAACACTGGCACAGGTTGCATCCCTAGAAACATCCAAGGTCAGATTGGGCAGGACTGTGAGCAACTCTCATGTCCCTGCTCATTGCAGAGGAGCTGGACTATGTAATCTTTAAAGGTGACTTCCAAACCAAACCATTCTGAGATTCTGCGATTACATTCCTGTTGGGGGTTGGTTTTCTTTCTTTTTACTAAGAGAATTTTTTTCCCATAAGTTGCTAGGAAACTAACTACTGGTACTTAGGGATACTCAAGAAAAACAAAAGAGTGGCTAAGGTTCGGGAGTGTAGCATCTGACTACACTTCTTTTTTTCCACTGGAAGTTTCTCTCTGAGGGCAAAGTGCCCGCGGCTGGGAAAGGGCACTGGGTTCCTGTTCTTGTTGGTGTTAATCCCGTAGTTCTCGTTTGTTTGCTTTATTACACACATTAATAAAGAACTGGTGTTCTTACTCTCATATCTTTTTGCCTGAACGCCTCTTAATTTCAAAATTATAATAATTCAGAAGAAGGGAATTTACGTTCTCCATTCCAAGAAAAGCTCCAGCTTTCCCTAGCAGACACCTGTCTTTCAAACCAAAGCAATTCCTTACTGAGAAATGGCTGGACTCCTCAACACACCTAGACTTCTTCTGCAATTAAGAGCAGTAATGAAGAGACAGGAGAGAATCTTGATCTGCATTCAGATGTCTCCAAAACACAACTATTTGGGTAAGCCTTCATTTAGGTCTAACACTTGTTGCAACCTGAGAAAACACCACTGGTACAACGATAATTGTATTTCTTGTTTTCTAAGACTCTCACTGGTCATTCTGCACAGTTTCATTCTATCGGTGGCAGGAATTTTAACGTGCCAAAAAATGCCTAATATCCTGCTAGTGTTTTTGGATTGTTTTTTCAGTAAGGATCACATATACTGCAAAATCCCCCTTCACCGAAATAGGACTATTTCAATGGAATAGGTAATTTTCAGCAAAAGTGTAATGGGTAAAAATGTAGGATAATTGCTTCTGCTTTTTCACTTCAATACTGTCAAAACATGTCTGTTCAATAAGCACAGAGCAGCTGTGTTTCAACTCTGTCATTATATTTAGACACGTATATTAATTGAATTATATTTCTATTTATTTTACTCAATGCCGTTCTGTTTATACACAAGAGATGATTCATTACTTTTAAATTATTTTTTCAATACTGGCCATTCCATACAATTTTAAAATACTGCATTTCCTTTCCAACTCTGAAGTCTTGTTTAATGTCTAAAGACAAGCTGCAGAGCAGAATCAACATCCCTCCACGAGTCCTGACTCCTACACTTTATACACCAGATTTTTGGAATAAATATAAAACCAACTGGGGGTTTGAGTCAGGAAAAACTAGCCCTGTTCTGTACTTGATAAACACTGAAGATACAGGCTACTAGAAGGAAGAAATATATAAGGAACAACAACAAAGCATGCAAAGACCTTTTGAAGGGTCTAAAGAGAGTGCTGCTCTCCAGGCAGGGCGCTGCAGCAGATGTGGGCGGATGGCTCAGTGTCTGAAGGCACGTCCCCAAACCAGCAGTGCAACTGCACCCTCACACAAAAAGACTGAAAATTTCTTCCTCTAATGCTCCCCAGCACCAGGCCAGAATCCAAAGTCTCTGCCCAAGGGCATCTGCTGGTTTTAAATGAGTGCACTGTGCTCCTTCCCTCCTTACCCTCAAAGCTGGACATGAGATTTATGTCGGAGGAGGAGCAGAGTTAATGCGTGAATGACTTCACAAGGTCGCTAGAGATTAAAGTTGACACAGACTAAATTCTGCTGAAACCAACAGAGGTATAGGAAGGGGCTTGGGCCAACACTGGGACCTCTGGACAAAATAAGCAGGTAATTCAGACTCAGAAAAGTCTGCGAAAAACACCATGGGAAGCAGTGGGTCACTCACTCCCAAATGTCCCCTGGGAGAAGGGGGAACCTTCCCCCCCCAGTATCCAATATTCAAAGCCTGAAGGACAAGTATTGGAGCGTTCATTCAAAATCCAATGCACACAGAAAAAGGATTATTATTTTTCTTGAAGAGGGAGAAGGTTCAGAGTCAAGTATGCTTTTCTTCCTTTTTTTAATTTCAATGGCTTTACAAGTTCCTGAAGTCACTTGGGCTACAGAAATGTATTTCTATCATTTTCACTTTGACCAGCAAAGCAAGTGGTGTGTACAAAAGAAAAAAAAAAAAAAAGGCATACAATATCAACCACAACACTGACATGAAATAAAATACTTCAGAGATATTATGATGTGTTGAGGCACCCTCCTGGCTACTCTTAAAAGATGTCAAGTGTAATTCAGATTTGATTTCTTCCACTGTGGGTAACCCTGGCAGCACAAAACTTCCATCAATAAAAAAATTTCAGCCACATGACTTTAAACTCCCTGTTTATAAACACTAAGAGGATGTGTGAACTGGATCATGAATCTGGTGCTCTCAAATTCCAAGTGCTGCAGCCAGCCAGCCAGACACAGGGCATATATCCTGGATCAAGACAACAATGTCAAATTCATCTAATTATTTTCTTGGAACAAAGGTTCTGAAGAGTTTTTGTTACAAAATGTTGATGTTTCCTTTCCCTGCGACAGCTCATTGGCCCAATGCCGCCTGGGAGAGAGAGAAGACTCTTCCAGATAAAACCTTGGCTGGTTCTAAATGCTTTGTTATATTTATAATAATACTGCAAAATTCTAACAGCACACACAGAAAATTTTGCCTTGTAAAACAGGTGTGAGGCAGGACGGATGCTGAGCTTCACTTTTCTCCTCACCATTCTTTTTATTCTGCTCAACAGACAACGTGGCAGGGAAGCACAGCACCTGGAACCTGGGGAGGCCAGCCTGAACCACAGACATGATGCCCACACAATAAAAGTAATTTGATGCAGGAGGAGGAGCAGATGAGTAGGACAAAACCATCGACTATGAGAACTATCTGCAGTTTTGGAGGGAAGGTCCAGGGTGGCCCATGAGCACATCAGCCAGTGTCCACGTGTGCACTGGCAGTGCCTGCAGGACGGGTTCAGACTCCTGGGTCTTCCATTTGCTGCACACCTGAAGTGCAGCACTAGACTTTACTCGCTGGAAAGGAAATTTAGGATACTCCTTCCAAGGACAGGCTGTGATCCCAACTGCTGTATGCACGTGAGGGCACTGGAAGGATCTGCCCTCACACTGTGCTACTGCTCTGAACCAAAACATTCCCCTGCACACCACTGGAATGAGAACTACAGGGCCATAGGCATTGTGTTTCCAAAACTATGGCAACAGAAGGAAAACCAAGCCTGCTATCAGAGTACAGCACCAAGACAGATTTACAGCTGCACACATTAAGGCATTAGACACCTAAACACATTTTAAAAGCACAAAGATAGAGTCAAAATTACTCTCTGAGTTAAAAAGGTATCTCTGATTTTTCCTGTTACTGAAAACATATTTCACTTGCCGATTCTTTGTCTCAGGTTTGATTTCTGGTTTTCTGGTCCTGTAGAGAAAAAAAAATCCCTCTGGATATAAACACACCTGTGGGAGGGAGCTCACACATGAGCTTGGGTCTCCACTTCATTTCCTTTGCCATTCTGCTCCCCATGAAGCCCAACCAAAGGATGCGACTGATGTGTTCCATTCGTTTGCTGTCAACATAGATTTGGTTCCACAGGGGGGGTTGTCAATTTATGAAGACCTTAAATTATTGCTAGAAGTATAAATGACAGCTGAATATGAAGGTTTTACTTTGTGTTTACCTAAAGATATGAAGGTATTCTTTGGTGTTGAAATCTGCCCTCATACCTCCCAGGGAGCTGATACAAATTCTAACTCTGAGAATGAGTTTCAATCTGCAGCATTGGATGGGTGCCCATGTCAGGGAAAATGATCTGCAAATAATAGCTCTCCATCAGCAAAAAAAAAAAAGAAAGCAGTGGTTAAAAGAAATCAGCAGTTAAAGGTAATACCCATGAAAGAATCACAAAGTGGGATGCAGAGACCAACAAACATCCAGCTCTTTATGCTCTGCTTTCCTGCACTCACATAAATAAGAAAGGAAGATGCAAGGAGGAGAACACCAGCATCTGGGTAATTCAGTTCCACGTGCAAAGTGGTGAGTTTCCCCGAGCCACCAGCAGTCAAGTTCACTAATGATATCTGCTCACGTAAAATGTCACCAACAAAACTCCCTTGCTTAAGGGGACGTTTAGCAAAGCTTCCTAAGCGGCACACTCACCATCCAGTTTGGAGAAGGTGATAAAACCCTGCACTCTCATTTTGCAGCTGTGATTTAGAGCAGCCGTGATGAGCGCCACGGCCAGCGAGACGCTCGCGCCTACCGACACCGGCGCTCCAATTTGGCAGGCTGGAAAGTCTCCTAAAATCATGAACTGCTGCCATAACTTTATATGACTTCATTCCAAACCCTCAGCTATTTCTAAAATAAAGCGTTTAAAGACATTTCAGGGCTCCAATTACAGTCTCTAAAAGGAAATGTACTGCTGGAGACCTCGCCGTGCTCGTGCCCAAATCCTCCTGCAAATGTGCGCTCAAATGCTTCCAAATTGGTTCCCGCAGAGTAAAGTTACTAGAAATCAGTGCACCATTTTTCACTTCATTTTCTGACGCCTTTATAAGGCTGGGAGGCGAGAAGCATACTGAACGGATTTCCACTGATGCCCGGGGACGCTGTGATGCCACAGCAAACAGCCGGGATGCAGGGATTTATGGGGCTGTCCTGCCGCTGGCAAACCTTGCCGGGGCTCAGCCCGTTCTCCCATGTGCCTGTTCTGTTCCGTTTTAGAAAAATGAGTTGAAAAACAAAGAGGCCAAAAGCTATGGCCTGAAGGAAGCTCTGCAAGCTGAGAGTGGCCTCTGGCTCTGCCTGAGCAGTCAATTTTCCTCAGTAAAACCCTCCACAGAAGGTCAGGCTCCTGGCAGAACCTCTGCCAGGGGAACACTCCTCTTCAGCCTCAACCTCCCCTCCATGCTTCGCATATCTATTCTAATCCCCAAGCAGAAATATCTACATGCATGAAGATAAAAGCAGGAAAAATACCAAAATCCTTTGTTGATACAGATTATATAAATACCTGCAAGGAACTTACAGCAGGTATTAATTTACCATAAAATATAGGTACTTGAATGAAAAGAAAAATTTCCAGTGAGTCTTTCATCCTAGAAAAGCACTCTCATAAAATAGAGGGGAAAAAACCATAACAGTTCAAGCTTAGTTGAAAATATTTGGCTCCTAAAAAAGGAGCAGAGTATAATAAGCCCTAAACCAAAAGTCTGACATGGAAAACCCAAACATTAGAAAATATGTATTGGGAAAGGGTTTCAATAGCAGGTCATATTTTGTGTCGAATATTTGTCTTCCCATTTTACTGCCTCTCAGATGTGGTCAGCAGTCTTAACATGAGCTGTTAGGTTGAGGAATACAAAACCATGTAACAGCAGGAAATCACCTGCCAAGTGCACTATGCAATGGGCTTAAAAATATCCTACTAACCCCTTACCATGCTGTTTTCCAGTATGGGAAAGAACAAACCAGTGTCCAAAGGCAAAGGGCCCAACAACCCACCCTGGTATTGGCTCCTGAACAAAAATTCCCAACTTTGGATGCTTGTTGGTGTTACATCTTTAGCACAAAGAAAAAGTTCTGTCCTTTTGAGGCTGGCTGATGTGGAAAAACGTGATCCCTAAATAGTGAGCCTTGAGCCTCCCTTCCCAGACAGCTCCAGTTGCAGTGGAAATAAATGCAGCTCCTAAATTGCAGCTGGAGAAGAGTGCTTTTTAGCAGCATTTCTCAGTTGCTTTAATGCCCAAGATAAAAATCAGCATATTGGCATTCTGAGTTTCGCTGATACCGACCAGAAATCGTAAGCTGGATTTGTTGTGGGTTCCTTTGGTCCATGCAGTGCTTGGAATAGTCCCGATTAGATTTTACCGCCGATTATTTTTCCTGCAGGGAAAGCAATGCTGCAGGGGAAGAAAAAATAAAGAAAAAATACAGCACTGCTTGTGCTAACGTGAAAATTAAAGCCCTTGTAATTCTCACATGACAATGTCAAAGGGACTTACTCGGAGGCACAAAGAGCTGTGCATTGCATTGGGAGCTCTGTTTGTAGCTTAAACAGCCCAAGTAATTCCAAGGGTACCTCGTCTTCTTCCTCTTGTGGCTCTGCAAAGGCAGAAGCTGTAAGGTGAGCTGTCAGTGGCCCTGCTGGCTGGCACTGCTCTGAATTCCAGATCCACGAGCCTGGCCCCTGCTCAGCCACAGCCCAAGCAGAGCATGGCAAGCAATGCAAAGGCACAACGACACAATGGTGACGGATTATTAAACCTAATTTCATCTTTTCTGCAGGGTCTGACAGGACTGAATGTGCAACATCCTCACTCCTAATGTCAGCAGAAGGATTACAGAAGTACGAGCTAATTATTTCAACATACTTTTTTGAAGGTGTTTCTCCCTAAAATGTGCACAACAACATACAAACTGGCCTGTAACAAGTTCCAAGGGTTCCTCTCTTGCAAGTGCCTGATTATTGAAACTGATGTAACTTTTGCATCACATTTGGCTACTAACAGCTGACAGTGAGGAAAATGCACGTGAAGGTGAGTCCTTACTGCCAGTGAAGGGTGATGAGAGAAGGTGATGGAATACACAGGTTTTATTACACATGGACTGTGCTTTCCCATTGAGATACTGATGCCTTTCTCTTCTTCACTGTACATTTTCCACTATATAACCTGCACGTCTTGAGAACAGAGACATTCAGGGAACCAGGTTGTTTAAAACTTCTTATCTTGAAGTTATTTATAATGGGCCACTTTACACCAGGAACTGCAGCTAAAGCTGTCTTCCAGAAAGGCAAGATAAGTTTAGCAGTAACTATGGGAAAGCTCTTAGTAGCAGAGTCAAGACAAGGATGGAGGGAAGTGAAAGCTGTCAGAGTAAATCCTAGGTGAGATGCCTCACTGCATCTTCATGCTGTAAGTTAGCACCAGCTCTCCACGTTCATGCTGTCATTTTGGACTTTTTCATCACCCATATTCATTTTTATTCAATGGTGCAATTTGCCTTTTCTTCTTAATTATTTAATTAATCTTTCTCCAGCGTCTTGCTACACAGAGTGTACTGTCCAGATATTCCTAGAACCAAATTTTTTGCCCTTTTTTTTCTCATGGAAAAATATATACACTAACAGATGGAAAAATATTTATTAGAAAAACTAATCAACTTTCAGCTCCTTCTGGTAAGTAAGATTTATTCAGCAACTCCTTTTAAGGAATGCATTTACTTCTCCCCTTCTGTTTCAGACCTCAGAATTTAGAGTGCAAGACAGCATCAGCATCTTCAGGTTGGATATTTACCTAATTAGCTGTAGTTAATGGAACTTTTTATATAAAGCCCTTTCCCAGTTCTGAGTAACAACGAATCCACCTGTGTAAGAGGAGATAAGGCAAGAATCTGCAACTCTTCACCCAGCATCACATCAACTTGCTAAAGCAACCCCCATGCCCTCCACTTCACATATCAGCCATCACTCCAAAGCACTCTATGAAGATGAGTTTTATACTCAACTTTTTTCAGTCTCACACATTTCAGATCAGACATGACAGCTCTTCAATGGGTATTGTCCAGAACATCATGCTAATGTAAAAAAAAAAGTGGTTTTATGCACTCCTATACCTTGAGCAAAATCTTCTACAAGTTCCACAAATGAACAGATATTCTACTGCAGAAAATTTGCTGATGGATGCTGCATGTCTTGGAGTGCTTAACAAAATAAAACCTGCTCCTGGCCTTTGCAATACCAAGCAACATTTCTGTACGTGTCTTCAAAAATATCCCCGTGTCGTTATACCACAGGACAAATGCTTATTGATATTTCAACTGTAGTCTATTGGATTTCTTAATAACCAAGTGTCTTTATTCTATTCACAATAGCATTCAGCCTGAGTAATTGTCTTCCATTCCCGAAAATGGCTGTGAAGCCAAATGTGGAAGAAAAGGGAAAAGCTCTGCACAGCGTTTACAATAATTGTAATAGCTGTCCTGTAATATCTATTTTGTTCTCTGTTATTTCTCCTCTAGATCATTTTCATTTCAAAATATAATGCGCCCATCACATTGGCAATGTACATATGTAATTTCTATGTTTTGCATAAAAACAATGTAATAAGTATCAACCTGTAATAAAGGCAACCTGGGATCTTCAGGAAACTAATTGAATTTCAGAGTCACAGCCACAACCTGTGCTTCTTGTACCTTGCCTACCCAGCCCTCCTGCCCAGCAGCAGGTCTGCCCACCAGCTCCCCTTGGAGCTGCACACTCTGTTTGTGGTTTGGGGGGCCCAGTTTGTTACTGCTAGCTTCTTTGTTTCATTTGCAATCCACTGCTGGTGAATAATGGTGAATTTTCCTGCGCTGCTGCCAGCTCTGCTGACCGAGACAGGAGTGGTTTCCTGCTTGGCAGCTCCTGCACAAGCAAGCACGTGGTGTCCCCTGCATAAAGTGCTGCAAAACTCCACGTGGTTGTTTGCTCAGAGCAAACCTGGGACGTGTCTCACTCCCCAGATCAATTCCTCCTTCACTGCTGTTAACATTGGGATCCTTTCTTGCTCTGTTACCAATTCACCCCTGCAGTTTGGTGTCTCACCTTTTCTCAGATGCTGGAAGCATTTCTGTGTAATAGAGTGCAATTGTAATACCACAATTCTGCAAAGCTCTCTGTTTTCACACCATTACCCAACTCCCTAAAAATAAACACGCACATTTCTTTGTGGTATTCCCTTCTTTGCTTAAAATAACAAAAACACATAGAGTAAGATAGGCCTGGAAGGACCAGCAGTGTCTACAATGCAAAGTATCTGAAGGACCTATGTAACATAGGGTGTCCCACATGTCCATACTCCTTCCAACAGACTGTGCTCCCTAGTATGTAACTTCACAGTCTTTTGCTACTTCTCCAGTCTACATCTCTTTATCCTGCCTGATATGGGTATCTCCTCCTCTGCAGCAACCTGCCACCTCCAAGCTGTCACCAGATCTACCTTCTCTGTAAGCTAAACAACCAGCAGTCACCAAATTCTTTGTCCCCTAAGCTCCCAATCGTCCTTGCTGGTCCATTCACGCTCTTTCCAGTTCCTCTTTCCCACTTGGACACTCAACATCCATCCAAGAACAGTGCTCACACTCAGACCTGCCACACGTTGAACTCATCAGAAAAAAAAAACGAACAGCAACCAAACAAATAACTACAACAAAGTTTTGGGAGCTGGCAATGTGCAGTCCAAGGGTTGATATTCAGCAGTCCTGGTGCAGCTCTGCAGGCAGACTGAGCCCTGTGTCCCACCAGTGCCATCTGTCACTGCCGTGCTGACACGAGTCTAATTCATGAGCTCACCACCGTCACTAACTTCACACATCACAGCGTTCAAGAAGGGAAAGGGCTGGATGGACTGGTGGTGTCAATTGCCAGCTGATGTTGACCTCCTTGAAGCTCCTACCTCTGCCCAAGGAGCAGCATCAAGTGTGCTCTTCACAAGCCTGGCCCTGCCAGCTCCATGTCTAGAACTCCAGCAATGGACACAAACCACCTGCCACTCAAAGCTTTAAAAAACCCAAACAAAACAACTGTTCGTGTTTTGATGGCAAGCTCCTGTTGACTACCAAGCACAGCAGGAAGATCTCAGGTGCTCTTGGCATGGCAACAAAACAAATCATTCATGGAAATTGTTCAGATACTCAGTTGGTAGGAAGCACTGCCACTCCAGGGAAGTCAGAAGGCCAGAACCCTGTTCATATTAAAAACAGATCCCCAGAGACCCCTGCTGACGTTTATCTGCTAGCAATCTAGAATCTGACTAATCCTTCAAAGCCTTTTTTTTTTCAGCCTCAAACTCCTCACATCCATTGCTCCTTCTGGGATTTTATAACTCACCCTAAGACTTATATACATGATGTATCTCAAGAACCTTTTCTCCCCTTGTCTGGTTTCTCAACAATTCAAGGCAGTACCCAAGACAAACACAAGGCTTCTCCTTTAACCAGTCTGGGTAAGTACTGTCCTGCCATAAGTTTTTTATTTCAAGGCATTGGTCTAGCAGGAGGAATTGATATGGAAATGAGTGTCATTACCAGCGTAAACAATCTGTTACTTTCCATAAAAGTCAGAGTGCTAAATCACCACTGGTCCACTACATTACCATCTGAATAGCAGGAGGTAGCTAATGGGCCATATGTTAAAAAGCAGGTTACCCCCATCTTCATTTGCAAATGAAAAGCAAGAATGACAGCTGAATGGTGAAGATATGACCATTGATCATATTGCCATTCCCAGGGCCCCCACGCAGAATACCCAGCCATGAAACAACCAGACAGTTCCTCAGCTCCAAACACCATCCACTTCACTTCAGGGCTCCAAAAATCCACTTCTGATACACCAAGTGTGTCACCCAGCCTGCTTCCAGCTCAGCACAGGAGGTTTCCCAGCTAATCTTCACCTATCACAAGTGTTACAGATGGATAATGTGATGGCTGGCTCTCACAATTAAGGGATGAATATTATGTACATGTTAAGAGAAGTTGTCTGATGTACAGTTATAGTTATTGTGATTTGTTCTCCCATAGTCCCTTCCGGGAGGGGCCAGGGTTGGCTGATGCAACCCCACAGGTATAAAAGGTGGTACATCCATTTTGAGGGTGAGCACGTGGCAGAGGGTCCTATGCTCCTGGAGCCGTCTTCTCTTTCCTTATTCAGACCTTTGTTGTGTTTTGTTAAGGTTTAATAAACCTTTGAAATTTTAAAAGTGAGTGTCATTTCTCACAACAAGGAAACAGCTGAAGAGCTGCACCACAAAAGGCCCACATTTGCCTTTCCAAGTCGTGACACACACCAAAGAGCCCAAGTTTCCCAACAGAGCTGCAGTGAGGAAGCAAAACAAAAACCCTGCATCAGCAGGGGTTCATCATCCAAACCAACAACTTCAGGGCAGAAATACTCAATCCTGCCCCATCTCCAGTTTTCGGTCCCAATGCCATGAGCTAAGTGATGCCTGCAGAAGACCAGCTAAAAAGCAGCTATTATGCTGACTTTCTACCAGGAAGAACACCAGGGAGCCCTTCTTTAAGCAGGAATTAACTACCAAGTTCCACTTTAATAGGTAAGGCAGGCAGAAAAGAGTCTGCAGCTCTGTGATGGGAAGCACTTAATGGAGTTACCCCTCCAGCCAGAGCTGCTCCCTCTCAACTGTGGCCACAAAGAGATGGAGGGTGGGGAGGTGGAGAAAAAGGCATTTTTTTTAATTTGGTGGGATCATTTCTTGCCTTGCCTGCAAACTCGTGGCTGTGCAGGACACAGGGATGACACACAGCCACAAAATCCCCAACTGGTGCCCAGTGAGAATGGTAACAGCACCATGCCTCAGCAGTGCTGCTGCTATTTAATATATCCTTGCAATGATATTGCTTTGCTCTTCAGGAACAGAACTTTCTACCTCAGTGTCCTGGTTTTCCCCCTGTCCTCCTACATATACTCTTGACACAGCAGTACAATTTAAAAAAAAAAAAAAAAAAAAAGGAAAATTACATTGAGAGGCCAAGCTGCTCAAATGCATATGCATTAGAGCTCCCAGAAAGCAAACTAATTACACTGAAAATGATGAGCTATACAGAGCCAGTGTGACACCAAAAATGACCATTTAAGATGTGATAATAAGCTCTAACACATAGTTTCTCACTCAAAATAAAGCTGGGAAGCTTGAAAAATCTGATTCGTTTTTTTTTTTGCAAAAATAATCCTGCCAAGTGATGGCATTTATAATGCACCTTGTGTGCCAAGCTGTGGCAGCCCTGGCTTGGCTCTCCCACCCCTCCATCACCCCCATGGGAATGGCATCTCTTCCCTGCCCAGAACTGCATGCTCTGCAGGATGCTCCACAGACCCACCAGTTCCTTCCCAGAGGGAAACTTAATTGATAACCCTGGGAGAAAACTAAAACTACATACACACTCCAACGTGGTTTTTCCTCTTTCTTGAGTTTTTCCTCAATCTTTACCAACTTCAAAATTTATCTAACACATCCTCTTCCCATAAGGAAGAATGAGGCAGTTAAATCACAGCACCCTGGCACTTGTAGCAACTAATGGATATAAACAGTATTTTCAAATCTGTCAAAATAATTTACAGTAGCTCCCAAAGTTGCCTTTCAGTACAAACAGTTGCAGAGTTAAAAGGTTTTACAATTGCAAATCATTTTTGGGAACAGCGTGCAGAATGAGGGTATTCATCAATGGGTTTATTAATATGAGTAGAAAGAATAATGGATGCAATATCTGCTAAGGGGACATCACATGCTTTAACTCATTTGCAATCTGGAAACAAAAAAAAAAAGAAAAAAGTATATTGTATCCCAAGGAGGCTCTTATCATTTGCCTACTGCTCTCTTTAGGCACTTACAACACCTGATTAATTAATAATTGTTGCTTAGGTTATGCTGCTCCACAACTCCTGTACCCTGGCTGTGAATAATAATCTGGCACTAAAAATTTAATAGGTGCATTGCAATGCTAGCCAAGATGCACCCTGTTGAGTGTTAAATAACTTAATTTTTGTAAATATAGCCCAATTTCTTTTTTCAACCTGAAAGCAGCATTACACTTGGATAATTCCACCTGTCACTCAGAGCAGTAATTAACGCTTGCATTGCTTCACTGGGAGATTACCTGAGAGAATCCCATTTGGAATTTTCTTCCCCCCTCCTTGTTTTTTTCTAAAGCCATCATCACACTCAGCTGAGCTGCATTTTCATGCTGTGCAAACAAATCCGTGGCACACAGCTGGTCAGCTGGGGGTGGGTTTTGGTGCTAAGAATGAGCCCAAGGGAGGCCAGAAAAAAGAGCTTCAAAGGTTTTTCCAGAAAAAGAAAAGGAAAGGAAAGGAAAGGAAAGGAAAGGAAAGGAAAGGAAAGGAAAGGAAAGGAAAGGAAAGGAAAGGAAAGGAAAGGAAAGGAAAGGAAAGGAAAGGAAAGGAAAGGAAAGGAAAGGAAAGGAAAGGAAAGGAAAGGAAAGGAAAGGAAAGGAAAGGAAAGGAAAGGAAAGGAAAGGAAAGGAAAGGAAAGGAAAGGAAAGGAAAGGAAAGGAAAATGAGTTTCTGGAACAAACAACAACAGTGAGAGAGAGACAGACTGGCTGTGCTGCCACAAGCAAACAGCAGCAGCAATGGAAGCTAAATGTGTGTCATAGTGACACAACACTGCCACAGCAATCAAGGACATCCAAATATCGGGATGCTCAACAGATCACCTGGACATGGAAACCTGCCCTGGACAAACTCTTCCCTGAGAAAGGCACAGAAGAGTCAGACTGAGCCAGGACAGGTGCAGGAGAAGTCACTCACCTGCACAAGGACTCTCTGGCAGTCCCTTGGTGCAGTCCAGCCTCAGGAACACATTCCATGGCTGTGGAGGGCAGCAGTGACAAACGAGGTAACTCCCGACCTTGCAGCAGCTCTCCAGTGGCAAGGACATCTGACAGCATCCCCTGGTTAACCCAAATATAGCACAAAACCTCAAGGCAAGCTGGAAATCTTGGTCAGGCTCAGGGAGAAGTGCATGTTTGTCCCTGTCCCCTGGGAAAGGCACCACTGATGTCCTCCAGCAACCACCACCAGTTCCCAGGCACAGCTCTGGTCCCTGCCCTGGTCCAGCAGCAATGGAGGCACTGCTTCCAGAAACAATACTGCAGAAATGCTGCAAGATCCAGGACAAGGGGCAGCTGCTTGGAAGGACCTGAGCAGAGAAGGTTTGGACAAGCCAGCTGAACCATCCACTGACCAGCACAGATCACCCTGTGCTGCAACTTTAAAAGCCATTTCCTTTCTGGATTCACCTGCACCCTGTTTTTCTAGTATATTGTAAATTAATTTCTGCATAAAACAACAGTGATGGGAGGTTTAGGCAGGACGTCCCATACGGGATGATTTTAATGGTTTAATCTCCCCCACCTTCCATCAGCAGAGCTTTGACCATGTGGGAGAGCAACAAAAATCTGCCTCAGGGTGCCACAGAACAGGCAGCTCTTACTCTTACACTGGGTCAGGGATTTTTTGGTTTTGTTTCTCTTTTTTTTTTTCAGGTTTTTGATTGTTTGGCTGTTTCTTTTTAGTTACTTCGTTTTTGGGTAAGAACAACTTCAAAGCCTTGCAGATAACAGATACTGCTAATCTATATCTAACAAGTTTCTTGTTGGGGGGGACCCCTACAAACAAGCAACTCACTCGCTAAAATAACCCTAACAGCAAGTTCTTAAATAATCTCAGCCCACTCTCTGGCACAGATACCACTTGTCACAGCTTTTCTGGGCAGAGCTGAGTACTTCAGAAGTGCAGGCTTTTGGGATTACAAAGAATTTTAGAGATGCTGACAAGCTGCGCCAGGAGGTCTGAAAAACAGCACCTTCTTACAACACTCAGGATCACAAACATTTGCCTTTCTACCACTTTCATGGAAAGAGAACAGGAAAGAGTAATAAAGCTTTTAGTAGAACTAATTAAAATTAAATTACTCACAATTTACAATCTGCTTCGTCTACATCCCTAAAAATAAAGCCAATAAAGAGACAGGCATTCTGAACTCTCAAATAAAATATTAAAAAAAAAATTGGCTCTCCCTTGCTTTTATATGTCAGCCAAAATATAAAATACAGCATCTTCACCAGCAATAATTCTGGACAAAACCATTAATCATGCAAAACTCATTCAACACATTCTGCCTTTTCTACTACGTGTGAATAATTCACAAATTAAAAAGAGTCCAACTAGGGTTATCAC
Source organism: Sturnus vulgaris (assembly GCF_052056855.1). Taxonomy (NCBI): domain Eukaryota; kingdom Metazoa; phylum Chordata; class Aves; order Passeriformes; family Sturnidae; genus Sturnus; species Sturnus vulgaris. Next base: position 6,756,948 of record NC_142249.1, on the reverse strand, counting down.
TGCGATGATTAAAAGCTTTGCAAGAAATACAAACTCGTGTGCTTCGGGCTGTGCACTGACCTCTAGTTCACAAGAGCTGAAACAAAGCTGCAGCAAGCGAAACCCACAGTGCCTTCAGGAGCAAGGCTTCCCCAAACACGGGTGACATGGACTGCAGAGCATGACTTCTGAGCCTCCTGGCCACACTGGGGGTGCTCTTTGCTGTTTCATATCCCACCTTCCCCAATCCCAAAGCAGCGCTCCAGCTATCAGGACAGTGGGACACGTCAGTGCCAGCAGGTCCAGGTGGCCTCACAGAGGTTTCCAGACCAGCTTTTGCAGATCCCATAAAGCTGCAAACCCTCTATTTTATATGGACACACCCTCACACTCACAGCTGTGACACTGTCTCAGTGTCCTGGAGCCTGTTCCATCCATGGGCTCCTTCCCAGCCCAGGCAATTCCCCATCCCAGCTTTGGGACAGGGAATTGTCCTGTCAGACAGCATGGAGCAGCTCACAGCAGTCACCAGAGATGCCTTGTCTACAGGTGACAAGGTAAGTGTGAATTTTGGATAATTGCCCTTTTTTAAGCCAGAAGAGAGTGGGAGGATGGAATCAAGCACTCAACAAAAAAGCTTCTTGCTGCATTTTGGAGACAAGCAAATAGGTGAAAAAGTGAACTCTCATCATCCCCAGGAACATTATTCTGACTTACAGCCAAAAAAAAAAAAAAAAACCACCAGTCTGTGATGCATGAAAAAACTTGCAGAACACGTAATTCAAAGAATGGTACAAAGCCAGAAAAATCCCCATGATTTTGGGAGTGCTTTTCAAATCAGCAGCAGCACAAGTAACAAGTAATGAGACTGAATTAAAATGAACTTAAGACAAATGCTAAATATCGATGTAGCAGTCAAGGACCAAAGCAAACACAGAAGAAAAAAAGGGCCTGTGATTAAGAGTCCTACATTTCCTCCTCAGACAGACAATACTATTAATGCTGCTAATATTTTCATGTGCCTTGTGGAGAATTAATAGAAATGCCTTTTCAGGAAATCAGGGAATCTTTTCAGGAAAGGCACAACCACTTTCCTGCAGGCATGTAAATTTGGCTTCATTTTCAAGGGGACTTTTGCTTAACTCCCAAGTGTTTCCTGGATGCAGTCAGGTTTCTCCCCATGACTTACTGCAGCTTTTTATAGGAAGTATCTCCAAATTTTAAGTTTATCTACATTTCATGAAGAAGCCCTTAGAATAATTTTACACATAGGGAAACTGAGGCACATGTGCTTGCAACAGTAAATCCCCAGACATCAAGCCATAGGTTTTTTTTCTTTCAGTGTTTCCACTTTGTGGGAAATATGAGCATTCATATGTGAGCATTCTCTCATTCCTGAGGGACTTCACATGTTCCTCCTGTCCTGTCTGAGTTGAGCAGCTTGTGCACACACTCTGTGCTGCATCCTGGCACAAACCAAGGACCCCAGACCACAGTTTCAGAAAGCGAGGCATTGCCCATCACAGCTTTTAAAGCTGATCTCTTCAGCAGCACTGAAATATTTTTCTCTTCTGTTATACTTGCTGCACTATTATCTTTTCTTTTATCATTTCTTTTAAGTCTTGCTAAGCCCAGTGGAGAGGGTTTGCAGTTTATATTGCATACACTGATCCTCCTCCTGCTTGCTTTTTTGTAGCATATGGCCATTGAGGTTATAGCCTCTCTTTCACTTCCGTGTCTACACTGATTACCTTAATTTTTTTAATAGCAAAATCTATATGACACTTCCCTCTGCAGGCATCTCTTGTGTCTGAACTCTGATTGTATCTCCACCTTTTTTTCCTTAACTACTCTGGATGGCCACAACACACAAGTGCAAAGTCTGTATCACCACCAGGAGGTTCAGATGCAAGGAGGAAAAAAAATTAGTGCTTGTGCTCAGATTTTTGTTAGCTACTACAGATTTACTATCAGTAACATTGCCCTATTAGTTAACTGCTAATAATTAGCTAATGCTAAACCTCAGCAGTAACAGCAGTTTAGTTTTCCTTTACCCCACTCTGTATCTTGTCACCAAACAAACACCCACACAATTTTCCATTTTCTTTCCTGTTCTAAGCAATTTTCCTCTTGGTTTCTGCACAAATCATTCACGGCAGGTCTTACTGCTGTGGCAGGCACCTGGTCACCTCACAGACCAGCAGTTCTCCTTGGAGAAAACCCATGCCTACACAGAAACGAGAAGGACCACAGCCCCATTTGTTCAAAATATTTCGACTATGAAAACTCCCTAAGAAATCAACCTTTCCCACTGAAATGCTGGGTTTCACTGAGAACTCGTTCACTTTTGCTTTAGATGCTACCAAGAGCTCTGGGTTTTTTTGCACCATTGTCATGATCAGCCCCAAACCACCTTTGTGGCACAGTGCCAACCACTTACCTCAGACCTCGAGCTGGAGATGGCTCTGACAATGAAAAGGAATTCACTCCTGAGTACTATTTTTTAACAAAAGTAGCAGAATTAAACAGTTAAGACCTGATCCTCAGGTAACACAAATCATATCAGATTCATCAAAGTAAAATCTATTTATACCAGCTGTGGTTCTTTTAACATGATTTCAAAGCATTTTTATCATCTGCTACTGGCTTCACCAGGGGCAGAAGGCAGAAAATTTACCAAAAGCCAAAGAAAGAGACCGTGATAGAGATCTCTCAGTGCTGATTGCAGAATAAATACGACGGAGACCAAATGAATCATATTGTTAAATCTAACTGGGCTGCACAGCAAACAAATAAGAAAAAAAAAAAAAAAACCAAAGTGACTCATCTGAACCCCACGGCCACTAAACCTGTGCAGATGATGTGGTGCTGTTCCAAGTGCCACATCACCAGGATGCCGAGGGACATGCCAGCCCTTGCTGGCACAGCGTGCCGTGTCCTTGTCCCTGGGACAGAGCCGGCCTTCCGGGGCTGCATGGGCTGCAGATGCCCAAAAGGGAGAGCAGAACAAGGGCCACGTTGTTCCCCGTGCTGGGCTGCCAGGGTTCACGGCACTGCTTTTCCCCAAAACGTTTTCACAGGAGGCGGGTACCATCATTCATTCTGACATGCGAAAAAATAATAGTGGAAATGCAAGGGGAGGAGAGGGGGACAGTGTCCAGCAGTGACATGGGCACAGAGGCATGGAGGGAATGAGAAGCAGGGAAGCAGCCCATGAATCTCAGTGGCTGGAGGATGACCTTTTGTGTGCTGCCCACCACTGAAGTCTGTGACGTGCAAAGCCCTCCTCTCTGCTCTGCGGGGACAACAGCAGCTCAGGAGTTATTAAAACAGGGCCTGATCACAAGTCAGAATGAATAAAACCACTTGGAAAAAAAGAGAGATAAAAGGTACAAAAACTTTACATAAGCAAGGATGCAGGTCAAAAATCTCCTGAAGGGATGGGTGTTTTGGGGCACATCTATTTTTGTCTTCCCAGGTGCCACTGCTGCACAGGAGGGCTGTTAACATCATTTTCAATGCACATACCAAGTCCTGGAGAGAGCAGCAGCTCTTGGTTGGATGGATATCAGTTTGCAAAAATAAGAATACCATGAGAATTTCATTGTCACTTTACAGGACATGATTTCTGGTCAGAAAGAGAGCTGAGGCAGTGACTTTCTCCTTGTCTTTGCCACCATCACCACCAGTTGTTTTCACCTGTGCCTTGGAAAGTGTGAAACTTTGAGACCACTGGACCATAAAGTCAATCATGTTCTTTCTCTGCCTAAATAATTAAACACTTTTTGTGCCAAACTGAGGGGACTCCAGCAAGAGAAACTTTAGCTTTCTGTGCAAACTCTAAGTTACCTATAGCTTACACACACACACAAATAGACTGATGGTCACAGTTTGGTTACAGTTCTAGTCTAAAAGATAACATTTTCATTTCAGGGCAAAACACAAGTTTCCTGGATTCTCAATTTTATTTACACAGGAGGGAAGCTCTCCACAGATACACACATCCAGCTGATGGCTTCTTGTAGGAAGAAACCAAGCTTCAACATGGAAAGGGCTGAGTCCATGCATAATAAACAGATGGGCAATTTTTTTAGAATTTTCAGCTTGGACATTGTTTTTTAAATGTGGTGGGATCACTGAGACACGACACAGTGATTGTCACACCACGAATTCTTTGCCTGCCACAGATCAGGAACAGTAAATAAACTCCCAAGGTAACCAATACCCTCGTGTGGGCTTTAATCTATCAAATATGGTAATTGTTAGCACAATCTAACAACTTGCTGGCTTGCAAATTAATCACTCAGTCTTAGCAGCAAGGTGCATCTTGCACATGAAGTGTGGCTAATAAGATGTCTCTAATTTAAGAGTCTCACAACATCCCCCCTTCAGGAGACAATTGCTCATACCAAAAGCCTCCACCCCAAAAAGGCTGCAGAGAACCACACTCAGCACCACTCACCAAATGCCCCCCAACCACTGCAGGGAAGTGGGAGCAGCCCACCTCTGGCTGGACAGCCAGGGAGGACACCACAGGGTAAGAAAAAAACACCACGGGATTGCAGCTTACCAATATAAACACAAGCTATTGGACCACAAAGGTTTTATCCATGCAATGTCATCTCTGACCCAGATATACATACCTGATTATTCACAGATTTTTAGTAATTTTGAGCTAATAAATGTGAACATTATAGGTCCAGATCTCATCTGGGGTCTAGGGCACTGCCATGTCACAAATGCTGACAGCAAGGTTGGTGCCTTTTCTACAGAATACCTTCAGAGTCTGCAGTGGTTTCCAAACCAGGGTGGTAAGAAATTCAAAGGAAACAGAGGAGTCAACTCATTACAGAACATTAATGCAAAAGATTAGGTCTAGATAAGACTTCAGGCCTTTCCAGAAGTGTTGGAATCCAGAAGCCTGGGAGTTTTGAATTTTCTATGCTTTCTGGCACTGACCCCCAGGAGAACACTGCTTTTGACCTGAGGCCTTGGAGAAGGCTCCAAATTTGAGTGATGGAGTTAAAATCATGGGTGTGCAGTTAAATAGAAGTGTGTGATTTCTCATGGTGAAGGGTTTGGAATTTGAGGTTTTTAGAATATAGTAACAGGTATGGGACAAGATGGAGGATTTTGGGCATTGTCTCTTTTTCTGCTTCCTTCTTCTTCATGGTTTCAGGCAGTAGTTTTTGGTTGGACAGTCAGTGCTGCACTGTGGGCAACAGGGGTTTGGTTATTGAATCAAAAGTATAAATAATATATATGTTAGCTTTTAATTGGACTGTTTAGCTTTAAGAGACCTTGTGTAGCTAGCTTGATTCACCTCCATTTTGCTCACTTTTAGCTGGTGGCTAGAAGTGTTGCTGAACTCTCTGTACTTTAGGTAAGATTTAATAAACAACCAAGTCCAAACGAGCAATTAGTCTCCTTTGTGTTTTTAATCCTGTCTCTGACTGAAGGCAGAAGTAAATGAAGACAAGCCACTAATTAAGTGCTGCAGTTAACCCATTACACAGAAGAAAACTGGGAAGGGAAGGAATTTACTGTCTGTCTCCAAAACTGGTTAGTAAATGCATGTGTTGATTTGGCACAGCCTGACTTTTGGTAGCAGGGGAAGGCCACAAAAGTGTGAAACTGCTGGAAGCTTCCACCATATCCAACAGAGCCAATCTGTGATGGCTCTGAAGCTGGACCTGCTGCTGGCACAGTTAGAGAGGTTGGTAACTTCTCTGTGATGACATATTTAAGAAGAAAATCCAAGCAGGGCACAGGCAATTTTTTTTTTTTCCAGGGGCAGCAGTTTCTCCTTCCCAGCACCCCACATGAGGAGAGGTGTTAAACAGTGCCAGCACTGCCACAAACTGCATGATGGCAGCAGGGCTGCCTGGCCAGTGATGGAAACAGGATGGGCAATTCCCTGGCATGGAACACAGACGAGATCAACCTCTCAGTGCTACAGGATCCTGCAGTAACCTTTGAGTTAGTGGAAAGAAATTGTTGGCAATGGAACCCACGAGCAGCAGTTTTTCTTCTAGCCAGAGGAGAGGAGGCAGCGAGGACACGAGAGGGAAACAACGTGGCAGCACCAAGGCCAGCAGACAAAGAAGGGCAGAAGATGCTCCAAGTGTCAGAGCTGAGGCTGCTCTGCACGCCGTGGTGAGGACCATGGTGAGGCAGCTGTGCCCCTGTAATAATGCATGAAGTCCATGGGGGATGCAGAGATCCATTCCCAGCCCGTGGGAGAAGTGCTCGTGCTGGAGCACATGGATGCCAGGGCGAGCTGTGATGCAGTGGGAGAGCTGAACAGAGAGAGAGGGCCCCTGCTTTCAAACCAGAGCAGCCTATCCTTGAAGGACTGCACCCCACAGCACCAAGCAAAAGGCTTTTTTTACTTCTCATTATCCTCCTCTGCTTTATTATGTGTTAATAATACATTTACCCTAACTTTGAACCTGTTTTGCCCTTAGAGTGTTTTCTCCCAGATCTTATAAGTCCTTCATTAATTTTTTTTCCCTCTCCTCCGCCCAACTGTAAGCAGGAGAGAGTGAGCAAATGGCTTTCATGGGTGCCTGGTGTTTGGCCAGTGTCAAACCACAGCAATGCACCATCTCAGCTGATGGGGCAATCAATTGCCTTTCTGCACAAGTTCATTCTGGTAACAAAATTAGATATTTTTATTAACCATGAATACCCCTAAAATCACAAAGATGGAGCACCTAATTCAGGGATATGACACCAGACTAAGCAGGCCAAGTCCCCTGATGCACAACATCTATTTGTGAACAGTTCAGAGATCCTATCTGCCAAGCACTTTTATCTCTGAAGTTAGTCAACAGCACAGACACTCACTGGGTCTCCATTCCTTCTTATAAACTAGACTTGAAAACCACTAAGGCTACCACAAGGCTTCATCAAGTACCTGTGAAACCTCAAAGGAGGTAAAAAACAAGTCCTTTCTCTAATTTACTATGCCCAGCAACAGAACAAACCTAATTTCTCCCCTTCTTTCAATCTTGGTGAACACAGAGGCATCCAAACCCAGCTGGGTGGATGGTGCATCCCTTATACTCTCAGGTCATACAAGTGATGAGCAGCTGATGAACAGCTTTGAAAAAGGTTTGCTGCACATACAAAACAAAATCAAAGGAAACAAGAGAAAGATCATCCAAGGCTATGGTCACTATCCAAAACATTCCCCCCACAGCAGCTTGAGCACTTTTGGTAACTGCACTGGAGACCAAACTATACCAGTATTAACTAGTAACTCTAAAAGTCCCTTTACATCACTTTTTTTCTCTCTTCTATGGAAGTCATCAAAATACCTACTTTGAGCACAACAGCAAATCACTGCCAATCTTGTGAGACTGAGCTTCTTCTAAATTGGGAACTGTGACAAGAGAGCAGCACAGCACTGAGGCTTACCTAAGGAAATGAGTCATTTCAATTAAAGCAGCAGCTCTAGAATTTAACGGAATAAATTGATGTCAACTAATTAACACTTATGATCCTTATTATCAGTGGTTTTATAGAACTGTAGCCTAGATATCACTATATAAACATACAGTTAATTATCTGATGTACAGGATCAAACCCCACTATACTTCCTCCTGCCAGTATATGACTGCTTGCTTAAGAAAGGAATAGTTGACTGATTAATCAATTCTAAGTTCAAGAGACCAGCACATTATCAGAAGGGCTGACACTGTATTGAGTGAGTTGGCACTCACATTTTTAATTTGGTATTCCATTTCTTAGTTAAACTTCATTGCCTACCTTATTTATATAAGCCTTTTATCTTCTTGGAAAGCAGGAGGTACCTCTCCAGTAAGATCTATCCTTAGAATGCAATCAACTTTTTCTTCACATCCTTCTTTCTAACACCACCATGGCTCAAACCTCCCTTCCTGCTGCACCTGCTGTGCAAGAACACAAAAAAGGTGTTTAACTGTTTAGCACATGCTCCCCTTGCATGGTAAAAATGTGGGAACAAAACCTGGTTGTTCCCATATGACAAATTTGCTCTGCTATTTCCAGCCCCAATGATGGAAGAGGAGCACAAGGGTTTTTCCCATATAGCTCCAAGTCTTATGGCTCAGCATGGCAGCACAGTAAATAAGCTTAGAAATTGCAATGCCTGGGTAAAAACAGCCAGACAAAACCTGCTTCAAGTCCTTGCTCCTACAGAGGCACAAAATCACACAGGGCTCCCCTGCAAATATGAGAGTAACTGAATGAGATTCGCTCTCACCAGTTTAAAAACTTCACACCCGTGTGTCTTCTCCAGGATTCAAGTTTTACAGGCTCTGGGAGCAAGGGGAAAGTGTCAGCACAGTTTACAAACCAGAGGATGATAGTCAGACCACAGGCACTTGGCTTTATGTCCCAAGGGGTGGAGCAGCTGGGAAATGAGCCCCACGAAGGCCACGCACCAGTGACACTTCACACTGGAGGCAGCACAACGTGCCCCACGAGAGGCCATTTCCAGATGGTGACAAAGTGGCTGAGACAGCACACAGCTCTCCCCCAGGATGGCTGCAGCCCCTCATTGGTACTGACAGCACCAGGCAGCCTGCCACCACATCTTACCTGACCTCCTGCCTCCCCAAACGCTGCTCCAGGTAAATCTGACAAAGGGAAAAGCCGTAGTTTCTGTGAGGATAGGATCCCACCAAGTCAGTGACCTTTTCAGAAGCACAGAGAAAAAAGCACATCCCTCTCCCACGTGCAGCCCAATCCCATAAAGCCTTTTACACATACTTAAGCTCATCTTTCCACATTAAAGCACTTATGATGAACTTTAAGCACCATCCTGTTTACCGTGGAAGTTTCCTCAGGTGCCTTTGGAGAGCCTGGTCCTTGCCTGCTGGCTGAACTGGGCTGGCCTGGCATTAAAAGAACAATGCTTCTCTCCAGAAGGATTGTCATTAGTTGAACCATTCAAAATAGTCTAAATACAACCAATCAAATGCACTCAGATCTGATCAAGATTGTTTCCAAAATGAACTCCCTAAATCCCATTTCAATTCTTTCAGCCACCTTCTAGCATGAGTGTTCCACACAGGTACTCTCCAACATCCTATGGACAATGATGCAGAGTCCATCCACTGGAGAGGGCAGGACCCTCAGTGAAGATGCCCCAACACGTGTTTCCCACAGGTATGTGCTCAGACCTGAAACCAGGTTCTCCCTTTCCATAAAATAAAAAGCTTCCTTCCATAAGAAAGCCTCTTATGGAAGCTTTCATTCTCCACTTCCATAAGAAAAAGTGATATGTAGTCACTAATTGCTCTAATTTATTACTGTGTGCCACTTAACTCACAACGTCATTAAGCCCAGGTTAGGAGCTAGATTGTTAAATAAGCTTTAACCATAATAGCCCTCGAAGAACAAAAGGCAAGCAGAGAGGATGAATTTTCCTTCATCTGTCTTCTCTTCCTGCCAAAGCCCTCTCAGATGGTTCCCCCGTTTATCACTTGGGTAGCAATGTTAGCTCGCCTCATTCCAGCTCCTACAGACTCATGGCGGCTGTCACACTTTTTATTTACTTTTTTTCTCTAACTATGCACAGAGTTAGGGCTGTAGCAGCTCCTTTTTTTTTTTAAACTTCTCATTTGTAAAGTACTGGAAATCATATACAATGCCACATGTACAGTCTGTACCGAGACGTGTCCCTGGAAAACGAATAAGCAAGGAGAGTGTAAAGCAAAATGTAAGCACTGAAATACTCCAAGTCCTGTTTACAAAAATTGCATTCTACTCTCATGGCATTTAAATTATCTTATTAAATACACACCTCAAACCAAGTCCTTCTGAGTTAGAATTGCAGTTGTTTGCTCAAACATATGAAATGTATCCCCTGGACCACAGGCTGCACCATCTTCCCTCCCTATGGGCAGTGATGCAACTGTTGCTCCTGGTAACCTCTGGATGACCATTTCAGGATCTTAAAATGTTTTATTTCATTTTCATGCAAAAAGAAAGATACAAAGAAATGGGATGAGAAGGGGGGCAGGGGCCAGGAAGAGGGAATTAACAGTTTCTTTAACTCGGCTGTTAGGAGAAAAAAATTAAAAACCACAAAAGCAGTTTTCTTCTCGGGAACTTTCACTTAAGCCAAACATATTCTTTGTGCAAAGTTATTAATGTGAAAAAGTTTGACCAGCTCTAGATATAACAAATACAACTGGCCTACGTGAATGAACAGGGAAATCAGAATTTAGATTCAGATCTTTGACACTAATTTATTCAAAGCCACAAAAATACAGGAGCTGAATGCTCACCACCTTTAGCATCCAACCTACCACCTCTCATCAAAAAGCATTTCATCTGTCAAAAAAAAGAAAATAAAAAAGAAAAAATACTCTATAGGCTGAAAACTGCTGACTTACATTTGTTCAGCTAGTGTCCAATTATTATTACATGAAACTCCACATGGAAAAAAAAAAAGTCTAATAAGAAAGCTAATGAAAATTGAGTCTTTTACAAGAAAGTTACCTAAGCATAAAGTCAGCTGGGTATTACACTGCTATTCCAATCCAGGGGTACCAACAAGGGAGAAGCTGGCATTCACACAGGAATAAGTTCTCATGCATGGAGGAAGAGAATAAGCCAAAATCTTCCAGAAGTCCATTCTCATCATGCTAACTTCCGTTTTTTCCCTAAATATCCATTTTAACATAACACCAAGCTTTCCATACAGTATTTGCAAACAGTTCCCTGTGCATCACTTTGAACTGAAACTTTTGCAAACTCATTTTTGGGAGAGGAAATAGAGATTTGTGGTGGCAGATGGGGAGCACAAAGTGCAGCCCCCTCCCTTGCAGCCCCAAATTGCTGAGGATTAGAAATGCACAACAAGACACAGGGTTCAGCCTCCCTGCATCCTCCTGTCCTGCACAAACGAAAGGGGCAGCAAACTGTGACATGGCTTACTGTGCATGACTTACTTAATTTTGATTTTTTCCTCAATTATCAGGTTAATGAAAGCCTCTGCTGCACTTCAGCGCAGACAGATTTCACTGTTCCTCTCTTCACCGATTTCAGCCATAAAGCCACACTAATTACTCTGACAGGATAACAGGAGGAAGGAAGAAAGGGATACAGGCAAACACACACACATATTCCTAGTGAGCTGCCATGGGTAAAGGAGGGCTCCAGCCCCTCGGCTCAGCCATTCCTATTGACACAACAAAAGGAGCTTCTGGCCCAGCAGCACAGAGCAAAAACCGTGGATGCAGAGAGCAGAACAGCGAGAGGGGGAACAAAAAGGAAGGAAGAAAAGGAAGCAACACTCATTCTTGGGTTGTGAGGTCCTTACTATGCAAAGGAAAGTGCTATTGAGAGGAGGTGCAGGGGACCAAAACGCCGGGAGGCAAACAACCAAAAACACAGCAGCACCCGCTGGAAAGGGCCTGGGACCTCTGCAAACACAGAAATCAATCAGCAAGCCCGATGCTGGGAGAGGCAGCAATTTCAAATTAATGAAATAACCCCTGCCTTGACAAGGCTTGGTGTATATTCTGCTGCTAGCAGCCTGCAGGTGCACACCACCCCCAGCACCTTGCACGGACACAATGCCAGATGGAATGTTCAAGCAGTCACCAAAATTACATCTACTTTGCTGTTAGAAGAGGAGAGAAAATTGAATTGCGAGTGAGAACGCTTCAGCTGGGCAGGAAGGAATGTCGGCAGGGCAGCCCTGGCTGCAGCCAGCTCCAGCTGAGCACCCCACGAGAGGATTTACCTCTCACTGGCTCCAGATAGAAACCTGTCCTCGCCATAGTCCTGCGAAATTGCCAACCCTAAACACTGCAATTTAGCCCAGGCACTGACAATAGCTACCAGCTATCTCCCCTGCCAGCAGGAAGGATCACCAGTACCTCACTCTCCTCCATCCTCTGAGCTCGCATTTGGGGAACACATCTCATGCTCTGGGGTGCTCTGTTCAATGAAGGTTTCACCACAGCACTGAGCACCAAGATGGGATCTGCATGTACCAGGAGCTCCCAATCAGTTAAATAAAAAAAAATCAATTCGGTAGCTTTATACATTTTTTTTTCCTATTGGATAAAACACTAAGAAATGTGAACCACATATGCATTTTTTTCCTAGCTCCCAGTGAAATCAAACACATTTTACTCAAGTAAGTAAAAACATCTTTATTTTACAGAATTTTACTCAAGTAAGGACCACAAGCCTTATAGCTTAGACCACATTTGTAATGAGTATCACTTGGGTTATGAAGAGTTCCACCCTTGCAAACACAAGGAAACCTCATTTTTATCACTTCCCAGTTTGGCAAAAATCATGAGGAAAAACGCCAAGAAGACATTTAATTTTGGGGAGGGGAAACCTCTCACCAGTGGTCAAGAAATGAGACAAAATTCTAAGCCAGGTCTCCCCCATCCTGCCACACTCTCACTGGAGCCTCATCACTCCCTAAACCCCACCTTTGGATCACTTTGGAAATGAATTTGGTATGCCCCCCACAAAACATTCAGTATTTATCTCCCCGTTCCTGAAATCCTGTTACCTTGACAAATAACGATTAGCCACTTTCAGCACCAAGAAAGAAAATATATTTTCTGTCTCTTCTGTTAATTATACTTTAAACATACATAAACTGCAGTCGTGGGAATAAAAAAGGGGGAGGGAAGGGGATGGGGAGAGGAACCCTTGTTACAATATCTACACTTTGACAACCAACAGACACAAACGAAATTATTTTGTATCTTTCCCAGCAAGTTTCGTTCAATTAGCTTCACCACTGAGTTCAAAAGGTGATTACTTGAGACCTATTCTAGCCTGTGGAAATACAGTCCATCAATGATGTATGCAAAGACATGGGGAAATCTATATTAAAGCTCAGCTGCCTTGGCTAAATATTGAAAGAAGAAAAGTGGGGAGGCGGGGGAAGGAGGAAGGCACTTGGCATTCAGATCTTCTCCACGGTGGAACAATTAATTTTCCACTCAGTGATGAGATGACCGACACAGTGGTGCAGCACAGGCACGAAAACTTGTCTATCAGCACTGAAAACCTCGGGCAGGAGAGCACCAAAACATGATACACTGTCAGCAACCTGGAAGTGCCTGAGTGGCAACCTCTGCACACAAAAGCTGATCCTTTTTGCCACATTTTAAAATCACTACTCTTCTTTTCAGACTAATGGCTTTTTTCCCCCCTGCTCTTTATGCTTTATTTTCATTGTTTTGTTATATTGTTAAACAACTTCATAACCTTTTTCCTTTGTACATCCATCTTGATGGGAGGGGAGCATACACTTTTGGGTGCTTTTCAACAAACCAGTCACTTGGGATGCTCAGGGCACTCCTTCATCCTGGGCTGAGGAGCAGAAGGACAACAGATATAAATGTAAAACAGACTTAGGAGTGATGCTCCCAACCCTTTTGCTGACCCCTTGCAGGAGGCTCATACAGTTCCAGCCCCAGCCTCCAGCACTGCCCGGGGTCTCTGACACTCTGCTGGCACTGGACAGATTTCCAAGTACTCAGGAACCAGACACATCTCAAGGGCTCATTTGGTCTGAGATCTTAGCCCTGATTTTGCAGATTTCCAAAGAACTCTTGCCTAGACGTGGCAAGATGTATTTATCTATCAGCAAGGATGGCCCAAGCAGAACAAGAATGAAAAGAAAGAAAAGCAAAAAAGAAACCCAAGACAAAACAAACAAAAAAAAAAAACACTCAAAACAAACCCAAACGCCTCCAATCCTGACGATATCTTGAAAAAGGCAATGACAAAGCAAATTTTTCAAGTCCAGGCGTCATGGACTGTCCCCCAGGTAGCACTCGGTGCCTGTACACAGAGTTTTCCCACTGTATCCCCCAGCACCTTCCAGATTTTTTTTGAGCAACAGGGTCCGGACCTTCAGCCACATTCAGAAACATCTCTCAGCCACAGGAGCCCCAGCTGCCAAGAGCTGCTGTCCCAGAGCAGCACTCCAAGCCCAGCTTTGATTCCCATCTGGAGCCTCACAGCAGCCCCTCCTCAGTTTTATTGGAGTTTTATTGGTTTCTTTAGGCAGGATTAGCAAGGCAGCTCCTCTCACCTTTCTGTGGCTTTGCTCTATTCCTGCCGGGCCCATGCAGTGCCTCTGCTTTTCAAGACGTCCTTGCAATTACACCTGGAAAGCAACAGCAGTGCACACCACCCACTGAGAGCCTAAACAAATCAACCCCATCCACTTCAGGAGGGGATGGCTGTGCTTCCCACTTGCACCGTGATTATCCAGAAAAGTTCACAAGTGTGGGATCACACCCTGGGGACGCTGTTTCATCACCCAGGCTGCCCTACACATCCCCCTTCTGTGAGGGCAGCACGGCCTCTCCTGTGCTATGCACATCACCCTGGAGCAGGAATCCTGAGCCTTGGACATTCTGCACAAGGCAGCCACTTAAAAACAGTAATTAAAATTAAACAATCCGAAATAACCGATACCAGCAGACATGAGTTGTCCTTTCATTGACTCCCAGTTTCCTCACAAGGATGCACAGTATTCACACAGGTGAATAATGCACCAAGTGCATTTCAAATGGTCTCCCACCCAGAATATGTAACTGCTGGGATGAACTGCAGGACTTTTGCCTCAACACATGATTTAAAATCTGAACAGCTCTGAATAGCAGTCTGACTCAACAGCAGATGCACTTTTCATTTAATCAGTTCTGTTATAGCATGTGCAATGTTAAAAGCAACAGATAATTACATAAATGAGAGTAATACCACACTAGCTAAAAAGGTGCCACTTACTGTATCACTAATTAAAATTATGTTTCCAGTATCCTTGTTCTACAGATATCCTTGTCTTTGCCATTGTAGTTTCTGCCTTTTTTGACAATTTGTTTCTACTTTTTTAATTCAAGTGTAAGAAATTCAGCAACATATAATCAGAAGGGGGAAAAAGCTTCAAAAACACCTGCTTACAGGTATTTGACTCTACTACCTGCTCCCACTTATTTCTCCTGGAAGATTTGTGCTCAAGTAAATTGGAATAAGCACATGTAATTTTCACTGCAAAAAATATCCCTTACCTCATGGCTACAAAAAAAAAAAAAAATCACCAAGGTAACAGATATGTCAAGATTCTTACCATGGCAAATATAACATTTGTAATCCACACTGCATCCAAAATAACCACCCTAATTATTCCCCTTATTACATCTGCCTTTTTTTCCAGCATGGTCACTTTGATGCCTGAATCAGCACTGCACTTCTGGGCTGGTGCACGCTCAGGAGCTTTCCTGAAGGAACTGGCCCACTTAATCCAGAAGTTTTCTTTCACACTTGCACTTAAAAAACTGGATGGAAACATTAAGTAGAAATGGAAACCAAGTAGCAGAAGGTCTTTGAAAGCCATCTCAAAGCCACCAGCAACAGCAATCTATTGAACAGACATCTGTAACAAATGCAGGAGGTGGAGGGCTTAGGAAAACGGGAAAAAGCAGAGGAGATCAGTCCACTGAGTGAAGTTGGTACTACCTGAACACATTTCAGTGATCATCTTGCTAGTATTAATATGGAGTTTTAGTAATTTAAAGAAAGTTTGATATTTCTAAATTGTTTTCTAAAATCTAGTTGTATTTCTAAGAAAAAAAAAATCCCTCTTATCTGAGAAATGCAAGCTGATATGGGTAACACCCATATATGCCCTGGGTTAAATGGAAATGGAAGCAGACTTGGGGACAGCTTTTTCTGAAGTGCAGCAGAGGGACAAACCCACGTGATGTAACCACGCAGGGTGAAGGTCACATTCGGTCAGAGGCAAAGGAGAAGAAGTATCTGCACCTTAAACATCCCTCAGGATCTGCTGAGATACAGTGTGCCAACAAAGGGATGGCCACCACAATGTCTGCATGGCAACAATTTCCTTTTTGCAGAGCCTTCACTGTGGAGAGCTGCTGGAGACAGCACCTCTCGAAGGATTAAGATACCGTGAAAGAAACCCAGCCACACTGAGTTGGTAAATTCAGGGGGTCACTGTGCAGATGACTTCCACCCTGGGGACCCAAGACATAAATACACACAAGCTATAAAGTAAAAGACAAGTTTCTCCCCCATCTTTAAGGTTAGACTGGATTGTGCCAGGTACATCCTATCTGTCCACGTGGCAATTTTTGGAATGTGCAGTGTGCATCCTTGCTGAGAGCTTCCCAGTGACCCCAAGGATGCACCCCTATATATCTGCATTAGAAACAAAGGAAAACAAGCAAAAAAGGAAAGAATAAAACAACCAATAGGGAAAAAATACATATATATCTGTGTAAGTGCAGGCAAAACTGAGAAAACAGGGGTATCAGGGGACCCCTGTGCTGTCGCCAGTGCCCAGGCAGGAGCACAGACAAGAGCTCAGAGATGCAGGAATGAGACATTTCAGCTGCCCATATGTGCAGCATGGCACGCTGAACAGAAAAAGAACATTCACAGCCAAGAATCTGTAGAGAAATATCAGCGCAGTTAAGCATGCAAATATTTTGCTGTTGACAAAGGAAGTAATAGGGTACTTTTTCACTGTTTTTTTCTTGTGCCTCTCTTTAAAAGACATCAAAAGTGATACCACAAGCCTCACCCTCACATTTGACACTGTAAAACTACCATCATACACAAATGCATGCATGTGCACTCCCAACATACTTTCCCCCTATTCAGAAATGAAGTGCCACTTTTAAATATTTCCACTTTACTTGCTTTGAATTGCCGGAGATCAAATGAGTCAATTAAGTGCTGTGTCTTTTCTGTGCGGAGGAAAGATGAAGGTAATTTGCTGCTCAGTGCATCTGTTTCCTCATCAGCACAGTAAGGACCAGGCTAATTAGGGGAGGAAAACAATATGGTCATATGCATAGGCCAGATTGCCTGTCACTCAGCTATTCAGCAGCCAGGCTGTGCTGTGAGGACAGCAAACAGATGAGGAGTCTTCATCTCCTTCCTCACCATGCTTTGGGAAAAAAAAACAAAAAAACCAAAAAAAACTACTTCAAGCACTCAGATGGTTACCTGAATTTTTTTTTTTTAATTATATGTTTGGAAAATAACTGAAAATTTTAAGAAGTGGTACACCATCAAGAGCCATCTAAAAATCTGCTGTTGCTACTCCCTTGGCTCTCCAACACAGAAAATTCCTAAAATATTTTCCTTCATTTCTAGTTTCAATCGATTCAATTAGCCATACGACTTCATTCCCAAAGTGCTCCAATTCTGAGACACCGCAGAATCACAGACCCCAACTCAACAATCATGTGGGGAGTACCCTGACTCTGCTTTAAATCACCAATTCTAGATCTCACATCAAAAGTTATTTTCTTGGCAAACCGAAAGCATGCAAGTGCATGAGAAAAACAACTTTAAGGAGAGAAGGTAGAAATAAGTAATTCCAAGTCACTCACACGCAGTCCCACTGCAGCATTTCTGTTTATTAGGAGAAGATATGGAATATCAGAGGAAGTTCATTTATTCACTGGCCTGTATTATCAAGCAGCAGCAGACATTACATTTACCACATCCAAGCTTTATTTGCTGCTACAAAATGAAATGGTAGAGGGTACAGAAAACAAGTTAACTCAGATCGAGCATAGCATGAAGGCAATCAACCTAAGCAAGGGCTTTCACATGTCCCTGTCAGGCACAGACCGAGTACCCCACGCTGCAAATACAGCTTCTTGGTTTTTTTCTTTAAAAAAAACCATTATTTACTTTAACAGAGTATTCCCAGCAGAACCTCTGGTTTTACACTGATCAGAAACACACCAATAAAGTCTGCTCCTCAAACAGAGAATAATTCAGCAGAGCATACTAAAAAAAAAAATCTCAAAAAAGCCCAACAACAAAAAGAAAATCCAACCAAAAAAAAAAACCTCCATGAAACCCAGAATAGATATTGAAAGGAGTCCAACCTTATTTGCACAGCAAGGAGGACAGGTTCACTCACAAGCCATCTGAAAATACTGCCAGGGAGCATCTTATTGCCTCAACCCAAAATGAGACAACTTTCATCCCAGTTTTTGGCACACATCCCACACATGGCTTTGACCCAAAGGCTTTGCTTAAAGCAAAGGAGCTCTTTGCTCCCATTCAGAGGGCTGCAAAGTTTGGGATTAGTCACCAATTCATCTAGATCCATAAACAGACATCTAAAAACACGGATCAGACTGCAGAGCTCCCTCTGAACTTCAAGTCTTTACCCCTGCATCCTTACCAGACCTCACAGAAACTCTGTTTCTTCATTACTAACTCTTCACATCATTATTTACTGAAAGCTTACAACAAATTCAACCCCTCCAACAGGTGAATGCTACCTGATGATACAAGTCAAGGGACAGGGGACAGTATTTGAGAGCAGCTATGATTATACACAGTAATAAAGGTGAAAATAAGCAAGCAATTAGTCAGTATGCCATGTAATTCCTTCAATCCACAAAACTGAGGGCCGAAACTACAATTCATATCTTTCCACTTCTTAAAACCACTTGAATTGTTCTAAGAGTGTCTAAGTCTTAGAAATGGCATAAGCAAATTTAGGCAACTATGCAGAAAGTGCTAGTGGCTGGAATGGCAAACCAGGCTATCAAGGAAGCAGGCACCCTAATTCCCTGGGATAGGTGTTGAGTGGTGAGTATGGGGGCTGGCACGGTTATAAATACCTCATCACAGTAATTACAACAGACCACAAGCACCCAGGCTGAGCCAAACTAGCCACAAAGTCATTTCACTGCAGTTTTGGGTAGAAAAAATAGAAGAATATCACCTCTACAGTAAGTAAGGAAAAAAAAAATGAAGTTCCAAGTTGGCAATTACATTACAAGTTGGCTATTACATCTGAAAAAACAGAGATGGGCACACAGCTTCATTTTGGCCAATTAAACTGAGGGGTCTGAAAGTCTTGAGTGAAAACCTTGGAAATTTCAGCAATGATGTGCATTAATCCAAAAAAAAAAAAAAAAAAAACAACAAAGGGAGAGCTTGAGTTTTAAGAGACACCTTAAGTCCAGCCAACGTTGAAAGCATTTAAATTCTGGCAGCTTCAGAAGTAAGTGCCAGCATGAATTTAGATCCCTAGATACATTCAAAGTCTTCCAGTTGCAGTTTCACTAGAATATAATGAAACCATACACCATCAAATCATTATAAATAAAGTTTTTTTGAGCTCAGTGGAAGACAGTACTGATAGATTCATGATCTGTGCTGCTGTAATAGAGCTAGCAATAATTTTGATGTATTGATTTATTTTTTATTCAAAAAAAGTAGATTTCTGTAAGGAATGCCTGCTCAGGAACTTCAGCCAAACTGAACACTCTATGTTGCTGACATTGTCACTACGCTTTAAGTCAATTAGTAAGACTGGAGCCAGATGGCTGAAAACAACCAAAATTACACAGTACATTCTGTTTATTAGTTAGGATTATTATTCAGGCCATAATTGCTTTTAACAGATTATTTATCATTATTAAGATTACAATGATATGCAAGAAAATTACAAAGTTAAGAAAAACATGATTTTTCAATCGCATCTGTGCCCCACTCTGTACAAAACTTTTCTTAAATATCTGGACTAAAGAAAAATAATAGCCAGACACACCTATTTTGGGACATGACCAGAGACTGTAGAAAGATGCCAGCAGTGGGAAGTTTCCCAAAGCTGATTTTTGCATTGCTGCTCACCTGAGATGCTGGAAGCAAGGATGGGAGAATGCTCAACTATTCCAAGACTGCTTGGAGCTCATTTTTTTTTTTTCAATAAAACCCTTTGAAAAGGACAGCTTGAAATCCTACCTCTGACAGAATCATTCCTCCTGAACCCCAGGCAAATGAGAAAACATAGAATGGGCAGGTTTCAAAGTGATTAATAACAGAGAAATCAACTGGAAGAGGCATCCTGAACCTCATTTTTAAACAGTGGCAAGCACATTGCTCTAGCAAAAACCAGAGCTTGGCAGGGAAGTGATCAGTTTTTACACCATGGATACCAACATCTGGCTCTGTCCTTCACCAGCTGAGATGGATCCCTCTGATGAGTTTCCTACACCACTCCTCTTCCAGTATTTTTTTTAGAGTTACTCACTCATACAAACCACCATGTCAAGACAAAGATGGTTGGATACTTCCAACCATGAGAGATCCACCACTTAGGAAAAGGCTCTTCCAAACTGACTCCAGCATTGCTAGTTTGGGATATTTGAGTCCTAAACTCTGAACCCTTAAAAGCATAAATCCAGGTGCCAACTGCTGGAGGATCAGTGATATATTGGGACTGAGAAAAAGGCAAATACTCCTATCAGAGCTCACCCTGGAGGGGAAGAGCACAGAGAAAACTCAATGATGTACAACAGCCTCATGTAAACAAAAGTCTTACTCCTCTGATGCTGGGAATATCAAGCTAAAGAAAAAAATCTGTGCAGAACAGGTCTCTTCCTCTGCCACAAATTTTCAATTCATAACTGAAGTCAAGGAAGAACAAGAACTCAAGTTGTGTGAGTCCAACCTCTTAAGCCTCTAACTTAATATATACACAGTATATTATCTGAAGATTTATCTTTAAATCCTACAGCTTTTGGGGGGGTAGTTAGGTCTGGCTGTCCACCAAACCCCCAAAATGCTGTCTGCCACACTGCAGCTTTGAAACACAGTCCCTCTGCTATGAAACCCAAGTGTTTTAACACACTATAATATCTGCACTCAGCCAACCTGTAGGTTTTTCAAAAGCACCACTCTTCTCCCTCCTATTCATAGAGACAAATCAGCATGACATCCCACTGACCCACGGTATTCTCAGCGCTTTTGGTGGCTGCTAGGCTAGGTTTTGAAAACTTCCTCTTAAAGGAAGAGAAAAAAAGAATTACACTAGTAATATGCATAAAGTGTCCTCTAAAGTGGACAAAATATGAGGCACCATTAAGAAAAAGGGCACCAGACAAGAAAAGCATCATCCTTCCTCACCCTGATCCTCGCCATTAAGCTTTGGACAGAACAGTGAGGAATGGAGGCAAGGAGCAGACTGGCTAATCAACAAGTACATCATGCAGATACCCATTAAGACCATATTACACTTTCCAAAATCCATATTCTTCCTATGTTACTTTATCTCCCCCCACACCTACCTCCTCACTGCCCTCCACTTCTAATAGCAGTAATGACCTTGGCACACTGCATTTTCTTACAGTTATTAGTTGGCTGGTGTTAATGGCCCTTGGCTACACCTTGGGCCATCAACACCTCCCAGACAGTCATTAATCCCAAGGAAATACCCTGCACCTCAATCATTATTACTTAATTATCTCCACGCATAATCTGCAGAGCTGGAACACCACACCAAAGAACTGACTGCAGAGTTATGACTGAGAAAAAAAACTTTCAAGTCAAAAGACTAAAGATACTGCAACAAAACCCAATTAAAGGCATTTTAACATGCTAATAAATAAAAGATAATTATTTTGGACCTGAACCAGCTACTCAAGTAAGCAAAGCAACTGCTTTTGACTAAGTCCAGAGTTCGAGTGGCTCCCCATTTCACAATGTGAAGCCCAACAAGGCTCAAACCCAATCTTGCACTTCAGCAACAAAGTGCTGCTTTTTAACAGGCCATGCACTGCACCAAGTAACAGGATTTGCTCAGCTGGGGAAGACTTGGAAGAAGGTGCACACTCAAGGGCTGCACACAGCAACAAACAGAGAATCTGTGACACTTGCAACAACGTCCCCTCAATTAGGGCTGCCCCAAGCAGTGCTGCATCCTCCTACACAAGTAGCCTGTGCTGCTAGAGCTCCTCCTTCCATTTCGCTGCTCCTCTCACATATTCCTGCCATCTTCAGGGCAGATTAGATGCCCTCTGCAGAGCCAAATATGATTAACTGTGTTCTTACATTATCAGACTCACCCCAAGTGAAGACAGACCTCATATTTCATGATGCTGCATTAATGTCTCCATCCCAAAGGATACCAAACTTCATCACCGGCTAATTCAAGCCCAAAGCCTCTTTCATTTCCTTCCCTGCTCCTTGAGGACAATGAGGAAGCAGGTCTGGGTAACAGCAGAGCAGAGGGAAGATGAATGGTCTCGTCAAAATAAAATACAATAAAAGCCTGATCCACAGAGGGAGATAAGCTCGAGGAAACAATTCAGATGAAGAGGAGACCTGATGATTTAAACACGAGACTCAAAGGGAAAATGATGTTGATAATTACGAGAGAAGTATCTTTTCATTGCCTGGGCTGTTATTAGGCGGGATAGGAAACAAGATGACAATCAGAGACTTCATAAATCGGTCAGCACGGCGTGCTGCTGCTCCTTGGCATTAAACAAACATCTGCCCTCACCTGCACCAGCACGGGGAGACAGCAGGCTCCTGCAGGCTGCTCGGGGCTGCCTTTCCTCCTGGCTTGTCTCCTTCAACCACTGAACTCTGCTGAGCTAAAAATAAGCATACAGCCTGCAGACAGCATCTTCCAGACCTCACCTTTCCTCCCCGGTGCTACAGCCACCTATGTGCCACAGCCTGCCAAACAGACATTTCACAGCTATTTATCAATGCTCACAGCAGCAGAAAAAGGACTTGTGCATCATGCTGCCCTGTTGTGCACCTCCTCTTCTTTCCCATCATGTGGCTTTTCAGTTTGGGTTTGGTTTTATGGGTTTTTCCTAATAAGGATTTGCCCATGCCACTGAGTTCTCCACTTCTTCCCCTAGGCTGGCTACCCACCTGCCCTAATAGGTGCATAATTAAAAGGAAAACCACTCCAGGCAACTGGCAAGCTCTCCTAATTGAAAACCAGGGAGGTTTGGCCCAGGGAAAAACCCAACTCATATGCCATAGTATGGACCACCATCTGTTTGCTAAATTAGCAGCAGTGAAATATCAGTATAGAAATGACTGACACCAATTAGATTTTAAGGAGTTTGCCTTTACACAGAGGACACTTCACCACTCACTGAAGCTCTCTCTGCAACGAGTGGTAATTTCTGTTCAAAAGGGATAAGACAGAGATTCAGCCAAACTTTCTTGAGCATAAAACCAGTTGCTTACTGGTGATGGTTTTTCCCAGCATATTCAATTTAGTGGAACCAGCACCCTCAGTTTTCACTGTCTCAATCAAGCATTCATCCTTCTTGCAGGGGCACCCAGGTCCTCCTCTCCAGGAAGATGTTCAGCCTCACATATGACAAAGGCAGCCCCATACCTAGGGTAGCTTCTTAATTCACTGTGATTAACCAAATTTTGGTGGAGTAAGGAACTGCCACAAGCTCTGCCTGGCTCATCTAGAACAGGGGACAGAAACACCACCCCTGCTTTATGTCAGATCAGAAGGCTGCACCAGGACTGCATCCCTTGGCAATTCCCACTCAAGCCAATTCCTCCCCATCTGAGGTAGAAGCTTGGCCACTTGAGCAGCTACCTGTCAAGCCCCACCTTCTCACACCTCTGGAAGCAAACAAGGAGCACCTGAAGCCAGGACCACCTTGGGCACGCACATCACACTGCCCAGCAGAAAACTGCAGCAAATTCTGCTCACTACAACACAGAGATAACACAGCAGCTCAGCTCCATCTTCATCCTTGTATAACCATCATGCCAACTGTCTCCCTAATGCTCCCACCTCAAAATCCAGGTGCCACTGTGCACAGCCACATGGGGGGGAAAAAAGTCCTTGCATCCAAAATCGTTCCATAAGAAGAAAAACAGAGAAAGGAGTGGGAACCAAGGCAGGAAGAAGTGGCTGGCACAGGGGTATGCCAGTAACTGCAAAGCTCTCTTCAGTTGCCCTGTTCAGAGCCATAGTGAGAAAATACAGCTGAGGAGTGGGGCCTTTCTTCCTCTCCAACCTGCACACACCAAGTAGAAGGTGCACCACAGTAAATTAAAACAAGGATGCTACTCAAGCAAGGAATCTAATTTTGCTAACTAAAATTGTTACAACGGCTGTAAAACAAAACAACATTAAAGCACGCAATACATTTACCTTTTACAACTTCCCATCATATAGAAAAGGTCTTCTCTCTCCAGCACTGCTTATTTACCTAGGGGTAGGAAAACCTATAAATACACTTCTATTTCTCCTAGATTTGTATTTTTCCAGTGAATGCACAGCCTCTGTAGCACACCCTGTGCAGATGGCTTGGGCTCAGTACCATAAAACATCCAAAACCCAGACCCCATCACTTCCCCTGCCCATACAAAGCACTGGGGTGTTGCACAGGTGCACACACATGCTGTACACTGACTGCAGAGATGTCCTGCATACAGAGGACACAGGAAATTGCAGACACATTGTGCTGTGCACAATTTTCTAAACCCAAGCAAAGCTGTGCCACTGAAGCAGCAGTCAGAGAGGCTCCTCTCTATGCCCAAAGCTCCTATTTGCACTCATCAGAGAACTGCAGGAGGTCCCAGTACTGTCTGAAGCCCTGCTAGCTCACACAACCACACATCTTCAACCTCACAGGGCCTTTGAACTCCCAGCAAGTGCACTTTTAGGAACTCAGAGTCACATTTTAATTCTTCACTTTGACACATGATAATGTTAGCAATTAGTACTGTGAGCAAACTGCTTCCCTCTCTCTTTGATGTTTGTTATTTTTACACTGATTGTTTTGCTGAGAGAGGAATTTTGATTTCACATTATTCTTCAGGGACAATGGAGAAATACTTAATGTAAAACAAAAAAAATTTAAAAATCACCCATATGATGCTGGGAGTTATATCTGAATGCCTTTGCATCACATATTACCAGTACAAGGGTCACTTAAGCATCTCAAACATCCTCTTCCCCACCCACTCCTTTTGCAAGAGATCTATTTTTATTTTCGCTTAAGCATCAGAACAAGTAATGGGCAAAAGTTTGAGGAGAGGCTGTACAAAGTTCCTGAGGCGAGAGCTCATTAGTGACTCACCACGGTAATTAACAGTTAAGCTGACCCCGTCAGGAGTCAAAATGCATTTTTGTCACGGAACTGGAGCGTGTCTCCAGAAACCCCATCATAGCACTTCAAAACACACACACACACAGGTAGCACCCTCAAAAAACACAACTAACCATTAGGGGACTTCATTCGTGTTAAGACATGAGCACACAGCAGCAAATAACGAAAATAATATCTGTGTGATGCCTTGATATATTTCCCTCAGATATTTTTCAGGTGTCAGCCGTAATAAATGAAGCATTTACTGGGTGCAGACGACACTTTAAACAAATCAGTGCAAGTCCCTAAAGGAAACAAGCAGCAGCATATTCGGTAGTATTTCATCATTTCGGAGCTGGCAGAACGAAGCTGACAAGTACACAAGATAAATACTTTGTTCTGTCACGCTGTGTCATGTCGGAGAAAACATAAAGTGTTATATGACCTTTGGAGGCACAGCCCATGGAAGCTTTCCCTCTCGCTTCCACGCTGCTGTTTGCAGTGGGGAAAAGAGGGAGATAAAATAGAAACACCCCTCCAAGGGGCTGCCCTACAGCACCTGCAACTTAAGGGATTTCACAGCCACCTTCTTGGCAGAAGTTGTGCTGCCAAAGCGTTAAGAAGATCAGGAAGCAGCGCCACTGCTCCTCCAGGGGCTCTGCAAAAACAACAGTAAGGTGCTCCTCGTAAAAGGAAAAGAAATAAGATGGTGCAAGTTAATTATCGTTGATCACGATTTTCCACCAACAGAGAAAGCGTTCAGTTTATTTCCTTCTGAACAAAAGAAAATACGCTCTTTTGCCCTTGGTAGGATTTAAAAGCAGAAACTGGGCTGAAACCCCTCTCAGTGGAGGAGTGCAGCTGTAGCACAGCAGCTCAACCCAAGGGGGATGCCCTCTGCTCAAAAAACACTTTATTTATCCAGACAAAACCATGCTGGGACATTACTCCTTCAGCAGGATGCAATGGAGCACAGCATGCCCCAGCACCAGTTCAGCCTTACCTGCACTGACCTGTAAGCAGAGCAAGGTGTGAGATCCGTGATGACACAGTGAAGCCTGAACCCTGCACAGACACCCACAAAGGCTCTCAGTAACTTTACACTCATTCCATCCAGGTTGAAATTCCACTTTTTAGAAATTTTTTATTTTATTTTTCTTGCTGTTCCAGAAAGGGTCCAAGTTCTAAGGCAGGTAAAGTAAGCAGTGGTGGGAAACACAGACATGATATCTCCATCAAATTTTTACACACTTGCAGCCTCACTGTAAGTATTTTGTGACTGGGGAAGGAAAACAGTGAAGTGCTCTGGGTAGGTGAACAACTATTAGTAAACACCTTTGAATCCTGAAGCCTGGTGCAATTGGTGTTTTTAAGCAATAAAACTGCCTGACAGACTACACTGTCCTCCCATCTCACCTTACCTGCTTTCCTCCCACCTGCCACTACTATACCTCGCTGACATAAGGACAAAGATTTTTTTTTTTCCCCAAGAATTCCTATTCTGAAAGTGCAAGAAAACTAATCCAAAAAAAATGAATATGGCTGCAAAGCTGTAAAATACAAGCTAGAAAACTCAGCGTTGGGTTTAACACGAAAACTGGTTTTAGGTATTTTGTGTCAAAACCAAGAATCAAATATATAATTTTATTTAAAATAAATCGCTGTGTCTTCACAAATAACGGTAATAACTAACTGCAGAAATTGTATAAATCACAAGTGTGACAATGTTTGACATATTTCCCCTCCCCTTTCTCCCATGAAAGACAGCAAGCTACAGACCATCCTCGTTATTTACATTGTCACTTTCATGTAACAACCCACAGTTACAGAATCTCCAAAATAAATTATATTTATTTACATCAACTTCCTGGCTTTCATGCTGTATCTAATTACTGTGAAAGAGACAAATAGATAATTAAGCTATTTGCAGCTAAAGTAGACTGAATTACCAGTGTAAAAAGATAGGTAGTGGAAAGCTGGCCCTCTGATATACATAGTAAAAGGCAGTAATACTAAAAGTGGATAAAGTAAAAGCACATCTGTAATTATTAACGATATGCCTAACATTTTAGTGTCACATTATTATGAATTAATTTGACATTCATTATGGTTGCTCTGATCATAATGAATCCATTTGCCAATTGCTTTGCCTTCAGATAAGACTCCCATGGTTCCATCATAACCCAGTCATTAAATGTTAATTAACAAAAGCTTTACAATGAGACACTGGAAATAATAGTTAGATAACAAAACAAAGTCGTTTGACCTGCTAAAAACACAAAAAAAAAAAAAAAAAAAAAAAGGAGAGGGCAGATAAAGAACCTTTCCTATTAATTTTTCACCAAGTTCCTTCAGAAATTACATTTTGGATGGCTGTAAATCAGGTTACATCTGTCTAAGTGCTCTAAATCCTGGCACTTCAAGGCCAAGTTCAAGAGCCCAACGTGATGGTGAAGTTACCACAGGTGTAACGAGGCAGAAAAGAAGAGCTACCCAGAGAGGCTGCCCAGCCATCTTCACATCCGGGGGGTTCAGCTCAACACGAGCAACTTCTCCCCAGAGCCCAAGGTGAGACAGAGCAATGACCACCTCACCTCCTCATCCCAACCCAAACCTGCTCACAGACACGGGGCAGGCAGCAGCATCCCAAGCAGCACACGTGTTTATCCTTCTCCCCCTGTAAATTACACGGAATGTGTAATTGTGTCACATTAACCATTAACTAAACTGTGTGGCACTCTATGTTAAAGAAGAAAAATACTCAGTAGAAAGAAATGAGAGGCAATCCAAGTGAAAATTTATTGTAAGCATCCATTAACTAATGTTGAAATGTAACAAAACACTTTCAGAAGTACACAGTGTATCTGCAGGAATACTAAATGGCTTAATTATTTTTACTGTTTATACATTGAATATCAAATGATTTTATAATAAAGAAACAGCTGCAAGAAAACTTTGTCTCACAAAGAAATAGAAACAGCGTGACAACTGCTTTCACTGCACATCTTCCATTCCCTGGATCTTGGAAAGTATAGAAGGAAAGGGTTAAGTGTCCCACTCTTTTAATATTGAGGCTTAAATACAAAACAAGCTCTTTTCCTCCCTGTATTTCTGTCCCAAAGCCTCTCTGGTGCAGTGCCACCAGCGTGTCTTCTGTCCTTATTCCCCACTTTTCACCAGACCACCCTGTGTCGCTCCTACCCCCAATCCCAACTGGCAAAATCCCAACTGGAGGTTTTGTGTGGTTTTTGGGGACGTGGCACCACTACATGAACAGGATGCACTTCACCAAGGTATGTAGCTGCCAATGGAATTAACATGGATTTCTTCTGACAAGCTCACAGGGACCAGAACCCTTCCCAAAAGTGGGAAGTAAGTTTTTCCTGCATTTTCTTATGAGGAGCTTTGACCAGGCACACTGCTGGGGGAGATAACTGAGTGCAATTTCCCCAACACCTCCCCTGCTCAGCAAGGGGCAGGGCCAATAACTATATTTACTGCACGATGACCCCAGCAGATGATGATGTTGGGCAAATGAGGCTTGCCTGAAAGGGCTCCTAAAGAAACCCTAACAAAAAACACTAAAAAAAACCTCACAAAACCCTAACCCCAACCAAACAAAACTGGTTTGTGTATTCTCTCTTCTCTTTTGCCCTCCTCCTGCTGCATTTTCCACCTTCCTCACCTTGCCATTGGAAACCACACCTTCGCAGGCAAGCTCTTCTCCCATGTCTCCAATGCAGGCAACAGAGAGGCAGACACACAGACAGGAACACCAGCACTGTGCTCAGCACTAGCCTGATGCTAACAGAGTGTGGCAGCTGCCATTCCCCTTTCCCAGGCAAAGCAAAGGAGGGGTTTAGCCATCCCAACCTGCTGGATCCCACAGCAAAGCCAAGGTACTACAGTGGGATGAGCAGCTCCCATGAAAAGCTACCAGGAGAGGGGAGGAGGAGCACTGGATCCACACCCACAGCACCCCAAAGCCAGTGGAGCTTGCAGTTCCCAGCCCCTAGAAACTTTCTGGCTGTCCCAGCACAGAGACAAACAGAAAGAAAGTCCACACAGGGCACCTGCTGATATAAAACTCCAGCACTTAATAACCCTAGAAAAGTTGTTTGTTTTTTTTTTTTTTGTAGATGTTTTACAAACTTCAAAAATCAAACATCCCAATGAGAGAGCAATAAAATAAACTATCCACAGATTTAACAGCAAGAGTTACAAACAGAAAGGTATACAAAAGTACATTTCCTTCAGTCTGCTCTCAACCAGTGCTCTTAAAAGCCTTTTACATTTTCCCCTTTTATTTAGCATATACTCTTATTTGCAACAAAACCTCCAAATTCTCTTAACATCATCATAAATTCTGACAAATCCAGGAAATGAAAAAATAACCAATTGCAGAGAAGTGGTCTGACTACACTGCACCTCATTATTGTGTAAGCCCTTCTTTCTTCCCTCCCCACCCTCTGTTAAAACACTTCAGCCTTCCAAACCACTGTCTTTTGCCAATTAAGAGCCTGGCTAATTACACTTCCAGGCAGCAGGAGGAGGACACAGGCTGTCATACTTCATGCACTCTGGGCTGCACAGCTTGCAGTAACACAGGCCATGCCACCCCAAAACTTTGGTGTCTCGGTGGTACACTGCTTCCTGCTAGCACCAGAGCAACTGCAAGCCAAGGTCAATCCTTTTCTTTATTTCCCTTCTCTCTCACTTGATTTTTTTTTTTTTTTCTTTTTTCCCATGGCATGGGAAGAGAGCTAAGCTGTTTCTGCATGGGTGCAAGGTGAATGAGGCTGTCGCTTCTCATTGCAGTGCTATTTATTACAGGTTGCTGACATAATACAGCTTTCCCCAATGTAAAAAAACCAACCAGCAGGCAGGACTTCTTGAGCATCGTCTCACTCGCTTCTTTGAAAGGAACATGTGAAGAAGTTTCATTTATTTATATAGTGATCTTACAATGGAGATGCATCAGCTTGTTTCCAGAGGCTTCCAGCTGAAAAAGGCAAGTTTTCTTGTTAGTAGGAGGTTTAAAGAATACACACACACAATAGAAGAAGAGAAGAACATGTCAGGAAAAGAATCTGGCAAGATTAACAAGACACACTGACGAAGAAAGGAAAAATTATACTGAAATCAAGGGTGAGGAGAACAGGGGAATATTGCAGGCTTGCTCCTGCATAAGCCAGATTCACTGGAAAGAGAGAAATAGGGTAATAAGAATTTAGCCCCACAACCCTGGCTGGTGAAAATCTTGCTGCAGCAGAAGACCCATTCCCAAAAGAACGTCTGGTTTAAGAGCTGGCTCTGGCCTCTCATCAGCAGTTCCTCCCAATTTAATTCATAGTTTCAGATGAAAAGATTTTATAGATCTCTGCTCTGTCTTGAGATGAGCTTGCCTAGAGCTCCATGCAATAAATTGATGATGAATCAATTTTCCTGCGCCGTGCTTTGTAGTCTGCTTTTTCTCATACAGCTCTGAGAGCTGTGTATAAAATACCTCATTCCTTACTTGTTTTTTAAAGATAGGCTAATGTCTCTAAAGATCAAGAAAATCCACAGTCTATTTTTAGATCACTCACAGTAAGCCAAAACTGCTCTAATAAAAACATCTTTTAATTCACCTGCAATATTTTATTACATGGCCAGATGAAGAGAGAAGCCAGTCTGTACTGGAGGCTGTGGAAGTTGCAGTGGTGACTCAGGAGGAGGCAGAGTGACCCAAACACGACTGTAAGAAGGCTTTTGCAGGCTCCCTGTGGGACTGCCTTTCACCCCCCCCTCCCACCATGGGGCTGTGCCAACCCACAGACCCCACAGTGCTTTAAATCACACAGCTCCAGTAGAAGACTGGGAAGGGAGCAGGTCTGGATAACACACTTTAACCCTTTCATCTGCCTTTTCCCACAGCAGCACCTGTGACAAAGCACAGCAGTTGCTATGGAGCAAGGAGAGCTATTAGCTCCTCCGTACTAATGTAATATAATTAGTATTATAATTTCCACAGTGCATTTTTTTATCCCTTCTTATCCCAGAATGCTTTATGGGTTTAAACTTTTACTCAGAAGGCTGTCCATCTCGTGAAGCTGAACTGATACCATGGGCTAGAGATCCATGACTTTGGAGAGCATACAAGTCTTCAAGACCACGTTTCCCACAGCAGAAAAGAGAGCAGGTGGCCACCAATGGCCACAAAAACTTTTCTAGCAACATCTAAATGCTCTGAGAAGTCCAGCAAGGCCAACCCCACATTTAACATCACAGAGCCAGCAGCTCCTGCCCACAAACCCCCAGTCCAGCTCCCACACTCCCCAAGGGCTGAGGGGTCCTACACAGAAGAATAAAGAAAATGCAATCACCCACACTGGAATTTGAAAAGATTGCCTGTGCATCCCACAAAAAGTCAAAGGACTTTCAATTCACCAAAGCTGCCAGGACAGAGCTCAAAGAGCCTCCTGTGCTCTGACACCACTCCTACTCCTGGCTGCCTCTTTCAAACACCACATTGGGGCAACCCTCCATCTGTGCTTTTGGCTGCAGGTCAACTAGTGTGCTTTTCTGACACCATCTCCCCCACCCTCTGTGGGTGTGTAACCCTCATCAAAGCTACTGCAAAGGTGCAAGGAAGAGTTTTGCAACCTCTGTTTTATAAGCATGTAAGACATAAAATATTTCGGTTTTGCATACAGCAACCCGTAACTGTTCTTTCTCCCCGTAACTTCCCACAAACACCAGCCAAAATGAATTATATGCCACACAGACAAAAATAAAATTAAAATACAATGCTGACAATTTTGGAGTTTTGGGCTTGGATCTTTCCACCATTTTTACAGCATTCACGCTAATGCAGAGTGGAAAGGAAAAGCAGTTTGTTAGCTTTTGCTCTCTCTTGCAGCTCAATTGCCGAGGCTACCCAATACACTTGTACTCTTATTTGCTCTCCTTTCTACCATATCTCAAGCTGTGAAATTAATATGCACAGAGGACATAAACCTCTAGCTCAGGAATAAAAAGTGACCTTAATATGCTCCTACTTAATCCTTCTCAGGCTCAGCGTACCCTCGCTTTGGGACGACAGCCCAGCACGAAACCAAGGTGCCACCTCGCCCTTCAGTGACAGCATCCTCCCCACAAGTGCACTGGGTGACTCCTTGCAGAAAAATCCCTCCTTGGGAGGGAGCAGCACAGCAGCAGAGGTACCAGAAGCAGCTCACTGCATCCACACTTGGACCACTGGCAGCTGGGAAGCACTGATCTGATGTGCAGTAACCAACTCTTGATTCTCAGGGAAAAGCTGCAGGATTTGGCTCAAAGGGCCAGCTGAGAAAGCACTTTTGCTTCTCAAACCACCTACACAGCAGCACCCACACAGGCTCACCCCACAACACCGCTGCCATTGAAGCTGCGAGGAAAAACTCCATCCAAAGCATTTAAAATAAGAGCCAGATTTAATTTATAATGCCCCCTTGCCACTGCCCCAGGTCAGGTCTGAAGGCTTTGCCTAGCCTGTGGTTTCAGCTGTTCAGACTTTCAAAACTCTCAGGTCCCACATAACAACAACTGAAGGGTTCTGCCAAATTTAATTTTTCACTGAGCCCTAAAATGTGCACAATCAGATGATGCCATGGGTGGCAGCAAGGCTCCCTGCTCTAGGAGAACAACTTGAAAACCAGTATTTCCTGCATCCCAGTCTGGAGAGAAGCACAAGCACACACCTTTCTCTAAAGGCACAAACAACTCCCCTCTCAGAAACAGCACCAAATTTTGACAACAAATCACCACCACCTCTCTCTGGAGGTTAAAGCCTACACACATTGAGCCAGTCACACAATTATTCTGGATTTTCAGGAAAAGGAGAATTCATGTTCAAACACATGGAGTGGCAACAGAGAGACAAAAAGCCTTGCCCATGCAAGCACCCAGGGACCATGCCACAGGAACAAATGCTTGCACTAACTGCAAAGTGATGACTGTATTTCTGCAGATTCCTCAGCTGCTGCTTTGAACTTTTCCACTGAAGTGTTTTGACAGCACACCAGATAAAAGGGAAAAAAAAAAAACCAACTCTGAAGTGTATGTGAAAATACACACAAAAATATACAAATAAAACTATTTTCTTTTGCCACTGTGATAGCTTAACATTAAATGTCATCAAAACAGTAAATCCCAGAGCAATTAGTTTGTGCACATGTTAGGAGTTCTTAAATTTAATACAAACAAGGGTGTAACACACACATTGCCCTCACAATATTTTCAACAATTGTCACAGATCTGGAACACACCAAAAGCAGAGCCCAATGGTGCTGGACTAACTCAGGAGCTTGTTTCTGACACTGAGGTGAAGACTAAACCACACCAGTCTCATAAAAGGAAGACACCAATGGAAGGGTAAGGTGTGACAACACAGCCATCTCCAGAAAGCCATGTCTTCTACCATGAATATTTCAAGCCCAATCTGCAAAATAAATTAATTTTGCATGCAAATAGACAGTTACACATCTAACTGACCATTGGTGCAGGCAATTACACGTGTGATTACTTGACTGCATAATTGTGTGGGCCTAATTTTGAAATTGGGTCTTACATTTTCTGTTGAACACAATTCTCTATTTAATAACTAGAGTAGCTTCGAAGCCCAGTCATCCAGACCTACTGACTCTAAACCAACTATTGAAAAAAGATGCTGAAATGTGCATTTACCAAAAAAAAAAAAAAAAAAAAACAAAACAAAACAAAAAAAAAAAACATGTAAATCTGAAGTAATGCAGTACATGGTCACCAAATTGAGCCACAAGTTTCTCTGCTGAAACTTCTAGTCCTTTAAATTGCAACTGAAAGCCAAATATCTGTACAAACAGGGCAGGTATCTTCATCAGAAGCACCGGAAAGTTCCTCATTGTAATTCTTTCAGTGAAAGACTTCTGGGGCTTTTCTTGCGACTCAGGATGTATTCTGAGGAAAATCAAAGGACAAACACATTAAAAGAAACCTATTCTTAGCAAGCTGGTCAACAGCTCATGAGTACAGTTCCATCAGACAAACCGTGAAGATAAAGCAAAATCCAGCTTTGAATTATGGGGTGATGCAGGGTTTTCTGCACACGATCCAAGCAGTTGATGTCCCAGGCCTTCACATTGCTGACCTCTAGGGAGAGGTTTTTATCTAAATTTAATAATTTTCAACTATTTTCAGCCAATTGTAAGGAGTATTTTTCTTTTATGGAATAATCCTAAATACTGTCAATTTTCCTGTGCATGTCAACCACAAGTCTCTATTTTACATGTCAAGCAAAAGCTCTTTAAGATTAGCTGTCAGAGCCTGCGAGTTTTGGCCAAATATCAATTTTCTGTGTGGATGACGCATTAAATTTAAGATGCTTGTTGCTACTGGGGGCAAAGCAATATAGCAATTACCAAGCTATTTCTGACCTACAAATCCATAAGTAATCATATCGCTGGAAACCCAAACTTGGTGGGAAAGAAATTAAGCAGAGTGTTAGAAACAAGGAGTACCACTGAAGTAGTCACTGCCACCTCCCTCAGGATGTGCATCTGCAGGAAGATCTGATATCAGAGTCCCTGAGCCACAGACACTTGCAGAGATCCAGGGAAAAGCAACTCCAATTTCCCTCAAGCCTGCATTTCATCCACCACAACCACACACAGACCACAGAGGATGTGAGGTGGCTTTTGCTCCTCTCTGCTCTTCCCTGATACTTTGGAACCTGCCACTGGTAATTTTCTTTATTACATCTCCACGTGACACTGAAGTCCTGTGTTGTGTGGCATCCAGATATACCCTCCTTAATATTACTAAGTCAGGCTTGTGTGATCCAAGAAATGATGTTGTTGTAGCACCTCACACTGATTACTCCCAAGGAAAGATTTATTTTACCTGCCAGAATAAGCCTCAGATTGTGCCACCAAATTAACAGGGGGTTTATTCCAGATATTCCCAGAAAAACAGGCATGCTGCAGCTCATATTAGTTCTCAGGGAATTTAATCAACTGCTGGTTTAAGGCACACACATAAGAGGAGTTTTGGTGATCTTCTGCAAGAGTCAGCTGGGACCCCAAGAAACCCTGGCACTTTGGCTCACATCAGGACTACTCAAACCAAGGAGCAACTAACCGGGTGGCAGTGCATCCCTGCATCCCTCCTCCTTGCTGGCATTGCTCCAGTGCTCGTCCTCCACCAGCCTGCAGCAGCACTGCCTCATAAAATACTGAAACACCATCTGTGCCCAAGGGAAACACCAGTATTAAAGCTCAGGACAAACAATGAAAACCTGACACTGGCCCCAAAAGGCAACACAAACAAATCTAAACCTGACAGGGGCGACCCAACACAAGGGCCCGGTCACCAGTGAGCCAAAAACGATGGACCACCAAACACTGATGTCAGGAATGTACCAGGAGCTGATGTCATTTTGGCACACCACTGAAAAAAACCAGTCAGACTAGATCCAAAAAAAACCAAAAGGAAACAAGTGTCACAGCAATTCTCACATAGCCTGGAACGATCTGGACACTTCTAATACAGGAAAAGCCCAAGGTACAGAGTGTTGGAACAGAAGGTTTACACCCACAAGGACATGATCCATCCAGGATAGACAGGACATACAGAGATCACACACACTCTATAGTCTTTATTTGGAAAAAGCCACTATTTACCACGTTTTGTCTCATTTCCATGGGCTTTCAGCAAGAGTGGGATTATTCAAATTGACAGCAACAGTCTGGGCAAGACTGTTTTCCAGTATCAAAGGACACCTACCCAGTAACTGCTGTACTGTAGCATGAGGTACAGCCCACATATTTTAATGCTTTAACCACACATTGTGGCAGCAATTGGACCAAAGCTATTAAGTCTTAATGAACTGACGTTTCTATCACCAATTCCACCAGCAATATTTGCAAGACACGGCAAAACCACAATTCAACCAGCCCCTGTATAAAATACTAGAAAGGATTTAAATAATATGGCTTATAAAGACAATCACTGGCATTTTCCCCCCATTTCTTAAGCTACATGAGTTTTGACTTTTCTCTGCATGCAGACAGAGATTCGCACAATTCAAGATCCTGGGATTAAAATTAACACAAATAAATTTGCAGCAAATAATACTGTGTGAATCTTCCAAAAACAGAAGAAAAAAAAAAAAAAAAGCAATCTCCTCCTGCCCCCAATCTTTGGCTAGGACAAGAAGGTGAAAGCTTCTTGAATAATCTTTTACTAGCAATTTTATTAAAGGTTCAAGCTGAACACCAAAACCCTTGGACAGCCAGAAACATTCAGCACAGACCTGATTTTGTTTCCTTTCTAAGAAGCCGGACCAAGCCAGGGAAAATGTGAAGCATCACTACAGTTGTTGGCTGCTCCAGAAAGAACCCCCCACCTGTGCTGCAGGCACCACATTACTCACACAGCAGCTGCTCATTATGTCGTGATATAATGAAGTTTCACAGTGACACGTGAAGCAACACTAGAAACAGACCTAGCCCAGGACTTCAGCGTGTCATGCTGCACGAGGGTGACATAAATGCCGTACAAGTTATCACCACTATTTATAGGTTCTAATGATTCCACATTTTTCTAACATGATCTTCCCAATACACAGAGCAGCCCCAGGTGACACCAGGTGACATGGCACTTTAAAACGTGTTGCACAAGAGGATCCAAATATGCATGATTTTAAGAGCAGTTCAAAACTCTAGGAGACAAAGAAATACTCTAAGCTGAGAAATCCAGGGAGAAACTCACAGTGCTGGCACAGAGAAACAGACAAAGGAAGAGAGAAGAGTGGCAATGAGTTCATATTTGTTTTGAAATTTTCCATTTTCTCTTAATGGGCTATTAATTCCCTTGTTCCCACGAGCTAAACTGGCTCTGGGAGGAAGAACTCCCAGCTTCCACCACCACCAAAGCCCCCTGCAGAACGGGGACCCCACACACCTCACCGGGTCCGAGTCAGCTCATGGAAGAAGTGAAACAGCAGGGATGGAACCTCGATATTCTAAACAGAATTAGCTGCACGCCATTCTGTTTGCATATCGGTTTCTCCCGTTCACAATGTGCTAATTCAGGCAGCAGCCACTGCGGTACAGAAGGATGGCTTTCAAATCAAACAGCTACACGCATTATTTTTGCCTCCGTCCTACACAATTCCATGGCTTTTTCCATACACCCCAAAGTGTATGTCCTCTGAGCATTATTAATAGCTGCTGAAGAATATTATCTGCCTACCAATCACTTCGGCTTCCTACTTAATGGCAAGTACATTTTTAGAGCATCAAATATATCAACGGGGACAATGGTTGCTAAATTTGAAGTCAACAACAACTGGAAAACGTTAGCTACTTCACTGGTATTTTTACATGCTTGCAGAAATATCTCTTGAAATAAATGAGCCCTTTTTTATCCTTTCAAAGAGATAATAAAATAATACTGAATTCTAAATACTGTCACATATCCTCAGCAAACTGCAATTTAAATTTAGATAAATACATTTTTACTGCCAAAGATAATGAGCAAAAATAACTACAATTCAACTTTGCATAGTGGATTGGATGACAAAAAGACCACCTTAAAATGACAGCTGGCTGGCAGGCACGGTGCAGCCGATGAACGCTCACCAGAATATGGGCAATCTTGGAAAAGGGGTTAAAGTAAAATAATTCTTAGGAGCAAATGCTTATCATTGCATCTGGCTGCGACATTAACCTTAAAAGACTACTAAAATATTCCATTAGCATACTAACCATGCTACATAAACTTTTATGTTTAAAATGTTCAATATTTCAACGTAATTTCAATTAATGGAAATTGAACATTGGGATATGTATCAAGTTAAGTGTAATGGTTTTTTCTTCCCGTGCTTGCACAAAAGCAGCTCCAACCTGCCCGTACCAGCTCCTGCCACGGGAGCCACGTCCACAGAAGGTCCTCAGCAGCTAACAGGGCTTCAAATGAGCCAAATGCTGCCACAAATCTCTGCCCTGCACGTTCAGCTCTGCACACCAAGGTTATTTAAGCAGGTGCTGAAATGCAAAGCATGCAAGCACATCTGCAATATCTGCTCAGGAACCTCAGCAAGCGAAAGGCACCTGCCCCATAGAAGAGGCTTTTTTGGGGAAACAGGAGACAAAGGGATGGAAGCACCATTTGGAGAGTCTCCGTGGAGCAGAAGGAACCAAGCCACAGCTAAAGTTAGTAAGAAAGGCAGAGGTTTCAGAGCTTTATCCATTGTATCGTCACCAACCCAGGACACAAGAGTGTCCTGCTCTCACAGCAATGCTACAACCAAGGCTGTGTCACTATT